>NC_062577.1:40500075-40803106 GCF_022837055.1 Prionailurus viverrinus
GGAAAGTCACTAGGACCCGTGCTGTGAGAACAGTCACAGTAACACCAGGCTCCAGTGGGTTAAGGAATATAAGAGACCGAAAATAGCATTGAGCATTTTTTTCTAGAAGGTTGACAGTTAAAGGAAAGGAGAAATGTAAGGCAATCGGGTGGGGGGAGGGCTGCAGGATCAAGGGAAAGATTTTTGTTATGTCTTTCCTTTTTCAGAAGGGAAGGCTTAAACATGCTCATATGTTGAGGGGGGAGACCAAGGAGATAGAGAGATGATTAATGAAAAATGTCGCAGAGGAGATGGGATCCGGACACACGGGGGTGGGGTTGTCTGGGATATCTAAGAGGAAGGGTGCACCCGCAGACGTTTGTGTAGATCGGTAAGCCTGGAGGTTAGGCGCTAACTGGCTGCTACCTGACGGTCTGTAGGTAATCTCCTGAGAGAGAAGGGGGTCAAGCTGGGCTTGAGGAGAGTTCAGGAAAGTGGTTCAGGCAAGGAATGAGGATGGTAACTTCTTAGAGAGGGAATGGAATTGTCAGCAGGGTGGAGGATGTGGCTGGAATCAGATATTCTGATATGTAGTGGCTACGGTATTAACATTTTCATCATTTTCTTCTGCAGCACTGGGAAGCCCAGGTGTAGAATGTTCAATCAGGGCTGGGGGCAGGGAGCCTGGTGGTGTTGCAGAATAGGTACCCTTGGAGGATAAAGGGGAAAGAAGGTTCCTGACAAAACAGGAACTGGCCAGGGAGGGATGTGAAGGTGGGGAAAGGCTATGAATCTTGAGGAAGGGGGTTAAGGGGCTGGGCTACCTCTAGTCTTGCTCCACTCCTGTCTCTTTTCCAACACCCTAGCCAGAATGATCTTTCTAAAGCAGACATCCGCTTCCCTTCCTTAACATCAACTAGCCTGTCAGCTCCATGAGGGCAGGGATTTTTTTTTTTTAAGTTTATTTATTTTGGGGGAAGGGGAGAGAGCGAGAAAGAGAGAGAGAGAGGGAGAATTCCAAGAAGGTTCCAAACTGTCAGTGAGAGCCCGATTCAGGGCTTGAACCCAGGAACCATGAGCTCATGACCTAAGCTGAAATCAAGAGCTGATCGCTCGACTGAGCCACCCAGGGGCCCCAGTGCAGGGATTCTTTACCTTAGTTTTTAATTTTTGTTATTATTGTTATTGTTTTATTATTATTTTTTTTTTACCTTAGTTTTTAAACTTCTGTATTTCCCAGAGCCTGGAACAGTGCCTGGTATGTAGCATGTGCTCAATAAAATTTGCCAAACAAATGGATGAATGACTCTGTATAGCTCTTGCATGAAGCTCAAACTTTTAAGAAAGTCAGCAAGGCCTCTCATAATCTGGCCCTTGCTTTTCACTCTAGCCTCGGAGGACAAAAACTGTCTTGTCCATCTTGTAACCTCAGAATGCCCATAATGTCATCATTTAATAAATGGGGCTTGAATGAATCACTCCCTCCCTCATTCCAAGGCAAATCCCATGTTGCTTCTAGAATACATGTGATTCCCAACTCGGGGTCTTTCTACACGCTCTTCCCACTGCCTGGAAAGGGCCTCCTACCTGCCAAAAATCCCACCTCTGTTGCCCTTCCCATTATGTCGCTGTCTTTCTACATGGTAGGCAGAGTAATGGCCCCCTTGAGGAGGAAATGTCTGCTTCCCAATCCCTGGGACGTATAAATATGTTATCTTACATGGCAAAAGGATTGTGCAGATATGATTAAGTTAAATACCTCCAGATGGGGAGATTAGCCGGGATTACCTAGGTGAGCCCAATCTAATCACACTGGTCCTTAAAAGCAGAACACTTTACTCAGCTGAAGCCAGAGGGAGATGCGATGATGGAAGAATGGCAAAAGGGAGATGACGTTGGTGGCTTTTAAGTTGGAGAATTGAGGTTCTGAGCAAAGGAATGTGAACATCTTCTAGAAACCGGAGAATGTAAGGAAATAGATGCCCCCCAACAGCCTTCAGAAAGGAACATGGCCCTGTTGACACACTGATTTTAGCCCAGTGGGCCCCGTGTTAGGCTTCTGACCTACATGATAAGCTTTTTATAAATAGTTTCTCTGCGTGGTCAGTGCAGAGCCCGAGGTAGGGCTCCATCCCACAAACCATGAGATGGTGACCTCAGCTGAAATCAAGAGTCAGACGCTCCAGCAACTGAGCCACCCAGGCGCCCCTAAGATAATAAACTTTTAATCCACTAAATTTGTGGTAATTTGTTATAGTAGCAATAGCAAACTAATACACCCTATAATTAGCTTTCCAGGAAGCTTCCCTAGAGTGCTTCCTAACAATGTCTAGATACACCTGATAGCTGCCTGGATTGTAACACTCATCACCGAGTGTCAGAATTGCCTGTTTGCTTTTTTTCTGAACTGGGGAGGGGACAGATGAGGAGGGTAATGAGAGTGTAAGCTTCTTAAGGACAAGGCAATCTCTGTTGGGTTTACCTTTGAATTTACAGGACTAATTCATTGCCTGATCCAAAGCTGTTGTTCAGTATATACTTGATGAATGAATGGGTGAATGAACAACTGGTTACTAGTTAGGGAGCAGGTGGTCGAAAGGAATGAGAGGAGAGGGGGATTAAATCTGTGCTGTGTTCTCTCAGGGCTCTGCTCTGGGCCCGGGCTTATCCGTAAAACAAGTCTGAGCTAAAATTGCAAAGGGCAATGTTTGTACCATTTTCATTTAAAAATCCTTCAGGAGACTTTCTTCGAAAAGATCCAAATATTTTTGCAAAGGCGAATGGATACTGGAGACGGGGTAGAGAAACTCTGTAAATATTTGGTGATCAGACTGACTTCAATCCCTTTGGGTCCCACTGGCCTCGAAATCAGTCCTGTTTCTCTCTTACACCTTTTCCATGACCCAGAACATTTGGGGGCTGCCTTGTTCAGGGAGAATATTAATCCTAGTGTCTGAGTTCTTGAGGCTGTCCAAGATTATTGGGCTGCCAACCTCTCTGTATTCTCAGAGAAGAGAAGAGTAGAGGGGCTCACCTGAAACCCAGGATGCTCTCAGTTTGGAGTTTTTAGGGCCAAACACCAGAGAAGACTTCTCCAAACAACTTCTCTGTTCCATGCATCTCCCTGGTACCTTGTAATGGTCTCAACTCCAAACACTCTACACAGTGATGATGGAAGATGGGGTCTTTGCACAGGCAGCTACACCTTGCATTGGTTTGGGAAGCCCTGGGAAAGCCTCTCAAAATTAAACCTTTCCCGCTGGCCTAAAATTCCACCATTACAGGGGTGCCCACGTGGCTCAGTTGGTTAAGCATCTGACCCTTGATTTCAGCTCAGTCGTGATCTCACGATGGCATGGGGCCTGCTTGGGATTCTCTCTCTTCCTCTCTCTCTCTGCCCACCCCCCCATAAATGTATAAACATGAAAAAAAAAAGTCAACATTAGAGATGTTTTCTGGCTCTTCAATACAATTGTATTCAACTCCCAACTATCCATATGCTTCCCCTGTCATGGGCCACTGTGGGAGTCTCAGGATGAGGAGGACAAGACCGCACCTTGCACGCAGGTGCCCCTAAGGCCTTGTGAAAACAGTTTCCTCTTCAAAGTGTAATCACATAAGCTAACGTTTGCCAGCTGTAGGAAGAGGACTGTGTCAGGGTCCAGCTAACGGACGGTGTCACTGAGAGGGCAAGAAGGAGCGAGAACTGCAGAGACCTTTCTTGCTCCACAACTTTTCCCGGTTCTGATACAGAGCTGATGGTGATTTTCAGACAGGTGAGTCTGGTGAATGGCAGGCGGCGTTTGGGGGGGGGGGTTAAAGGGTGAGTGGGGGGGGGTAAAAAGCATCCCTTTAAAAATTAGTGGGAGAACACCTGAAACTAATGTAACACCGTCTGTTAAGCATACCAAGTTAAACATTTGATTAGAAAAAGACAAAATAGTGGCGGAAATTATGTTTAAGAAATGTGGGGAGGGGAGGGGGGGGACCCAATATGGAATCTGTGACATTCGACTGCCCTCTAGTGGGAGAACTAAGTTCCGCAGTCTAGGCGAGGTGAGAAATGAAGAGGCACTCCCGGAAGGGATGGTCGTAAATAAGGTACCAGATGGCACCCCTGTTTGTGATTCAACTTGGGGAAAAGCGGATTCAGTTCACGCTACCTCAGGTGTGACACTGCAGTGTGAACGAGCCAGACTTTTGATTCAACTTTCAAACTTTGCCATTGCCTGTACGACACAATTTTTCTCCCCGGCCCCGGATGAATCTGGTCAGCTGTCTCCAATCTGGCACCTCCTGTCTCTACCTCCCTCCATTCCAGCCACACTAACCTATTCACCATTCTTCACCCCCCCCCCCCCCCCCCCGCCGTTGACACTCCCCTCTCTCCTTCCAGGTTCAGTGTTTGCCTTCCCACTGTGTCTAGTTTACTGCTGTGGAAATAGTAGGTATTCAACAAGCCACTTGATGGGTCAATCCTATCCAGTCTATTGAACTTTAAACAGAAGGAAAGGAGAGGGTGATTAAATCTGTGCTGTGTTCTCTCAGGGCTACCACGGAATACCACATAACAAAGCCATTGGGCAAGGGGGAAAAAAAACCTTCAAAGCCCCTCTATTCTCTCCCCTTTAGGGAGCCTAGACAGACACCATTTGCCTTCCTTAAACGAATTTAGGTATCGCACGTTTCCACATCTCGTTCATAAAAACAGAGCGAGGAGTTTTCCTTAGTTAACACAGTGGATGCTCAAGAAATGCCTGAATGAATAAATGACAAACGTCTGCTGGCTCATTACAATCTACTCTGCACACCTCTGACAGTTATTTGTTGCAATTCAACTCTGACCATGTGTTTTCCTTGCTGAAAACTCCAGGGCCCCTATCCTGGTTTTGTAACCATGGCCTTGCTGCCCATGCTTATGCCACTCTGTACTTGAATTCGTCTTGCTACACTTATTACTTTGCTAAAGTGGTTTGCTTACGTGTCTGCCTTCTTTCCCAGGCCGACTCCAGAGCTAGTGCAGGACCTAAGCCATAATAGAGGATCAATAAATATGCAGTTAAATCATTCCTTCCTGTTGGATTTCGAGTCTGTTCCTTCTAATCTTATTCACTGTGGGAGAAGGAAGAGCGTGGTAAAACTTCAGATTTAGAAGGTATCTTACAGGTCATTTGATCAATTTCCCTCATTTTATAGATGTGGAAACCCAGGACTGCTCAGGATCACACAATTTGTTGGTCTTTGTTCTAAAAGAATCAGACAATTGTGGGAAAGAAATTCCTCCAACCAAGGCTGAGCGGTTTTGTTGTTCATTGTGTTCAGAAGCCTCCAGTTCCCAGAAACAAAAATGAACTCCCTTATCAGTCTTCGGAATTTCATAATCCTGCCTTCCCCACCCCATGCGTCAGGGCTGCTGAAACTGATTTTGGGAAAAACTAGGCTGATCTGGAGGTTTGTAATACTCCACGTTGTTCCCACTGGTGCACGCTGACACTGCTTTTACAAGGGCTCATTTTGTGAATCTGACCTGGAAACTGCAAGGTGCCTAGAAGGCAGGGAAAAGCAAAAATTCGGTCAAAACCTAAATTAAAAGTCTAAGCTCCTTCTCTCTCGTCTAAATTTGGACCCACCTTTCCACTGTCACTTCTATTTTCCTATATTAGCTGCCCTATTCGTGAATCAGATGCGTCTTTCCTTCTTTTGTGCTGAGGGATGCTCATCTAACAGCTGTATCATCTAGTTAACGGAAATGTATTTTTCATTAAAGAGAAAGATACGGTCATCTAGTTCCGTGGAGTAACTAAAATTAAGAGGTCCTACTGGTGAAGTGATAAACGGAAGACACAAGAATTGTAACAAAAAGAGGTCACAGCTCTATGTCTGAAAGTTTAATGTTGGTTGCCCTTTCCCATAAGTCGCTACCATTTCGTGTCAGAGTTTAGTAGATACTGGCAATTGATCAAATATGAAATATGAAAGAACTTCAAGAACACATGTCTTAAGGAAATGGAGAAACAGAAAAATAAATGCTTTTTTAAAAATCTTGCTAAAAAAGATACTTTAAATATGGTTCAACCAGAGAAGTAATTTATTAGAATTATATCAAGTAAACAGAAGAGCAGGGCTTCCCAAGAGCGCCCGGATAGCTCAGTCGGTAGAGCATCAGACTTTTAATCTGAGGGTCCAGGGTTCAAGTCCCTGTTCGGGCGTCTGTGGCTTTTGCCCCTTACTTACATTACCAAATATTACCGTATGAAAATCTCAGCACTGAAGCAAACTTCTGCCTCAAATTGAGTTTTTTTTTTTTTTTCCCTTGCTTTCAGAATATGCGAGGTAAATATGTTCTCGGGGAAGAAAACACTGACTACGCAAACTCACTCAATTTCTTGGTGAATATGGAAGTTTTTACGTGGTGGTTTCCCAGTGAGACGGAATTTGTGTTGTTCAGATTGTTAAAAATCGAAGCTGAAAAGGAAGGCAGAAGTTAAAGCAAAGCGCCCGAACAGGGACTTGAACCCTGGACCCTCAGATTAAAAGTCTGATGCTCTACCGACTGAGCTATCCGGGCTCTCACAAGAGAAGGCTCCTATTACAATGCCTTACATAAGAATAAAGAACCTTGCGTAATCGCCTCCTTCCATCCACATTTTGTGAAACCGTTTTAAACCCAAGAAAGCTCACGATTCATACAACAAAGAGAAACAGAAGACCTGAATCATGTACTTGTCAGCAGCGTTAGCAGCTACTTCAGAACTGAGAGGTATTTATGTGCCCAACAGCCATTATTACGTAGGCTTCTTTGATTTGTAATCAATCCAACACATCCAGGATTAAGAGAACGGCAAGGTACATCACTTTTGAAGCGTTGTGGTGGCATCAGGTCCCTTTTACTATTGATAATCACGTGGATATCAGTTCTAAAACTGACCCGACAACAGAAAAGAAGAAAAGAGTCTAAGAGAAGAGTATAAATATGCTGCTGGGAAGCTACTGGGTTGAACTGCAGAGTACAAACTGGGAGAAAGGACCCTGCAGAGGGATAGTGTGATTGTCCCGCAGGTCCCTTGAAGACGTCCAAATAATTTTAAATGACGCAAACCCTGGAGGAAGTCACCAGCAGTGATCCTGGGGGTACAAGCCCTGCCAGCCAGAGAGACAAGAAAGCTGAGCGTGCCTGCAGAGAGATCTTACTGATCATGGCATTCGAGGCTCTTCTCTTCCACTGCCATCAGTGATCTGAGCACTGCCTTCTGCTACAGGGCCGGCTTTGAGACTTATCCACCATGGGGCTCAGGGTGAGACATTAAAGAATTTCTGTTCGCTGGTGTTGCTCTCCCTTAATCTACCTGCCTAATTCCAACACTTTAGGAGTGGTTGTTCAGGCCCAGCAATGTCACTTTTAGGAATTTGTCCTGAAGAAATAATCAGGGATACATAAAAAGACTTGGTTGCAGGAGAGATCGTCATGATATTTTAAGTGGAAAATACTGCAAATGACAGAGATGGCTATATAAATTATGGTACCGTCTTAATGCATGGAGTATTATGTAGCTATTAATAATCATGCTGTAGAAGAATACGACTTGAGGAAAATGCAAAACATTGTTAAGTTAGGAAACACTTCAGACCAATTTTTTAAAAAGGTGCATATATGTACATTGAAAAACCGAAAGCATAAATGTCTCTCTATAAAGTCTGTGTTCTGAATCGAGGTGCACCTGTTTGAAACCTTCCTTCCACTGTGTGATCTTGAGTAAACTACTTCTCTGTGTCTCAGGACAATGGGATAATTGTGAGAATGTATAAGGTAGTTTATACAAATTGTTGGGAACAGTGTCTGACAAGTAAAAAGCAATCATGAAGTCATCTAAAGACTTAATGGCCAAGACGTAACAAGAACAGACTACAGATTCTGCTCTAGCTAGAGTTCTAACACTGTCTACGCTTCGACAAGCACTTAGCTTATTTTTAACAATTATTTTTTTATCAAGATCTAATTGACATATAACATTAGTTTCAGGTGCACAACATAACTAGTCCGTATTTGTATACATTGCAAAATGTCACCACAGTGAGTCTAGTTAACATGCATCACGACACATAGTTTTTAACATGTGTGACACATAGTTAACATGCATCACGACACGTTTTTTCATAACGATGAAAGCTTCCACGATCTGCTCTCTTGCAACTTTCCAATATGCACTACAGCATTATTTAACTATAGTGACTGTGCTGTATCAGGCTTAACATATTTGAATGGATTCAAGGAAGATGTTGAGAATTTTGAAGGCTGACAATATTGGGTTAACTCCAGACAAAAAGAATCACTTTATCCTCTGAGCAATAGGGGAACTATTAAAAGTTTGGCTTGGGGTGCCTGGGTGGCTCAGTCAGTTGAGCATCTGGCTCTTGATTTCGGTTTAGGTCATGATCTCAAGGTTTGTGGGTTTAAGCCCCATGTCGGGCTCTGTGCTGACAGTGCTGAGGCTGCTTGGGATTCTCTCTCTCTCTCTCTCTTCCCTTTCCCTGCTCACGCTCTCTCTCAAAATAAACATATAAACTTAACAAAACAATTTTTTTTAAAGTTTGGCTCAATTATGTTCCAGTTTCCCACTGAAAGGAGCACACATTAGACTTTTTTGTGCTACGATAAAAACAGTAACAAGGACTACCATCAAATATTCTCTGTAAGAATCACATCAGCAGAATGAATCATCTGCCCAAGGCTAATGGTACAGGCTTCTAAAATTGGCTCTGTGCAGACGGGACGTTTAACCATCAAGTTAGGAATATTAGACTGCCTTCTCTTTGCTCAAAACCCTTTGATTCTTCCCTACTACTTCACTGAGTAACACATGGAACTTTTTATAGCAGCATTCAAAGTCCTCCGCAATCTGGTCCTGGCCTACTTTGCTACCAATACAATACAAACCAAAATTGTTATTTCAAATTTTCCAGGAGCCACATTTAAAAAAAAAAAAGTAAAAAGAAACAGATGACATTAATTTTTATAATATATTTTATTCAACCCAATATTTCAAAATATTATCATTTTGATATGTAATCAATATGAAACATTACTGGTGCGCCTGGATGGCTCAGTTGGTTAAGCGTCTGACTTCGGCTCAGGTCATGATAATCTGACACTTACTAGGGTCACGCTCTGCGTCGGGCTCTGTGCTGACAGCTCAGAGCCCTGGAGCCTGCTTCGGATTCTGTGTCTCCCTCTCTTTCTGCCCCTTCCCCGCTCATGCTCTGTCTTTATTTCTCTCTCAAAAAATAAACATTAAAATAAATAAATAAAAATTAAAAATATAAAACCTTATAAATAAGATATTTGATGTGCATTTTACACTCATAGCACATCTCAATTCGGACTAGCCAAATTTCAAGCCCCATGTGGCTGGTGAATATTATATGAGACAGTGTGATTCGATACCATGCCAATCGTTTACTCAGTAACCAACACTTTGATCAAAGTAGATTCTTTCAGTTTTAAGATCATACCTTCCAATTCATCTCTTTCTTTCCTCATTATTTGTGCCATGTTTCTTCAGATGACTTCTATTTACACCTCTTGAAATCCTATTCATTTTTTTTAAAGTTTCTTTTTAATGTTTATTTATTTTTGAGAGAGAGAGAGAGAGAGAGAGAGAGAGAGAGACGAGAGGTGGAGGGGCAGAGAGAGAGGGAGACACAGAATGGGAAGCCAACTCCAGGCTCTGAGCTGTCAATGCAGAGCCTGATGCGGGGCTCGAACCCATGAACTGTGAGATCATGACCTGAGCCAAAGTTGGGCGCTTATCCGACTGAGCCACCCAGGCACCCCTCAAAATCCTATTCAATTTTTTAAGGCCCCACTCAAATGAAACCTCTTCTACAAAATCTTCAATGATTGTGTTAACTAGGGAGAAAAGATGGATTCAAGAGACTATAGATAGACTCATATTCAGTTTACAGATTCAGTAATAGAGACGTGTATTTATTCTTCAAATTGAAAAAGTAAAATTGGATCTCCATGTTACAACATACACAAAAATCACTTGCAAATGAGCTAAGGGCTTCTATGTGAAAAGGACATCTTTAGAACCTTTAGGAGAAAATATATGAGTATCTTTATGACCCCCTAACAGGGAGGAATCTCTTTAAAAAAAAAAAAAAAGGAAGTGACACATAAAGAAAATAATTAATAAATCTGACTTCATTAAAAAAACTTCTGAAAAACAGAAACTTCTGTTCATCAAAAGACAACATTAAAAAACTGAAAACAAGGTATAGATTTGAAGATTGGTAATACATAATAATCAAGAAGGATTAATGTCCAGATTATATACAGAACTCCTACAAATCGACAAGGGAAAGGCTAACCAATAGAAAAATGGGCAAAAGATATGGACAGGCAATTCATAGGTGAGTAACCATAGTCAATATATACGAAAAAATGCTCGGCCTTACTCTTAATCATGGAAATAGAAATCAAACCACCATAAGAAATTCTCACATCTATCAGGTTCGTTTTTTAATAGTCTGACAATACCAAGGGTTGGCAAAAATATGGACCAAGAGACTCCCATACACATTCGTGAGGAGTGTCTATTCCCACAACCACGTTGGAGAGCACTGTGTTATGATCTGACAGCATTGACAGTGCGTTTGTGACCCAATAATTCTACTCCCTGGAGTTCACAGGTACAAGAATGTCGATGGCAGCACTGTTTGTAACAGTAAACGACTGGAAACACCTTAGTATTTATCAAAGGAGGAGGTGAATAAAAAATTGTGGTATGATCATTACAATTATGGGCTGAATTGTGCCCCCCACCCATTAATGTGTGGAAGTCCTACCCCCTGAGCATCTCAGAATGTGACTCTATTTGGAGACAGGCCTTTTATGGAGGTGATTAAGGTAAAATAAGGTCATGGGAGTGGGCCCTAATGCATTATGGCTGGTGGCCTTACAAGAAGAGATCAGGGCACAGACCACTTACAGACTGAGGGGTGAGGACAAAGCAAGAAGGCAGCCATGTGCAGGCCAAGGAGAGGTATCAGAAGAAACCAAATCTGCCAACACCTTGATCTTGTACTTCTAGCACCCAGAACTGTGAGAAAACAAAGCTCTGTTGTTTAAGTCATCCAGTCTGTGATATTCTGTGATGCCAGCTCTAGAGAAGCACACTTACTGTATAACAATTAATTCTACAATTTAATATATTACGATACAGTATTACTCCACAATATTGAAAATTAACTAACCATATGTGATTCAACATGGTGGAACTTCACAACAATGAGGAAAAAATGCAAGTTGCAGAATACATACAGTTTGATGCCATTTACAAAGATTTTAAAAGCATCAAATTCTGAGGGAATATATACATATATAAATCCTAAAGGTCTAAAGAAGTGCATGGCAGGGGTAAATACCAAATTCAGAATAGTGGTTCCCTATGGAGTTGAAGGAGGGAGATGGGACTACTGTAGGAAACCTTTTTGTAACAGGTAAAGAAACGTTCTTTAGGAAAAGTGGGGGGGGGGGTGCCTAGGTGGCTCAGTCAGTTCAGTGTCCAACTTCGGCTCGGGTCATGACAGCACAGAGCCCGGACCCTGCTTCGGATTCTGTGTCTCCCTCTCTCCCTGCCCCTCCCTGCTCGCACTCTGTTGCTCAAAAATGAGTAAACATTAAAAAAAAAAAAAAAAAAAAAAAAAGGAAGAGTTACGGGGAAAAGATTAGATTCTTCTTTATACTTTTTTTTGTATGTGTGAAGTAGCTCATTATGAATTTTTAAGAAAGGCTATAATAACACTGACTTCCAATTCCTTTAGAACTACCAGGGGCTCTAGAAAAATCATCTCATTTAGCCATTTTATTTACAGACTGGGAAACTGTAGAACTATGTAACTTTCTGGTTTCTAGAAATAGCTAGACTAAACCCAGGTTTCCTGTCTCTTTATTAAATAAACAGTTTTTGAGTATAGTTCTTAGGGAAGGAAGTGAGGATCACTGAGTTAGTTACGAGCTTAAGCTAATTTCATTTTCTTTTTAAGTGCATTTGACGAGCAGAAGAAATGCTACAGTCATGGCTTATTTTCATTAGAGCAAGTCATGTGATGAAGTTTTATGAAATCCTTGGGAAAGGATAGCAAAATGTGTCCAGATATTGACCACTAGTAGGTAGAATCATTTGTGGTTTAAGAACAACGTTCGAGGATGAATGATTAATCACGAATTAATATCAACCATGACAGGAAAAGCTCTATTCTTAACCATGTCCTATTCAGCGTATTTATCAAGACTTTCAGTGAAGACACGTTAAAGATCTTAATCAAAATTTTTGCAAAATGTAAAAGGAAAAGAACTAATCCCTCTCAACCTTCCAGGCATGGTTAAGTGCAGCTCATCAAGCATTGCACTTACCACATTCTCCCACCCAAGTACTAACCAGGCGTGACCCTGCTTAGCTTTTGAGATCAGACGAGACTGGGAACGTTCAGGGCGGTATGGCTGTAGACCCACATTCTCCTTACCTGGACTGTCTGAGTCCTCCACTAGACAGATTCCAGGTGTTACTTGTTTTGGAATCTTCTAGGTTGGTGTTTGGCACACAGTAGGTGTTCAACAAATGTTTATCTTAAACAAAATGAATTGCATGACAGGATCATAATTCCAAGAGTCCAGGAGGCAATAGGAAGAGACCTAAACTAACCGGATACTATTTGAAAGATACAAAACAAACTCCTGTTTGGGAATTAAACCAAAAAAGCACTCAACTTGATTGCATAAAAAGAGAGGGGAAACAGTGGAGACTGGTTCTCCTAAACAAGCCCCTCCCCTCTAATTTTTGAGAGAGGTGGTTGCTGACTTCAAGCTCTTTCAGAGCAACTGTGAAAAGGCATTACTTTTTCGGCTCCTTTGCAGAGATCTGGATCTCCAGCTCTGCCTAAGGTTATGCCAGAAATAGAGCAAGGTGCAATGTGCAAATTAAGTGTGTGTGGGGGGGGTGTCATTGCCCTATTTTATTTAGCATGGGTTTGTACCCAGTTCTGGGAACCACAATTTAAACAGAACAAACAGGTACTTGTTCAGAAGATGGTGACCAGGGTGGCTTGAAGCCATGTCAAGTAAGACATAGTTGAAGGTTGTGAGATTTTTAGCTTGCAGAATAACAAGGCACAGGGTTAGAGACGGGACATGGTAACTGTCTTCAAATGACTGAACAGTATTCATATGGTAAAGAATGAAGCCTTACTCTACGTCTCCCAAGTGTAGAAATGAAACCAACGGAAACTGCAAAGTAACATACTTCAGCTCAGAAAATCCTCTAACATTTAGAATCATCCTGAAATCAATGAGAGGAGGTATTTGGGAGAGACAATACCATTTGGCACCTTCTGAGGTGGAAGTCGGCCAACCTGGGAGGTTTGTGGCAGGAGCTTTTATATTGGGACTCGATGACCGGGTTGCTGATCCAAAGACGCTCCACCTCCCTCGTTCTTTGCACCTCTTCCAAGCATTTATCACATATCTCGTTGTTATTCGTGTATATCCTAGTTCTATTTCCCCCAATTAGCGACAACACTAAGATGCTGTTTGCCCTCTGCAGCCACTATCTCTGGGGAATAAGAATGAATACGTTAACTTTGAGAAACAGAGGGAGTGGTGTTTTTTGGAAGAGCGGAAGGCTTCCTCTGACTACGCTATTAGGTTTCTTCCATCCTCGATTTTTGATGTCCTAGGGCACATCTGTAAATACCATCAGACTCTGCGAGCTCCTCAAACGTTTTCTCTTGAAACTTCACAACTTAGTCTTCCAAGTCCTGCGACTCTCTCCCCGGACTGGCCTCTACTCTATGGTGGGGAGACCGCAGTCTTTCTGCCTCTCTAGCCCTCCAGTGGCGTCTCTATGGTTTCCGGAGGCCTCACCGGAAGCCCTGGTGTGAGATGGGTTCAGGAGGCCGGAAGTTGCGCCCTCACTACTCGCCGTTTCAAAATGCTGCTGAGGCCTTAGGGCCTGAGACTGACGCCCCCTCCCCCCCCGGGCTCGGCGGGGGAGCGACTCATGGAGCGGCCGTAAGGTGTGGCTCTTGGGTTTCGGCGGCCGGGTCCCGGGCGGCTGGGGGCCGGGAGGCGGGGAGCGGGCGGCGGTACGGCCAGTTCGGCGGGCCTCGGAGCCGGGGCAGCGGGCGGGTGGAGCTTGAGGCGTGGGTGGCGGCGCGGGCGGAAGAAGGGCTGGTGGGGGAAGGGTTCTGCGTTGAGGCCCCGCGGAAGGTAAAAATGGAGGTAGACTGACGTGCTTGCTGCAGTTCGGCCGGCTGGTTTACAAGTCGGAAATCGAAATCGTCGGTCGACGATGTTTTTAACTGGACGCAAAATTGGAGAAATACTGAAGCCCTTTGGAGGAAAGAGATGGGCGCAGAGGGAGGCGGGAAGAGTGACACTGAGGTGTCCCAAGAATTGAAGGTAGTAACTTTCAAGGGCTTGCGCGCCATCTGTGCCCGATGCACTTGAGTGCTTGTTTGAAGAAGGCTGGTTTTGGGGCCACACCCAGACCCGCCCAAGCAGAACATCCGGAGATGGGGCTCCGGAATATATATTTTGCATCCTCCAACTGAGTTTTGTACACCGTGAAGTTTGAAAACCACTGTGTTAGAGCGACACCCGGAGAGGATGCTATTGCTCTGCCCCGTCATTAGGAAATCTCTGTGTTGGTGAGGAAGCCCCTTCACGCTGAACAAGTATCTGTCAAACGTACTTGGGGTCTTTGGTGTGAAGTATTACTACCTTTTGGTTTAGGTGTTGTCTCCTCCCTCCTCCTCGTATCAGGAATCTCTGATACGAAAAGGCAATTGAGTTTAAAAGTGTTTATTTCACAGTATTTTGTTTGGCAGTACCGGTTAGGATCACACATTCTCGTTGTTTGAAATAAATAAGTGCCTGAAGTTAAAAAAAAAATGCACACAGTACAGAAGTGGGTACAGTTTTAACTGTTCATCAACCCTAACGGGTTCTCTCCTCAGGCTAGCTGCTGTTAACTGCTTGATGTTAACATCCGTCCTGATTTTTTCCTACAGTACTCACATTTTTAAACAACAGTAGGATCCCATTGTACGTATTGTGTATGCGCCTTACGTTTTTAAGATGATAGCAGGGACACCTTCCATCCAATATATATGTAAGGCTTTCTTTTAAATATTTGCACAGTATTGCGTTATAGAGTTTGTACAACAATTTTGTTCCTCATCAGTTCCTCATGGATGGAGTTTTAGGTTGTTCCTGGCCCGTTGTTTGTTTTGCAAACTATGTAGGAGTATACTCTAGCTACACACTTGACCTTTGTAGGTGCCTAGCAGACTTTGTAAGAACTAAAACAACATCTGAATAGAACAGTAGTTGTTATCTTTTTTTTTAAGTTGTTTTTATTACTTTCAAGTATGTAGTTGAAAGAGAATCAGACAGTACTGTTTAGTAGAGGCCCTTAGGGCTTTAAAGAATTAAGAATGATTATTCCTGCTAACTTCTGACAAGAAGTCTTTAATTCAGTCTTAAAATCACAGTTGTCTTCAAAGGTAGAAATTTGAAGATGAGGTGTAGGAATCTCTTGGACTGCATGTAGGGTAAAACCAGGCTTGCATTATCATTGAGAGATGAGTAAGACGATTTCGATCCTCTCTGGTTTCAGTCCAGTAGAGGACACAAATAAAAACCTAAGTGGTAATAGAGGTGCTCTGGTGACATCTTCCCTTGGAGAATCAGAAGGCCTTGACCAAGGAAGTGATTTTTGACCTGGGTAGAATAGGAATTGTCAAGAGTAGCAAATAGATCACAGAAGAGGAGAAAGGACAAGCGCCAAGGCAGTGGATTTCCAACTTTTTTAACAATGATGCCCAGTAAAAAAAAAAAACGTTTTATGTTGTGACCCAGTACACACAGTAGGGGTAATGAATGGTTCAGCTCTGGCTCTGCAGCCAGAGTGCTTGTGCTCTAAGACCACGATTTTCAGCAAGCTAGTGTCTTCTCTGCCTCAGTTTCCTCTTCTGAAGTGCGGACAATAATATATTTACCTAATAGGATTTCTGTATGGATTAAGTAAGTTATTGCAAAAAAGTGCTTTAAAGAGTGCCTGATACAAAGGTGCTTAACTGTGTTGTGTTGGCTTTTTTCAATAACGGAAGCAGGTTCCACAAAACAAAACTTAACCTTTGTTACTTACGTTTATTTTCTATTCTGTTCTTTTTTTTTTTTTTTTTTTTCAACGTTTATTTATTTTTGGGACAGAGAGAGACAGAGCATGAACGGGGGAAGGGCAGAGAGAGAGGGACACACAGAATCAGAAACAGGCTCCAGGCTCTGAGCCATCAGCCCAGAGCCCGACGCGGGGCTCGAACTCACGGACCGCAAGATCGTGACCTGGCTGAAGTCGGACGCTTAACCGACTGCGCCACCCAGGCGCCCCTCTATTCTGTTCTGTTTCATTAATAGACGGGAGGGATTAAGACCAACTGGGGTACAACTTGTAGTTTGAAAAACTCAGTACTAAAAATACCTGGGAGGTGAGTGATAAAAGGGCTTACGGATTCAAGAAACTGAGTTCATCATTCATCATGGTAGATACTGAGTGGTGGAAGTGGAAACTTGAAGTGGAAACCGAGGTGGAACGGAGAGAGTAAGTTGGAGACAGATCATGGAAGCTGATGTACACATACCCAGTGAGGGGAGGGGAGTGAGTTTCTGGAAATGAAAACGCCTTGTGAGTCAGCTCTATAGGCCCATGTGGGATAGTCCTTCACTCTTGAGATGCACTGAAAAACCAGGGTATTTTGGCCTGCCCTGGGCTATTCCTAGTTCTGCTGTGTTGTGGACCAAGGTGGTGGGATGACTTCCTTTTCTTTTTTTATTTTATTTTTATTTATTTTTTTAATTTTTTTTTTCAACGTTTATTTATTTTTTTTGGGGACAGAGAGAGACAGAGCATGAACGGGGGAGGGGCAGAGAGAGAGGGAGACACAGAATCGGAAACAGGCTCCAGGCTCTGAGCCATCAGCCCAGAGCCCGACGCGGGGCTCGAACTCACGGACCGCGAGATCGTGACCTGGCCGAAGTCGGACGCTTAACCGGCTGCGCCACCCAGGCGCCCCGGGATGACTTCCTTTTCAGTAAACACATCTCTCTTGAGGAAGAGTCCTTTTGTTTTTTTTTTTAATTACTATTTTTTTTAACTTGAGATATAGTTAACACACAGTGTTGCATTACTTTTAGGCGTAGTGTAGTGGTTCGACAACTCAATATGTTATGCTGTGCTCGCTACAGGTGCAGCTACCATATATCACCATACAACGCTAGTATAATACCATTGACTATATTCCCTATGTTGTACCTTTTATCTGTGTGCCTTATTCATTCCATCCCTGGAAGCCTGTATTGCCCACTCCCCTTCACCCATTTTGCTCATCCTTCCACCTCCTCCCTTCTGGCAACCATCACTTTGTTTCAGGGAGAGTTTTTTTGAAAGCAAGAAAAAACTGCAAAAAGGACTTTATTCCCTCTTTCATTTAAAAGTAGGCAAATTCTTTTCAGCTTTTTATACTCCTTCCTGAGGTTTATTATTAGCTGTAAAGAAACAAACTTCCAGAGAGCCAAAACAGTACCAATTAGTGATGTAGATTCTTTTTTTTGTAACTGGAGTGTTTCCTAAGACTACTAGTTTTTTCAAGATGCAGGCAATAAACAGTGTTTGTGATTTCTTTCCATTTGGTGTATACCATTTAATAAAGTAAAACCTATTGTTCTAATTCAATATTTTTTCTATTTTTCTCAACGTTTTAATGAAATATTGTTTAAAATGTTCTTGAGGGAGAGCAAGAGTGAGTGGGGGAGGGCAGAAAGCGGAGGGAGAGAATCCCAAGCAGGCTCCACACAACCCTGTGCAGGGCTCCATCCCGCAAACAGTGAGATCGTGACCTGAGCCAAAATCAAGGGTCAGATGCTTAACTGACTGAGCCACCCCAAGGCCCCATTAATGAAATTAAAAAAAAATTTTTTAATGTTTATTTCTGATAGAGCACAAGTGGGGCAGGGCCAAGAGAGAGGGAGACACAGCTAAGCTGTTAGCACAGAGCCTGACGTGGGGCTTGTGAATTCGGACACTTAACTCACTGAGCCACCCGGGTGCCCCCTTTAATGAAATATTTTAAAGCATATCACAGGTGTGTCATTTTACCTTTAAATGTGTTAGGATGTATATCTTACCAGATCAGGATTTAAAAAAAAAATTACCATAGTGCCTTTTTACTACAATTAACAGTTTCTTAATTAACCTAGTACATAACTCAAAATTTCATGATTGTTTAGGGAAAAATGGCATTTTACAGATGATTTGTTTGAATCAGGACCTGAATGAACAAGATCCACATGCTGTGTTAGGTTTATGTTTTTTAAGTCTCTATGATGGTCTCCCCACTTAAGTGTATTCCGCCACCAGAGATCCTGTAGAATTTCCCGTGATCTGGGTTTGGGTAATTATTTGCTTTTGGTATTACTTACTCCTTTACTCTCCAGTTTTCCTACAAACATGTAGTTAGTAGTTAGATCTAGAAGCTTGTTTCGTTGTTTTTTTGTCAGGAATACTTCGTAGGAGGTAGGAGCTTCTAGGTCCTTCCTATTGCTTCACATCAGGAAGTGTACGATGTGTGAATGATGCTCTTTTAGAGAGTTTTGTCAGTGGTCAAGTGCTCTCAGCCTTCTCCATGTGTTTTAAAGTTCCCCCTCCCCCAGCCTTTTACTTTAATGGTTTAGCATCTATTAGTGATTGTTGAGGAGGTGATGCTTAACCTGAGACTAAAAGGTCTGGGATGAGTTAGTCTTGCGCAGAACTCACAGTGCTATAAATGAAGGAACGATGTGTGCAAAGGCCCTGAAGCAGGAAGTAAATGCTCTGAGAAACTAAAAGATCAGTGTGGTGAGGTGCAGAGAGCATGGAGAAGAACATGAGGCACAAGAGGAAAGACTGGCAAGACTGGGGCTAGGTTCTGTATTTATCTTTAGAGCAGTAGCAAGCTATGGAGCAGGGCTTGGTTCTGTAGGATTGGTTTTGTTTATTTATTTATTTATTTATTTATTTATTTATTTTTAATCCTTCTAGCTGTAGTGTGGAGTTTGGTTTGAAGGCGGTTAGACCAGTTAAGAATCTATTTCAGTGATGCATGTGAAAAATAACACTTTTTGGTTTGGGGAAATGGTCATGTAGATGAAAAGAAGGGGTGGTTTTGAAAGATTTAGAAGTTAAAATTGATCAGGTTTCATGATGTGAGAACAGGGGAAGAGGGAGACAAAATGACTTCTGACTTTCTGGTTTGAGTAACTGAATGTAACTACTAACTGGTAGCATAGTGGAAAAGGATAAACTTTAGACTTGGGCAAGTTATTTGACTTCTTTAAGGCTGAGTTTTCTCGTGTAAGGAGCAGGTAACAATACCTAACCCTGCTGTAATCAAAAGAGATTCCAAGGGGTGCCTTGGTGGCTCATTCGGTTAAGTGTCCGACTTCAGCCTAGGTCATGATCTCACCATTCCTGAGTTTGAGCCCCATGTTGGGGTCTGTGCTGATAGCTCAGAGCCTGGAGTCTGTTTAGGATTCTGTGTGTGTCTCTGTCTCTGCCCTTCCTCCACTTGCACTCTGTCTCTCTGTCTCTCTCAAAAATAGACATTAAAAAAAAAAAAAAAAAAGATTCCAAGTGGGAAAGGGACAAGATCTTGCTTTGGATTCAGAGCTTGTCATTTGACTCCATTTCTCACGTACGCCTTGAACAGTGCCTTTGCTGGTGTTTTCTTTCCCATTCTTTCCACTATTCTGCCATTTTAAAATCCTTCCACTCCTGTCTCCATTCCCTCTCAGTCCTCCTTTGCCTTGCAATCAAAAGTACTGTGTCCTACACTTAACTTCCATGGGCCTTAAAGCAATGCCTTTTTTATGGCACAACACTTTTTACCGGGTGTTAAAGCAAAGTAGGAAAGGCTTATTGAAGTTTAAATTCTTCAGACCTGTCAAGTGGTTAATTCTTGTTCCTACCAAGATGGTGAACTAGCATGACTCCTGGCTCCCTCCCAAAATCATCCGTATAGGAACTGTAATAGGAAAATGCCGTGAAAAAATAAATGCATGAGGTAGGCTGTCTTGAACTTGTGTGTGTGTGCATAGATGGGACAGTGTTTCATCTGGGACAGGAGTCAGCCAGGTATGGCTGTAAGAGAATAAAACCATGGGGGAAGGGAACTGCTGGAATACTACTCTAGTTTCTCCCCTGCCTCATTACCTTGGAGTTAACCTTTTTCTACGCTTGTGACTCGGAGCTCTAGTCCAGCTTTCCTCAAGAGTGAATTAGGGCATTTCAGAAGCATATACTTGTGTGAAGTTGATGAAAAACAGGAGATGACTGACTTTAGACCGTCGCTTCTCTGTCCCTTACCTTCTTAAGCCTTAGGTCTCCCGAATCCTATCCTAATACTGCTTCTCCTTGGAGAACAGAGGGTAAGTCTTTGATCTGGGTAGTGATGGCATGGGGTGGAGAGTGATTGTGGTTTCCTGGTGTTTGGGACTTTCTACTTTAGTAGTAGTTCTTCTTCTTTTAAAGGTTTTATTTTTAAGTTATCTGTATACCCAACGTGGGGCTCAAATTTATAACTCCCAGATCAAGAGCTGCACGCTCTACCAACTGAGCCAGGCAGGTACCCCTAGTACTTATTTTCTACCTTACTCCAGCTTACTGCAGCCCTTGTGGGCTGGAATCTGGCCTTGCCCCATATTCTTTGCCTGTCAGGGTATCTGCTATCCTCTAGGGAAAAATAAACAAAGACAGTTGAAAAGCACAGGTATTTCAAGAGAATAATGTATAAGTTTCATTGGAACAAGCAATAGAACAGATGGACCAAGAGTTTAAAGCTAGACTGGTAATTATTCTAAAAGAAATAGGGAAGATCTTAACTTGAAACATGAATAAGCAGGGACTGAGAGAAGCAAGTGGAAATAGTAGAGTTGAAAAATGCAGTGGTTCAAATAACAGAATGGATACAGTTAATGAATTAGAACTCCAGGTTGAGAAAATCTTCCAGAACAAAAGAAGGAAAGGACAAAAAAGAAAATATAAAAGAAAAACTAAAAGGTAAGGAAAATAGATGTAGAGGTACTCACATCTAAATAATAGAGATTTTTTTTAAAAATTTATTTTTTAATTTTTTAAAGATTTTTTAAAAAAATTTTTTTAACATTTATTTATTTTTGAGACAGAGAGCATGAACAGGGGAGGGTCAGAGAAAGAGGGAGACACAGAATCTGTAACAGGCTCCAGGCTCTGAGCTGTCAGCACAGAGCCCGGCACGGGGCTTGAACCCACGGACCGCGAGATCATGACCTGAGCCGAAGTCGGACGCTTAACCGAGTGAGCCACCCAGGCGCCCCCTAATTTTTTAAAGATTTTATTTTTTTATTAAAAAATTTTTTTAATGTTTATTTTTGAGAGAGAAAGAGTGAGTGAGTGGGGGAGGGGCAGAGAGAGAGAGACAGAGAATCTGAAGCAGGCTCCAGGCTCTGAGCTGTTAGCACAGAGCCGATGTGAGGCTGGAGCTCAGGGACCACGCGATCATGACCTGAGCAGAAGTCGGACGCTTAACTGACTGAGCCACCCAGGCGCCCTTAAAGATTTTATTTTTAAGTAATACATCCAACATGCGGCTCAAATTTACAACCCTGATATCAGGAGTTGCATGCTCCACCAACTGAACCAGCCAGGTGCCCCTAAATAGTAGGAATCTTAAATAAAAATGAAAAGGAGGGGGCACCTGGCTTGGCTCAGTTGGAGGAGCATTTGACTGTAGATCTGGGGGTCATGAGTTCAAGCCCCACGTTGGGCATGGAGCCTACTTAAAAAAAAAAAATGGAAAGGGAGGACATCCTTGAAGAAATAGTGGGAAAAATAGTTTTCTTTTAGAATTCAAAACAAGAAGATGAATCCTCAGAGGGAAAGTTTCCTTAGAAGGCTGAAGATGAGAGATCAGGAAAAATTTGCTTCTAGTATCATTGTAATGAAATTTAGAAGTAACAAAGCAAAAGAAGCCTCAGAGAGAAAGAACAGATTACTACAAGGAACAAGAATTGAAACCAGTTTTGAACAGCATTACTAAATACAGGAAAACAAAAAAGTGTTTGCGGAGTTTTAAAGAGAAACTTAGAATCTTTTTTTTTTTTTTTAATTTTTTTAGCGTTTATTTATTTTTGAGAGAAAGAGCATGATGGGGAGAGGGACCGAGAGAGAGGGAGACACACAGTTGGAAGCAGGCATCAGGTTCCAAGCTGTCAGCACAGAGCTCAATGTGGGGTTCGAACTCACGAACCGTGAGATCATGACCTGAACTGAAGTTGGACACTCAACCGACTGAGCCACCCAGGCGCCCCGAGAGAACTTAGAATCTTATACCCAACCACATTCATTTAAATAGGAGGGGAATGATAAAAATATTCTCAGGTGTATGAAGTCTTGGAAGCCTTGCCCTACAAAGACCCATATTGAACATAGTTCTGGATGAAGTACTGAGAGATTCAAATCTGAGAAATGTTACAAGAAGATATATGAAGTAAAGGTGATTATAGTTCTTTGATATTTATTGTAAGGGCTAAGGCAAAAAAAGAAGAGAAAAATACATCTATTCCAGAATTTAAAGTCCAGATGGTATCATGCTAAAGTTCTTGTCTTACTAGCAGGGAGATGGAGAGAGAATTTTTAAGAAAGGTAACATGTTAGAAAGAAGCATAGGAAGAGTAGAACAAACGAATGCTAAGTCAAGGTGGTAGGAACAGATCCATATATATATTAATTACAATGAATGGACTAAATTTACTAGTTAAAGGTAAAAACTGACAAGGTGGATTAACCCTCCCGGCCCGACCCAAAGTCCAGATACATGCTTTTTACAAGGGACACCCCAAAGGTTTAATGGCATTTAAAGATGGCAAGAAAAAGATTGAGAAAATACATACCTGGAAACCTAAAAGGAAGCTGGCATGACCTTACTAATGTTAGGTAAAATATACTTTAGGACTGTGTGTTAACTGGGGTGGAAAGAATTACTACATAACGATAATCACTATATAATGGCAGTATAGTGACAATAATACAATGACAGTTCACCAAGAATATACAGCAATTTAAAGCATGCATGCCTCTGATTAAAAGTCTTTAAAATAGATGATGCAGAATTGGTAGAACTCACTCTGGGATAAATGGACAAATCCACCATTATAGTAGATTTTATTACATCTCTCTTAATTGTAGGTCAGGCTGACAAATTAGATGTGTAAGATTGTAAAAAGTCGACAGGCTTAACCTAATGAACATGGAGTTTTGCAAGCATATTTTATACAATGGTCACCAACTAGACCAGGTGAAAGCCTTAAAAATTTCAAAGAACTGGGGTGCCTGGGTGGTTTAGTCCGTTGAGTGTCTAAGTTCAGCTCAGGTCATGATCTCACAGTTTGTGAGATTGAGCCCTGTGTCAGGCTCTGCCCTGACAGCTCAGAGCCTGGAGGCTGCTTCGGATTCTATGTCTCCCTCTTTCCCTGCCTCTCCCCTCCTTGTGCTCTGTCTCTGTCAAAAATAAATTAAAAAAGAAAAAAATTTCGAAGAATAAGTTTTACAGAGAGGATGATATTGCCCTACAGTGCTTTTAAATTAGGAGTTCAAAAACATAAATTTCGAAAAATCACTGCATAGGCATAGCTATAAAGCTCATGGATTTATAAAATTATGGAAATTTAAAAATATACATGAGTGATAATGAAAACTTCACATAGCAAAATCTGTGGGCTGAATTAAAAATTGTGCTAGGGTGGGAGGGGGAAGGAATTTTAGCCTTAAGTATTCAAATTATAAGAGAAGGGGTAAGCTAAATGTCTTAAGAAATCAGGAAATGACCAACAATAAATTTTTATTTAAAAAAAAATTTTTTTTCAACGTTTATTTTATTTTTGGGACAGAGAGAGACAGAGCATGAACGGGGGAGGGGCAGAGAGAGAGGGAGACACAGAATCGGAAACAGGCTCCAGGCTCTGAGCCGTCAGCCCAGAGCCCGACGTGGAGCTCGAACTCAGGGACCGCGAGATCGTGACCTGGCTGAAGTCGGACGCTTAACTGACTGCGCCACCCAGGCGCCCCACAATAAATTTTTAAAAGTAGAAGAGGTAGTAAAGATACAATATCATTAATATAAAGGAAGATGCATTTGTATACAGATAGAAAGAGAATACCATCAATTATGTGCCAATAGTTTTGAAAACTTAGACAAATGCAAGAAGAAATAACAAGCTTGAAAAATCTAATATTTATTAAAATGGTTGGGGGTGCCTGAGTGGCTCAGTCTGTCGAGCATCCAGCTCTTGATTTCAGCTCAGGTCATGAACCCAGGTTCGTGGGATCGAGTCCCTCATTGGGCTCTGGGCTGAGCATGGAGCCCGCATAAGAGTCTCTCTCCCTCTGCCCCTTCCCCGGCTCATGCATGTGCACGTGCTGTCTCAAAATAAAGTGATTAAAAATCTTCCCACAAAGGAAACACTGAGTTTTATGTTTCAAAGGTGAATTCTACCAGTCTTTCAAGGACCAGACCATCTCAATTTTGTGGAGTTTTTTTCCCTGGCAATAGAAAACTAGGGACTATTCAATTTATTCTAGTAGGCCTGCTAGCCCTGATAACCAAACTAGACAAAGACATGGCTGGAAAATTGCAGACCCATTTCACTCCTTAATATAGACTTTACAACTTAAACAAAATAGCAGTAGTGTACAAAATGCAATAGTGTACCAATAGTGTGCAAAAAAATAATACCCCCAAACCAAGTGTGGTTTATCTCAGGTGTGTAAGGATTTACTTTGGTTTTAATTTTTTTAATGTTTATTTTCTGAGAGAGAGAAAGACTGAGTGCAAGCAGTGGGGGGACAGAGAGATGGGGAGACACAGAATGTGAAGCAGGCTCCAGGCTCTGAGCTGTCAGAGCAGAGCCCGACGTGGGACTCGAACTCCATGAACCGTGAGATCATGACCTGAGCCGAAGTCAGGCAGCAAACCGACTGAGCCACCCAGGCACCCTCTAAGGATTTAATACTAGAAAGTCCCTAAATGAAGTTCCAGAGTCATCACATTAATAGATTAAAAGGAAAAAAATTATGATCATTTCAATAGCTACAGAAACAATATTTTACAAATCACTTTTCCGTGATATATTTTTGTTAATGAGGAAGGAAAGGAACTCTTCTAAACTGATAAAGAGTAGCTGTTAAAAAACAAACATGATATAGGGAAACATTAGAAGCACTTCCTTTAAAATCCGAGACAAAGATGCCCATTATCATTAATGTGTATTTAACATTGTATTCACAGTCCTAAGCAGAAGACAGAAGAAATTAGGAGCACAAGAATTGGAAAGGAGGGAATAAGATTTTATTATCTGCAGATGATATAACATTTATGTAGAAAACAGAAACTTCTACAAATTATTAGAAAAAATTATGTAAAGAAAGGTAATTATGTAAACTTATATGTAAATTTTATCCAAGTGACTGGATAAAAGATTAATGAAAGTCATTTGTATTTCTGTATATATGCAAAAACTACTAAAAATCATAAATAGAAAGCATCACAGCAATATCAAAATCTGCTTTAGAAATTCTAACACAAATATGTTAGATCTTTTTTTTTTTTTTTAATTTTTTTAACATTTATTTATTTTTGAGACAGGGAGAGACAGAGCATGAACGGGGGAGGGTCAGAGAGAGAGGGAGACACAAAATCTGAAACAGGCTCCAGGCTCCGAGCTGGCAGCACAGAGCCCGACGCTGGGCTTGAACTCACGGACCGTGAGATCATGACCTGAGCCGAAGTCGGACGCTTAACCGACTGAGCCACCCAGGCGCCCCGACAAATATGTTAGATCTTTAAAGGGAAACACAATTTTACTAAAAGTAATTAAATAACTAATAGAGAAATATATGGTGTTAATGATTGGAAAACAATTTGATCTGTATATTAAATGTAGTTTCATTCAGAATCCCAACAGGGATTTTGATGGAACTTGATAAGTTGATACTAATCACATGTACATGATTCCATATGAATATGGAAGAGTTAAGGGGGCAGGGATGCAAACTGGTGCAGCCACTGTGGCATAGAGAATGGAGGTTCCTGAAAAAGTTAAAAATAGAATTATCCTCTGATCCAGTAATTGCATTACTGGGTGTTTACCCCCGAAATACAAAAACATTAATTCAAAGGGATACATGCTCCCCTATGTTTATTGCAGCATTATCTACACTTGCCAAATTATGGAAGCAGCCCAGGTATCCATCAATAGATGAGTGGATAAAGAAGTTGGTATTTATACACAATATATTGGAATATTAATTCAGCTCTAAAGAAGGGAAATCTTGCTATTTGCAACAACATGGATGGAGCTAGAGAGTATACTGCTAAGCAAAATAAGTCAGAGAAAGTCAAATACCATATGCTTTCACCAATGTAGAATTTGAGAAACAAAACAAGCGTAGGGAAAAAGAGAGACTAAGAAACAGAGTCTTGTAGAGAAACTATAAAACTGATGGTTACCAGAGCAGAGGTGGGTGGGGGGGTGGGTGAAATAGGTGATGGGGATTAAGGAGTACACTTACCATGATGAGCACTGAGTAATGTATAGAATTGTTGAATCAGTGTATTGTACACGTGAAACTAATAGAACACTGTATATTAACTATACTAGAATTTACATTGAAAACTCAAAAAGGTAGAGCGCCAAGAATATCTGGTCACTTCTGAAAAAGAATAGGGAGGAGGTGGAGTGGGAAAAAGACAGGGAGAAGACTTGATTAACCGGATAGACTCATTGTAAGATAGGAATTAAAACAGTGTTAAATAAGCACTAGAAAGATTGATCATTGGGAATGTGAGGGATGAGAAGATTGATAAATGGAATAGAGAACTCGTAAACATCCATTTTGTAAAATTCTGTATATTGAGGTCTAATGGGCAAAAAATTACTGTGTGGGGACTTCAGAACTGTTTTGAGTTGAAATCTTGACTCTAGTAGTTCACTAAATTGTGTTATCTTGTGTTATCTCTTGCCTTAGATGTAAAACAAAGGCAATAATATTGTGTATGTCAGAGGATTATTAAGTGGGTTAATGTATGTGTCTGGTATAGAGTAAGCTCTGTGTGAGTCTGCCATTTGTTTTGATTATCTAAACCACAACTTAGTTAAAACAACAGCCATTTTATTTATTTATTCTGTGGTCTGAGTTGAATGGTTCTTCACTTGTCTGCCTGCAGCTGTAGTCAGGTGACAGCTGGTGCTGGAATGTCCCATGATATGTGGTGCTTTGGAGGGAATGGCTGGAAGGCTGGGCTCAAATGGACAATTGATACTCTCCACTTGGTCCTTTTGTGTGATCTCCAGTAGAGGAGTCAGATTTTAGAGGCCTCCGAAAGCACAAAAAATGAAGCTGCGAGGCTTGGAATTGGCACATTATCTCACTTCCGCTGTATTGTTTTGATTGACGTGGTTCATTGGGGACCATTTTTGGAGACCATCCACACAGTTACTATTTTTTTCTTTTAAGATTTTAGTTTTATGTGTAGACCCATCATGGGGCTCGAACTTAAAACCCCAAGATCAAAAGTTGGGTGCTCCACCAACTGAGCCAGCCCCCACGCTCCCTTCCACACTGTTACTGATATTTGTATACATCATGTTGCTTTACAGTGTGTATAATTGTCAGTTTAGGCACCAAGGATTTATTAATGAACAAATACAAAAACTTGCTCCTTATGTTTTACATGATAAGTGCTTAAAATGTATAGTGACCAGAACAGTAAAGAAAAATAAGGCAGGGAAGGAGATAGGGAATACTGGGGGTTGGGAGTTGTGGTTTTAAAAATGGGTAGTTATGGAAGGCTTCCCTGGTAAACTGACATTTGAAGGCTTCCCTGGTAAACTGACATTTGAGCAGACGAAAGGAGGAAATTAGGAGCTAGTGGGGCAAGGGTGGAAGCCAGAAAACTGGAGGGTAGTGCAGTTGACAGGTAGGTCATTTGGATTAGTGCAGTAATAATGGAAGTGGTGAGAAATGGTTAGATTTTGGATATATTTTGAAGATACAGCTTTATAATTTATTTATGAACTGGGTGTGGAGTGAAAGAAAAAGGAATCAAGGATGGCTTGGAGGTCATTGACCTGAGCAACTGAAAGGATAGAGTTGCCATTTGCTGAAATGGAGAAAGCTACAAGGACTGGCAGGTTTTGGAGAGATCAGGATTGGTGTTTTATGTATAAGGTTTGAAATGCTAATTAAAAGCTAGCTGCTTTAAAATTGTAAATTATGCTTCTATCCTGTCTGACTTCCCATTCTGTTGCAAGGGAAGCAGATGGGGGAGGGAGGAATTCATATTTTATTGCAGTTAGTAAGTGTTCTTGTTCTCAGAAGATTGAGGAATCTTGTTGGTTTTAGCCAGAGTATTTGTCCTTTTTTCCAGTCCCCTTTCACCCTTCCCCTGATGTGGCTTGTTACTGATAAATGTCACTGATCGTTTGTCACCTTTTTACTAAAAAAAGACCT
Source organism: Prionailurus viverrinus (assembly GCF_022837055.1). Taxonomy (NCBI): domain Eukaryota; kingdom Metazoa; phylum Chordata; class Mammalia; order Carnivora; family Felidae; genus Prionailurus; species Prionailurus viverrinus. The sequence goes on from NC_062577.1 coordinate 40,528,698, forward strand.
GAAGATAAACAAGTTTGTTTAAAAGTTTATTTTTCCTTATAGCTTTTTCTTTTTTCTTTTTTTAAGGAGAGATGGTAGAAGGTGACAATTTTAACTAAACCGTACTCTCTCTTTCTCCAATTCATGCTGTATCTTTCCGTGATGATATATGTCCACCTTGGCTTAACCCATTTTGTAGGTATTTAGTTGCTATGCTCTTTGGGTTTGGCACACGTTAAAAGCTGCCTTAACTGATGCTGAGTATTTTGATTCTCACTGTCCTGTGGTTCCTTGCCAAGACATGTTTCAACATGTTGTAAAGGTTTTTCTTGATGTGCTCTTGGCATCTTAAATCTATTACTTAATCTTGGTAATTCCCCCAGCTCCACAACTGTTGTCTTCCAGGGGGTGCTCTTGAGCACTGTCCAAAGAGAGGAGGAGTTACTGAACTCTGATATGCATTGGGGTGGTGATGATTGTAAATTTGACTTTCAGCTAAAACAGTTTACTCATTATCATCACTGTGGGGGTTGGAGCATGCCTAAACCTGTTTCAGGCTTCACCTGAGGGAAGCATAGATGGTTCTTACTCTTAATTAAACTCTTCAGTTGTTTGCAGGATCTGAACTTAGGAAGTGATCAGAAGGGTATCAAGAACCTCATTATGGATATATTGCATTTCTGTAGGGCGCTCTGATACACGTGTCTTTTTCCTTCTGCTGGCTGCTATTTTGTAAATCTTAAAAGAGAAAATTTTCTACTTTAGAAGAGGTTTCATCATGGTTTTTTTTTCCCTTTTAGATTTATCAACAAACTGCAGTTTCTTCACTGCCAAAATGACATCATTTTCCACCTCTGCCCAGTGTTCAACTTCTGACAGTGCTTGCAGGATCTCTGCAGAACAAACCAATCAGGTAAATCATATTGAAGCCATTTCTAGTTTTCAAAAATCTGAATTGGGGCATGTAGGTGACTTTACTGACTGAAGGATTTTATGTAGAGCAGAAAGGGTTATTTTTTAAAATGTCTTATTAGGGAAACTAGTGAATGGTATCAGTGTTCAAAATTCGAATTGATTATTGATTAAGTAAATGTATAGAGGTTACAGATTGTTCAAAATATGGTACCTTTTGAAAATTACTGTGTTTTACGGTATGGCTGGCCAGTGGAGAATTTGGGGCCAAGATATATGTTTGGTTTCTGTTTCTCTCACTTCATTTTAACCGGTCTGTTTTCTTTAAAAATCAATTTTAAATTGCAACTAAAATATTGCAAACGTATTCTTATAAAATATTCAGTTTTCTAATGTATTTATCTATAAAGTAGGGACTCCTTGACCATGTCTTCCCTTCTTCCCCCAAAGTCCCTTCCCTCTGAGATAACACTTTGGTGTGTCTTGTTCCAGATCTTTTCCTCTAACATATAAAAAGACTTAATTTTGTGTTTTATTTTCATAAATATTGCACAGTATGTAGTATTATGTACCTCAGTACATGATAAAGGTGGAATTTGGGTTTGATGGGGGAAGATGTGGCTTATGTAGTAAATGGTTTCGATGTAATTGTCCATCTCTGGAAGGAAACAAATGAAGACCTCAAACTTTGTGTAAAAACAAATCCCAGATAGATAAAGATTAAACGTAAAAAGTAAAATAATATTAGAAGAAAATTTAGGAAATGCGTGTGAAACTTTAGGATGACGGAGGCCTTCAGTGAAACAAAACCAAAGAGGTGGTGAGAGGACGAGAGAGACAAATTTGACCATAAAAGTTTTAAAATAAAATTGTGTGGCTGAACGTAGACTCTGCAGTCAGTCAGGGGATGTCAGAGTCACTGTCCCTTACATGTATATACCACATCTTGTTTGTTCACCTGTCATATCTGTTCACCTGTGAACACTGGTGTGCAAATACTTGTTTGAGTCTTGCTCTCAGTTCTGGGTTCGTATGTAGCAGTGGAACTGCTGGGTCATATGGTAATTCAGTGTTTAATTTTTTGAGGACCTGCCAGACTGTTTTCCACAGCGGCCGAACCATTTTACATTCTCACCAGCAGTGCACAGTGGTTCCAGTTTTTCCACATCCTTGCCAATGTGGAAGGCTGTTTTTGCCCTTTTTTCTTTTTCTTTTTTTTTTTTTTTTTAAAATTTTCTTTTTTTTCAACGTTTATTTATTTTTGGGACAGAGAGAGACAGAGCATGAACGGGGGAGGGGCAGAGAGAGAGAGGGAGACACAGAATCGGAAACAGGCTCCAGGCTCCGAGCCATCAGCCCAGAGCCCGACGCGGGGCTCGAACTCACGGACCGCGAGATCGTGACCTGGCTGAAGTCGGACGCTTAACCGACTGCGCCACCCAGGCGCCCCTCTTTTTTCTTTTTCTTATGGCTGTGCTAGTAGGTGTGAATGTCCTGTCTTTTGAAAGTGTGATTTTTCAGGAAGGTAACAAGTAGTAGTCTGATTGTCTGCAGTTACTTTATATATTGGAAGGCTGTATGTGATTAGATGATAAGTATTTCTACCAGAGCTTGTAAACAAACAAAAAAATATTTAAGGAGGTTCTCTTATTCCTTAGGGTTTCAGAAACCAATTTAATTGAAATGTAAATAGCAGGTTTATTTTGTTTCTGTCAGGTACGACCAAAACTGCCACTTTTGAAGATTTTGCAGGCAGCAGGTGCACAAGGTGAAATGTTCACTGTTAAAGAGGTAAGCCATCAAAGAAAATTCTCAGTTGTAAGAACAGCTAAGAAGTAGAAGCTGACGAATATATAGTTCTGAAATCAGGCCTAAGAAAGCAAATTCTACTTCTGAGGTGCTAGAGAGGCAACTTTTTCTTTATATTAAAGATCATCGAGCTAAATTGAATTTCATTATTTCCTTTAAATTTCCTTTTGAAATTTTTTTTTTTTTCAACGTTTTTTATTTATTTTTGGGACAGGGAGAGACAGAGCATGAACGGGGGAGGGGCAGAGAGAGAGGGAGACACAGAATCGGAAACAGGCTCCAGGCTCCGAGCCATCAGCCCAGAGCCTGACGCGGGGCTCGACCTCCCGGACCGCGAGATGGTGACCTGGCTGAAGTCGGACGCTCAACCGACTGCGCCACCCAGGCGCCCCTAAATTTCCTTTTGAAGTGTGTTGTCAGCCAAACCTAAAATTAACCATGAATTCATTGATCTCAGAGTTAAAATGCAAAGCGTGTACAAGATTTAAAAAATGACACTGTCCATGATTTATAGGATATACTGCCAGGCAGGAATTAAATGCAGTAGTTTTCCATTACAAATGTGTCAGATACTCTTCTGAGCACTGTGAGTTACTTTAAACACTTATGCATTTAAATAACTTATTTAGCATCTAAAGGTTTTTTTTTTTTCTTAAGAAAAACAAATTGAATTCCTTAAGTGGAAAAACTCAATATTAAAATGTTAATCTCTTTGAACTGCTTACATTTAGTAGGGTAAAAATCTAACCTTTTCTAATTGGAGGAAACAAAACTATCAAGCTTTTTTTTGACTTTTTTGAAAAGCTTAAGACCTATTAGCAACACTGCATTCCTGAGCTGTTACAGTTTTCTTTTTTTTTTAAATTTTTTAATGTTTATTTAGTTTTGAGAGAGAGTGTGGGCGGGGGAGGGGCAGAGAGAGAGAGAGAGAGAGAGAGAGAGAGGGAAACACAAGAATCTGAAGCAGGCTTTAAGCTCTGAGCTGTCAGCACAGAGCCTGACTTGGGGCTCGAACTCATGAGCTGTGAGATCTTGACCTGAGCCATAGTTGGACACGCAGCTGACTGAGCCACCCAGGCACCCCTCCTGAGCTGTTGGATCTTTCAAGGAAACAAATTGGAAGTATTTTTTTTCTAGAATAATCATATTTCCTGAGCTGTTCGATCTTTCAAGGAAATAAATTAGAAGCATTTTTTTCTACAATACCTATATTTCCTTTATCATTTTAAATTTAAGTGCATCATCTTAAATTGTATCTGTAGAGTTCTCTAAGTTTTTTTTTCCCAAACTATTACTGAAGTATGGATTTTTATATCAATAAAGTTATAATAAATTACGCTATCTCCTTTAATAACATGGCAGAATTTGCCTGGGTTAAGAATAAATTAAGTACATATTGGTCAGAGAATGTTTTACTGGGGAAAAGTGGGACAGAGTCAGTTTACATGAAGCTCTCTATTACGAATCTTGATCCTCTGTGGTGCATAAAGAATTTCTTAATTTTTTATTTTATTATTTATTATACTTTTTAGAGCATGAGCGGGAAGAGGGGCAGAGGGAGAGAGAGAGAGAGAGAGAGAGAGAGAGAGAGAGAGAGAGAATCTTAAGCAGGCTGCACGCTCAGGGTGAAGCCCCACATGGGGCTCAGTCCTACTACCTTGGGATCATGACCTGAGCCAAAATTAAGAGTTGGATGCTCAACCGATTGAGCCACGCAGGTGCCCCCACCAATTTTTTTTTTTAATTTTAGTATTATTATTTTAAAGTTTATTTATTTATTTTGAGGATTGGGAGGAGTAGAGAGAGAGAGAGAGAGAGAGAGAGAGGGAGAGAGGGAGAATCCTAAGCAGGCTTCTCACTGTCAGTGAAGAGCTCCATGTGGGGCTTGAATTCATGAACCATGACAAGCTGAGCTGTAGTGAGATGATTTATCAACTGAGCCACCCAGGCGCCCCTCTAATTTTTTATGTTTAAGTATTGGTTCTCAGTATGTGTGCATTGAGGCAGTATGGTATAGTGAGAGTAGTAATCATGTACACATTTATTTTTAATTTTTATTTTATTATTTTTATTTATTTTTAATTTTTTTTAACGTTTATTTATTTTTGAGACAGAGAGAGACAGAGCATGAACAAGGGAGGGTCAGAGAGAGAGGGAGACACAGAATCTGAAACAGGCTCCAGACTCTGAGCTGTCAGCTCAGAGCCTGACGTGGGGCTCGAACTCAGGGACTGCAAGCTCATGACCTGAGCCAAGGTCGGACGCTTAACCAACTGAGCCACCCAGGCGCCCCTAATTTTTATTTTATTTTATTTTATTTTATTTTATTTTATTTTATTTTATTTTATTTTATTTATTTAAAAAAATTTTTTTTCAACGTTTTTTTATTTATTTTTGGGACAGAGAGAGACAGAGCATGAACGGGCGAGGGGCAGAGAGAGAGGGAGACACAGAATCAGAAGCAGGCTCCAGGCTCTGAGCATTCAGCCCAGAGCCTGATGCGGGGCTCAAACTCACGGACCGCGAGATCATGACCTGGCTGAAGTCGGACGCTAACCGACTGCGCCACCCAGGCGCCCCTATTTTATTTTAAAGAAATGTTTATTTTGAGAGAGAGAAAGAGATCGTGAGTGGGGGAGGGGCAGAGAGACAATTCCTAGTAGGCTCCACATTGATGGCATGGAGCCTGATACAGGGCTTGAAGTCACACATCATGAGATCATGACCTGAGCCAAAATCAAGAGTCGGATGCATAACCTGTACTGTCCAGGTGTGCCCCAGAAATTTACTTGTTAAAAAAAAAAATCCACACGCTGGCATTGTCCAGAAAAATGTAACAGGTTTATTTATAATTATTGTGAAGTTGAACTGCTAAGATGTGTTCACTAAAACATTTTGACTTGCATTAATGCTTTAGGTCCCACATTTGTATTAAAAATTTGCACACAAGGGGCGCCTGGGTGGCTCAGTGAGTTGGGCGTCCGACTTTGGCTCAGGTCACGATCTCACTGTCCGTGAGTTTGAGCCCCACGTCGGGCTCTGTGCTGACTGCTCAGAGCCTGGAGCCTGTTTCAGATTCTGTGTCTCCCTCTCTCTCTCTGCCCCTCCCCTGTTCATGCTCTGTCTCTCTCTGTCTCAAAAATAAATAAACGTTAAAAAAAAAAATTCGCACACAAATGAAAATGGAAAAGCTGCCAATACCCGATTTCTGTACCCTGTTTTTCCACTCGCAAGCACATACTTAGGTACCTTTTGACCCCATGGAAAAAAAATAGTTTTTTTAAAGAATGAAATAGTTTCCATCATAGTGGATTCTTAAGCACATTCTCCATGTGTGTGGTGTGCTAGCTGGATGTCTTTTGGCATAATTGTTACATGTTTGGCATGGACAGCACACAGGTTGGTCTTCAAAAAGGCCCACCGAGGCTCCGTAGCTCAGGGGTTAGAACACTGGTCTCGCAAAAAGGTCCACCGATAGGCCTCACTCACTTGCCTCCTGCAAAGCACCCATAACTGCACGCTGGAAACACAGATCTGTTTTGAAGTCCTGAGCAGTTTCTCACACCAGATGCCGGAAAGGAAGTTTGCAAATCACAAGTTCTGTGGAGTTCCACGGAGCGCCACAGTAGCAGAGCTGTAATGGTGAGGTTTCTTCACTCCTCCAGTAGTGGGCGCACTCTCACCAGGGGCTTTTGTAGTCAGTGGCTTCCTCGGTGCTATACCACCCGTCGATTTGGGAGCAGTCTGCTTTGGGCAAGCCATGATATAGCGAATTTCTTACTTACCCCCCTCCTTCTTCAGCTGGGGCCCGGGAGCTGGAGGTGGCGGTGGTGGTGCGGCGGGAGCTGCAAACATTTAATTACGTACTCATGTAGAGTAGTGTTGTAGAAGATCTTATTTTGCATACTTACAGTGGATTTCTTTTTTACAAGTTGGACAGGCTAAATATAAAACTTTCTCCTTTTTCTTCCAGTAGGTGCTCTTCCCCATCTTATTTCCCCCTAGATATTTGGTTAGGTATGACAGCACCATTAACACTGGGACAGAATGTTGCTTGGGATGGAGGGGAACCTGGGAACATTTTTGTACCAATAGTGGGAACAGGGTTGGAAAAATCTTCTGTGAAGATACCTAATAATTCCTGAGAAGTTGGGGCCTAAAAATAAAAATAGCTGCTTTGGCCTGTTTGTGATAACAAAATTCTTATTGTCATTAAGGGAATTTAATTAATCAGTTTAAAAAAATTTACCTAGAGAAAACATTATGAAAAAAATAGATAACTTAAAAATTTTGAATCGTGAACTTGTCTGAGTTCCTTCCATTGTTGTGAACTTTGAAAAAAGCCAGATAGGCTAAACTTTTATTTGATAAACACTAGATTCTATGTTTTATGCACTTATGGCTTATTAACCCTTGTACTTCATTTGCCAAAAACAAGTGAACATGCATCAAAAACCTCTTGTAGTTATGGGTCTCTGGACTTGGAAAATACTTTTATGACTCAGGCACATTTAATGTTTATTACTTCTAATGATAGAACAGACGTCTTTATCTGGATTGGTGAAAAAATTTTTAAGGGGATGGGGTGCCTGGGTGACTCGGTCAGTTGGGTGTCCAGCTCTTGGTTTTGGCTCAGGTCATGATCTCAAGTTCATGAGTTTGGGTCCCCCATCGGACTCCACACTGCTGGTGTGGAGTCTGCTTGGGATTCTCTCTCTCTCTCTCTCTCTCTCTCTCTCTCTCTCTCTCAAAATGAAAAGAAAAAATTTTAAGGGAATACTAGGAAAATTCACTTTTTATCATTGTCAAACCCTGCATTTCTAAAAAGTAAGAGTTTGGGAGCACCTGGGTGGCTCAGTCAGTCAAGCGTCTGACTCTGGATTTCAGCTCAGGTCGTGATCTCACAGTTCAGTTTGTGAGATCGAGCCCTTGTTGGGGTCCTGTGGAACTGACAGCATGGAGCCTGCTTGGGATTCTCTCTCTCCCTAATGTTCTGTCTCTCTCAAAAATAAATAAACTTAAAAAAAAGTAAGTCTGTTAACGTCCAGCATGAGAATAAGTGGATGAGCCTGGTGGTTGAGGACAGCTCTCTTGTTGTAGGACTCCTTTCTCGAGCATGACAGTCATGTTCATAAATGTTTCCTCTTTCTCTAGCAAACTATCTTCTCATAATGAATTTGTGTCTTTTGGAGCAGCTGCACAGACCTCTTCGTGCTTTTTTATCACCATGTAGGTCATGCACTATCTAGGCCAGTACATAATGGTGAAGCAGCTTTATGACCAGCAGGAGCAGCATATGGTGTATTGTGGTGGAGATCTTCTGGGAGAACTGCTAGGACGTCAGAGCTTCTCCGTGAAAGATCCGAGGTAGGGAGAGCGAAGGTTGGTTTATCTTTTTTTTTTTTTTTTTTTAATTTTTTTAAACGTTTATTTTTATTTTTGGGACAGAGAGAGACAGAGCATGAACTGGGGAAGGACAGAGAGAGAGGGAGACACAGAATCGGAAGCAGGCTTCAGGCTCTGAGCCATCAGCCCAGAGCCTGATGCGGGGCTCGAACTCATGGACCGTGAGATCGTGACCTGAGCTGAAGTCAGACGCTTAACCAACTGAGCCAACCAGGCGCCCCAGTTGGTTTATCTTTTTGGGGGCTTCTGTCTAACCACTCAGTCTCCATAGGTTACTAATGGTTATCTTTTTTTTTTTTAGTCAACCAATATTTAAGGGTCTGTGTATGTCAGGTAGCTGGTGAAGCACTGAGAACAAGTCAGTGAGCAACGCAGTCTCAGATTCTATGGCACTTAAAGGGTAGTTAGACAGTAGATGCGCTTCCCCATCTTAATCAGACAGTCACACCAGCACAAGGTAAAATTATACCGTGGGTAAGTGTTACAGAAAAGAGGTACATGCAGCTGTGTTGGGGGTGGGATTCAGGGTCTTAGGAGTCAAGGGAATGCTCCTTGAGGAAGTGGTTTGAACTGAGAGCTGAAAGAGAACTAAGGAGTGAGGGGCCCGAAGGAGAGTGTTGAAGGAGAGCTTCTGGCAGATTGCACGTCGTGTGCAAAGGCCTGGGTGGGAGGAGCTTCACGTGGCTAGGATTCTGTGAAGCCATTGTAGAGAGAGGAAAGTGAGCTGGTGAGAGAGATGCGGTGTTGCCGGGCAGCTGGAGGTGATGATGGGCCTCAAGAATCTCGGTAGAGGTCCTCTGACCTGTTGTGTGACTTTCTCCAGCTGCATGGGGTGTAAATGGTTGTTACAGAGTCAAAAGCTAATAGGTAATTGGGAAGCCAGTTGTTCGCTTTGGATAGCTTTGTGATGACTGTTTCTTCTGAGCTCATTTTGTCTTATATTGGTAAGACTCCCTTCCACCCCTTCCCCAATTAAAATTGTAAAAATTTCTAGAAGGAAGGAATGGTCTCTAAAGGAAATCTTGGGCTGTTAGCTAATTAAATAAAATGTAAATTAATTAGTTTTTTAATGAGGGCAAAGTAACAAAAGGGCTTGGGCATTAACATTCTTGACTTTTAAATGATTACAAACAAATCTATCCTGGGGGAAAAATATCTGCCTTTTTGTGTGTTATAGAGAAAGTTGGAAGATCACATATCAGATAGACACATAACATCTAAATTGGAAAACCATGGGGTTATTAATTTTTTTTTTTTTTTGTCTCTCTGACAGCCCTCTCTATGATATGCTAAGAAAGAATCTTGTCACTTTAGCCACTGCCACTACAGGTATGTCACATCATATTTCTTCAGTGTGTGTCACAGCTTTGAGCTCAAGGGGGCAAATGATGGGAAAACGAGGATCGAGGTGGAAATGAAATGCTGTGTTGGCATGATCGAGAGGGATTCCTGTCACACAGAATGTTATTAGTATGTTAATTTTTCATTGTGAAAAATTTCAAATACGCTGAAAATAGATTAGTATGATGCCTACCTCTTAGTAATTGTTAACATTTGCCACATTTGCTTCACCTGGACATGCTTTTTTTTTTTTTTTTTTTTTTAAATTTAATTTTTTTTCATCTGGACATACTGTAAAAATCTCTAATTTTTACTGTCCAGTAGCCAGTGTATCTGTAGTTACCCCCAGTTATCTCCGAAATATCTTTCACATTTGGCTTGTTCAGATCAAGATCCAGACAAAGTCCACACATTGCGGTTGGTTGAAACACCCCTAAGTGTCTTTGTAAAACAATCCTCCTTTTATTTTTATGTCATTTATTTGTTGAAGAAATGGCTCATTTGTCCTGTAGAATTTCCCACATTCTAGAGGTTGCACATTGTATCCTTGTGATGTTGTTAAACGTCTTCTATTTTCATTAAACTAGTAATGCTTGAATAGTTTCAAGTTTAAATTTTTTGCTGAGAACATTTCACGGGTGGTGCTTTGTACATCTGTTGCATCACATCCGGGTCATGTAAGGTCTGCTTGTCCCTCTTTCCGTGATGTTCAGGTTCTGTGGGCTCACGTGGTGTTACCCTGACCCATCTGTTATAAAGGTCCCCCGAGACCCTTTCACCTAATGGTTTTAGCTTTCTGGTGTATGAATGCCAATTTGCCTAACCCTTTGCTTGATTCTGTATCTTTTAAATACTGCCCTTTGAGTTTAAGTTAGTAGGTGTGTGCAGGAAACTGGCTGCTTTGGGGTCTGATGTTTGGTGTGTTAGAGATAAGTGAATCAGCTGTACATAACTGAAATGTAACCCGATTTCCCTTGCTCGTTGCCAAATGATGACACTTTTTTTTTCTCCATTCCTATGTGAAGCCCCTTCGTGAGCTTCAAATCAGATTTTGGGTAACATTGACCTTTGAAGAAAGCCCAAGTTTGTAATTCTTTTATTTATTTATTTATAATTTAAAAAAAATGTTTATTTATTTTTGAGGTAGAGAGAGACAGAGCGCGAGTAGGGGAGGGGCAGAGAGAGAGGGAGACAGAATCGGAAGCAGGCTCCAGGCTCTGAGCTGTCAGCACAGAGCCTGATCTGGGGCTTGAACTCACGGACTGTGAGATCATGACTTGAGCTGAAGTCAGACACTTAACCAACTGAGCCACCCAGGCATCCCTGGTTTCTTTTAGATTGGTTATCTTTCAGTAGTTCACTGAAATAAATACTGTAGTTGAAAAGAATCTGTTTCTAATAAAGATTTATGATTTAAAGTGAGAGCAGAGAGACTTTGCTTTCATATTGAAATGTGATTTTGAACTTACATTGAATTTTGGAGCCTGTTGACTTCATTGAGCAATTTGCCCACTTTGCCCACTTCACCCAGCTGTAAATTTCTGTTGCGAGGAAAGGCCTTGTAAATAATACAGTGCTTTATTGAAATTCAGTCACTTGTGAAACAGTAGGGCTTTTCTGGGATATTCACTGCAGACTTGAAATACACAGAGGATTTTATATTTGCTGATCTACTCTTTCGGTGGAATTTGTTTTCTGATTGATCTGTTCTCTGAATATCTAGAGTGGGTGTGATTCTCACTTTTTCTCTCTCTTTCTTGCACTTTCTCTGCAGCATTTAACATGCTGTGTATTAAGATGAAAATTTCTGTAACAGACATTTCAGATGATCCTCACAACAAGGCTGTGAGGAAGGTCTGGAGATGAAGAAACTGAGGGGTTTTTTTGTTTTGTTTTTGTTTTTGTTTTTTTTTTAGAATGAGTGATTTGTCCAAGATTAGTTGTCACTGACAGTTGGTAGAACAGATATTTCTGACTGGCCAGTTCTTGTTCTTTTCATCGTGCCACACACACGCGTTGGTGTCATATAGAATTTGCCCGTTAGTTTTTCTTAACACATTTTTCCTGTGAACATTAAATCTTTAAAACATTTTGTTTGTTCTTAAACGTGTGAACCTTGAAATAACTTCAGTTACGGAAAGGTAGTAAAAGTATTATAAAGAGTTCCAGATATTCTTTACTCAGATTCCCCAGATGGTAACATCTTCTGTAACCACAGTATAATGTTCAAAACCAGAAAATTGCACCAAAGTAATTTTGATTGATTGTCTGCTCTGACTTGCCCTTGCATTCGTGCTTGTGGCTGGTCAGCTCTGTTGATCCTCATATATTGAGTTACGTGTGTTATATTTAAAAGGGCAAATGAGAAAAGTGCTTTCCATGTACACCTTTGCAAGTGAGTTAAACCTTTTATTTTGATGGCTGCGAAATGCCATTAAAGTAAAGGTGGGTCTTTATGAATCATGTCTCCAAATCTCCACGTGTATACCAGTAAAATGAAATACGTGACAAACTTTGCGCTTATTTTAAAATTCCTTTGTACTTTGTAGTTTTCCCAGATAATTTCTTTTTGCTTCTAAATGTTTTAGCCTAAGTAAGGTAGTAAGGTTTTAGAACTACAAATGACAGTAATCAGATTGCTTTATTAAAGAAATGCTTCATCCGCATTGTCTGATAACTGATCTTTGAAAACCACTCTGGTCAGAAAGTGCTGTCTCAAACTTCTCAGTATCTCCATTTACGTATAAAATGATTGTAGAAATAATGCTGTTTATAATTACAGTTTTGAAATTGCTTGCTTTGTGCAAAACAATTGAATCATCAGACCATTGTAGGATCTGTATTCTTTTCTTTTCCCTGGCAGTCTTTATTATGTGAGGACGAGGTTTTCCGTAAGTGTCCTATCTCTGGACCTGATAGTAGCTAATGAGCCCAACCCTTGGTAGACTTATTTGGGAACCAAGGGTTACATATAACCTCACAAAATGAGAGTTCTAGGTTATTCAGTTCTCTACAGCTTGTTTTCCTGTTGGCTATGTTTTCATCTTCTGTTCTGCTTGAAAAATTTCCAAGTCCTTAAAGTACATTTCTCTCAGACTTAGAATGTTTCTCAGGTTACTGTTTTCTTTGCTATTTATTGCCTTTGAGAAAAACTTTATCTGCTTCCTCTTCCTTCTTAGGAAATGTTGATAGTAACTGGGGAAAATAAAACTTGTTAATTAAAAAAACTCTATATTCAGGTGGTGGGAATTTAAACCATGAAGTCATCATACACACTTAGAATGTAAGTTTACACGAGGTGCTATTGTGTACAAAGCAAATGGGGCAAAGTCCAGATTTGCAGATTTCATAACCCTGTATAACTTTAACAGTTGAAAACAAAAATTAAAGCCAGACTTTCTGTTTGTTTGTTAGTTTACAAGTTAGGCACATTTGCTCATAAGCACCTTTGGGAAGATACGGTAAAAATACTCTCCGTTATTTTTTGGTTGGAATCACTTTCGTATTAAAATTTGAACCCTTACTGTGAACATTTTTTTAGTTATTTTTCCTTTTCTCCCAGATTACATTTTGGTAACGTATCTTGAATATAGCCTGTCTTGGTCTTTGCCATTTTTACCAGTTTGGATTTTTCCCTTTTGGATGAGAGCCTTGTCCAGCCAACATGGAGAAGTACATCGTTAGGGACTAAACCTGGCTCCAGGGTTGTTTGCTGAGGTCCTTTTTATGTGGAAAGAATGGTTATTACCAGGGAAGGTTTTCCTTTTGTTTTACTTGCTATCCAGATGCTGCTCAGACTCTCGCTCTCGCACAGGATCACAGTATGGATATTCCAAGTCAAGACCAACTGAAGGTAAAATCACCACACGGTGACTTCTTTTGTTGTACAGAGTGGCCCCTTCTCTGTACCTGTGGATCTTGGGCTCCCAAGACCTTTCCCCGAATGTGGTAAGAATTTAATAAGAAAGGTTCTTGGGAGTTCACAGACCAGGGACAGAGTGAACCTTCTCTGTTCTGCCTATAACAGAGTTCCAGTCTCTGCATCTTTCTTTGGGATGTAGCACTTCTGATCTTCAGTTCCTCCAGTTGGATTTTCTTTGGGGTTTTTGTGTGTGCCTGTATGTGTGATGGTGTATGTACATAGGTGTTTGAGAAAACTGCTTTATTCGATTTTAACAGGCTTGCGGCAGTTAAATTCATGTCAGGCCGTTCTTAAAGCTTCCCCAGACCTGGGAGAATGTTATGATCATCTTGGTATATGCTGAGGGTTTCACATGTTTTCTGAACGATGCCTAATTTTATAGTCTAGAGGCTTTATAGCGATAGCCTGTTTTTAACAGTCGGTTTGGACCTTTTGTGCAGAGATTTTTTTTTCCCCCAGTTTTGGGGTTCTCCTAGTTCTGCTCACAGTGGGTTGAGGAGAGGTGTTGCCTTTATTTGATGACTGTTGTGAACTCCAGAGATCTCTTTCTTGTGCGTAACCCATTGTGCCGCACACTAACTGGTGAGCCAGAGTGGAACTGCTACATCCCCTGGTCTCAGTCATTTTTACTGCACTAATACACCTCTTTCCCTTTTTTCCAGCAAAGTTCAGAAGAAAGTTCCAGTTCTAGGAAAAGAATGGAAGAAGGCAATATACCTACACTGCCTACCTCACAACATAAATGCAGAAATTCTAGAGAAGGTAAGTTTTGGGTTAAGGCTATATACACTTATTTTTTTCTCTTTTTCATTTTTTTTTTTTTGTTGATGACTTCTAGAAATGGCATTTATTCATATTAAGCACTGGCTGTAATTGGGACCATTATATAAGCAACTCAAAATATAACGTACTTTCTTTGCATATGAAGTAGGAGGGGCATATGTCATACTTCTGTGTCTCATTCTTTTCTGAAAACGTTTTCTTTCCCCCAGTGACCATTATTAACTTGGAAGAGGATGGTAGTGCTCCTTTAGCAACCCGTGATTTCTGGGCTGGAGCCAGTCCCTTCCTTTGGCTAGTGTGCTAATAGAAGATAGCTACACATTTATCAGTTGGCTGCCTGGCGAGTCACCTGCCTTGGCCTTTTAAATCCTGTCACACCTGTATATGTTCAGTCTGGTTACAATTTTTACTTTTATTTGTCTGCTTGAGGCAGAGGCTAATTTTCATAGAGTTTTGAAGTTTGCAAAGATATGTACTTAGTATGTTAGAGCCGAGAATGAGCATCGGAAGTCTAGTAGTTCCTTTGCCCTCGGATGGTAGTCCTCAGCTCTTTGCCATCCATACTGGATATGCTATGGTCAAGTTAAACGAGTTAGTCGATATTTTGGAAGTTTCCCCCGTGCCCTGCTTTATAAAATATGTCCTAACATTTTTTCTACAAAGGTGTATACTGTCATAAATTACTCAGAGGTGTTTCATGGTCCGATAGTTTCTAGTCTTAGGCACCTGGCTCACACTTGGAGCAGTGGCAGGTTAGACCTCCAGCAACCTCCAGAGAGTGATGCTGCTGAAATTGTTTTCTTGTTTAAAATTGAAACAGTTTATCATGCAACTGAATTTTGGGCTGCCTGTTTACCTTGGAGCTTATTCTGTTCTGAATGGTATTAAATGTGTATTTTTTTCTATAACTGCAGGTCCTTGCTTATTTGCTACTCAGAAAGCTATTTGAAATATAAGAATAGCCAATTCAAGAGATTATATGTTGTTTGTGATGTAAACTTTGAGAATAAATAGCTTAGTATCTTCAGGAAAGTAGATAGAAAGGACAGACTTTTTATATGTGGAAAGTATATTTCTGTTCTCTTTACAAGAAGTTATAGAGCTTGAATAGATGAGAATAATTTTAATATGGTGCCATCTCAGGAATTTGGATTTTGATAATTCTAGTAATGAATAAGTAAAAAGTTGAACTTTCTCCTGAACTTAATGGGCAGGGATCATTATAATTTGTAAGTAGATAGGTAACCTTCTGTTCTGACAGAGATCTATTTATTACAAAAGTTGCCAAGCACGTGTACCTCAGGACATTTAAACACTTGTGGCTGCCATTGGCGTGCCTGGTGCATTGGGAGGAGTAGAGGAGAGTGAGAAAGTAGGAAAAGAGGAAAGCACAGCAAAAAAAGATTGGATGATGGGAAAGAAAGAAAAGAAGTTCTTGTGGTAGCAACAGACTTATGTTAGTAACCACCTTGAATGCCATTTGGATGTACAAAGCAACATCTCTTACTTGGAATATGTGGGGCCTTCTTATGTTTTGGATTTGTAATATTTCTTGATTTTAGATAGTTCCAGGAGAGCCCATTGATCTAGAAAGGACATACTTACTTGGATAACCTTGAGTTCAGCATTTTATGATGGTTGTTACCTGTCAAAACGTGAGTTAGTGAGAAACATTTCCTGAATATGTGGTAGCAGTGAGACTGCCTTGTCAACCTTGTGAATGCGCATTCCGGTCTGGGCTGCCTTGGTTCTGTCTCAAGTCGGACCACCATGCCACCACCATTTGCAGTTCAATGGATGGAGCCATTATCAGGCATCATGTGCTACAGCGAGTCATTCTTTAGTTATCGCTGTGGTAAGAATGTTTAACATGCGAATAATGACCATTTTGAAATCCTCTAAGAGCACTGTTGTTTGGATGCTTTCAGAGTTTAGATTTCTTGATAAATGATCCATCTACTTCTGGTGTCATTACTTACCAATGAATGAAGCCTAAATAGGAGGTTTGGCTCTGCCACTTTTGTACTGGGTGTAGACATGTCTTTTTATCTGTCTTAGAAAGAGATTGTAAGTGTTACAAACCGAGTTTTGATTCTTAGTGTTGTGTACATAGTTACCATTCTTTTCGTTTGACCGCTGTAGGTGAAGACTTCATAAAAAACTTAACCCAAGGTGAGACCTCTAAGCTGGACCTTGGGTTTGAGGAGTGGGATATAGCCGGACTGCCTTGGTGGTTTTTAGGAAACCTGAGGAACAACTATACACCTAGAAGTAATGGCTCAACTGATTTACAGACAAATCAGGTAAATGTCACATTTGAAGAGGAACTTTTTGTTTTCTTTTGAAAGAGTAACATCCTTGGTTGCTCTTGACCACACATTGCATTCTGTAAGAATTCTCATTCAGTGCCACGACTTTAAGCACCATCTGTGTGCGCCTGATGCTCAAATCTGTATCTGCAGCCCTGACCTCTTCTCTTAAATGCCCACCTTCTATATTCAGCTGCCTACTCACCACCTTCACTTAGATGATCTGACATTTAACATGTTCAAACCAGATTTTTCTTTTAATTTTTCTTTTTCCCCAAACATTCCTATCCAGCCTTTCTTTTTTCACAAGTCTACCTTCTATCCAGTAATTCTAGCCAAATCCAAAGGGCTATCCTTGATTTCTTTCTCTGTCATATGCCGCATTCACATTGTCAGCTCTTTACCCAAAACATATCCAAAATCTAACCCCTTTTATTACTTCCGGTGTCATACCCTAACGCGAGCCATAATTATTCTCTTCCTTTATCTTATTTTATATTCTCCATTGCACTTCTCGCTTTGTAAAACTGTTACTCTGTTTCATTTTATGTATCTCTTGTCTGTTTACCCCTACTGAAATGTAAGTCCAGGGCTTTTGCATCATTTACCACTCTATTCTGTTACCTGGTACTTAGAACAGTATCTGACACGTAAAAGGCGTTTCGTGAGCATTTGCTCAGTAAATGAATGGGTATATTATAGTGGCAAAATAATAAGTTTTCTTTTAGGAATATTGGAGAAAAGCATGTCATAAAATATCCATAGTTGAATGTGGAAAGAAAGTTATATTTAAAGTTGTTTGGGAATTCAGAAAGAAGATTTGAGTTACTGTCAGTATTTCTCATATTTTAATAAACATTATTGACTGTCAAGGAAATGATGTACCACAGTTAATAGAATGTCTTCTAGGTTCTCAGAATACCACCTTTGGAAAGGAGTTGAGGGAATGGATTCTATTTAGTTGAGCAGCTATGAGTCTTTAGCCTTTAAGCTCTTTAGTACCATTTCTCAAGTGTTATACTTGAGTTACTGTTAAAGTAGAGAATTCTTTGCCAGACTCCTTTATATCCACTCGTGAGTTTATACATAGTAGATGCGAAGTAGATGTCTGTGGAATGAATAGATGTCCGTCGAAGAAAGAGGCAAGGTGTTCTTTGGAGATGTGTAAGGACATTGAGTTTTGGGTTCATTTTTATTGGTTCAGCATCACTGATAAGTGTCTGACTATAAACCTTTTTTTCTACTAGGATATAGGTACTGCCATTGTTTCAGACACCACAGATGATTTGTGGTTTTTGAATGAGTCTGTATCAGAGCAATTTGGTGTGGGAATCAAAGTTGAAGCCGCAGATACTGAACAAACAAGTGAAGAAGTAGGGAAAGTAAGAGACAAAAAGGTATGTTTGGAAACATTTCGCCTTGTTTGTATCTACGTGTACCTAGCATAATCTGTTCAGGTCTGGTATCCCAACCCTTTTGTACAACAGATGACTCACATAATTCCCCCCCTTTAATTTCTTTTTTTAAAGTTTGTTTATTTTGAGAGAGAGGGTGCGAGGGGGGGGGGGAGAGAGAGAGAGAGAGAGAGAGAGAGAGAGACAGAGAGAGAGAGACAGAGAGAGGGAGAGAGAAAGAGAAAGAGAAAGAGAGAGAAAGAACTCTAAGCAGGCTCCATACTGTCAGCATAGAGCCTGACGTGGAGCTCTATCCCGTGAACCGTGAGACCATGACCTCAGCCGAGATCAAGAGTTGGATGCTTAACCAGCTGAGCTTTTTACTCATTACTTTTTCATGTTTTCCTGTATCCAGTTTTAAGAGTCACATTAAGTTAACCAAGGCTGTCTTAAAAACAGAATAGGACTGTTTGGGTGAAACTCCTCCTCCTTTAGAAGCAATAAGCTGCCCTTTCCTGCTTGTCTGATCTCTCACTGTGGAGTTGTTTCTTTAGGAGACCTTTCTTTGCTAACAAGGCAACGTTCTAAATGGCCACAGCAGCCTGTAGGGAAAGAAATTCTTATTTCTTGGACATCTCCGTGTCTTTCATAGCCATTTATATGTAAATGGAAATAGATGAGTTCTCCCTACATATTTTAGAGTTTAAATAAGGGGAAAGAAGAGAGAACTCCAAATACACATGGCGTGAGCACACCAAGATGAAGCATGTGCTCAAGTCTCAAAAGAAATTGGACACCAGATCCAGTGTCCCAACATTGACAAGATTCTCAGTAAACATTCATTGAATAAATGTAGCAAAACACACACCCTGAATAGGGTCATTTTTTTAATTCAAGGGATTTTCATAGTAATTTGGGTTCCTGAAGGATATGCTGGTGTGGTTGTAGGCAGATAGATGCTTAGGTCCTGCTAGCCTAGTTGTATGTTGGCAGCATTAGAAGGGACTACAAGTGGCTTGAAGGAAGACAGAGGGGACATTTAGAAACTTCCATGGAGAGAGGTGGGACTTAGAATACTTGAACTTGCATGAGAAAGTTGCTATACTGAGGTCCCTAATTGAATCATAATTGGTTTTATTCCATTTACCAGATCACAAAGTAGGGTGTTGTTAGAATTTTAAATTCCAAATTTTAAAATTTAGAAGACACTTCCCACATTTCTTGACTTTCTGTGTCCTGATCCATGGGCATGTTGTTACAGGGCAACCACAGTATCACTTAACTAGGTTTACTTTTGAATATGAGAAGTAAAACTTTGAAATACTTTGTTTTCATTCTTGACATCTCAGTTCCTTATTTTATATAGTACTCTTCACTTTCGTTTTCTCGTGTAATTCTGAATGCCTACCTAGATTCCCAACATAAAAAAATCACATTTGGGGCGCCTGGGTGGCGCAGTCGGTTAAGCGTCCGACTTCAGCCAGGTCACGATCTCGCGGTCCGTGAGTTCGAGCCCCGCGTCGGGCTCTGGGCTGATGGCTCAGAGCCTGGAGCCTGTTTCCGATTCTGTGTCTCCCTCTCTCTCTGCCCCTCCCCCGTTCATGCTCTGTCTCTCTCTGTCCCAAAAATAAATAAACGTTGAAAAAAAAAAAAAATCACATTTAATGATTTGTAGCTTTTCTACTCTGATATTGTTTATTTTCATTAAAGTCATACATTTGGGCGCCCTCTTCTATTTGGTGACCTTTCTGGGTACTTTTTAATCATTTCTTCCACTAAAGTTCCGGCTGGGTGCATCTAGAATCATTTAAGCTATTTTCTTTCTAAGTGCTAGTGATGGAGGCAGAGTGTAGTTTTAAATTGAAGCTCTTCTGTCTTTTTTGCTCTCAGGTTATAACCTCCTGTAAACTAGGTGAACCTCACTAATGAGATGTCTTTGCCCTCATAGGCGATTGAAGTGGGAAAAAATGATGACCTTGAGGACTCCAAGTCCATAAGTGACGATACTGATGTAGAAGTTACCTCTGAGGTAGGGGTATCTAGTAAAAGAGCTGTTTTGCACCCCCCGCGTCTCCCAGTGTGTACGTTCCAGCACTGCACTTGTGTTGAAGAAGGCCATTTCCCCCATTTCTATCTCCCTTTCCTTGACGTTAAGACATGTTGGCTTCTTTATATTTTGTTACAGGTTTTTATTGGAATTTGGAGAAAGGGCGACTTAAGTGCCTGTCTGTATGCCTTTCTCCCCGCTGACGAAATTCTTTGGACCTGATGCAGTGGACACACAGAGTTGTTCAGAATAGTCCTGCACTGCTTTCCCCACTAGCCACCCCTCTGTAATCGTAAAGGTAGACTTATAAGCTATCTAAAATTCTTTGTCAAGTACAAAGATCATATTTTCAGTGCTTTGTTAGAAATCGACAAATGGAAAATGGCTTAATTTCCACACAGGTTTATGTTAATGGAGGGCTAGTAAATGAAAATGGAGTATTAAGCTGGAAAGGTAATAGGTATGGATTTGTCACCAAATGACAACTCAGGTTTAGACTCAGATGTATACCTTTTCTCTTTTCATGCTGGTTCCCCATTTTCCTTTTAGTGCTTCCCTTGGCTAACCCACCGTGGGAAGAAGGGTGGTGGGGGAAGGACAGGGGAGGAGAGTTTACAGTTTGCTGCTTGGGGATAGAAAAATGGTATGTTGTCTTTGGTTGATCCTCCCCAGCTCCTGGCTTGCCACTGTTGCCCATTATGGTAATTGACTGCAAATTATCTGTCCGTGTATAGCTAAGTAATAAAGTAGAATATATTGGTCCGTTAAGGGTTCTTGACCATAATACCAATAGCAGAGATAAGTGTTTCCATCGTCATCAGACTTCTTTGGCTACTTGGGCCCAGAAAATCTATTAAGCAAATAGACTGTATTTTATCAAATCAAAGATGCCATTGAATTGAATAAGCCCTATTATTTTATGTACTACTAAAAAAGAAAAAATGATGCCAGTTAGACTGTGACACACCATCAGTTATGAATTCCAAATCTTTACGAAGCCCCTTTGAGTATCTGGATAGCATTTCAGATGAGATGTGAGGATCTTAAGCCGGCAAGAGTGTTGTGAGGCTCCCTGAAGACCACCCAGTTTAACAGATGGTCGCGTCCCTGCCTCTTGGCCCATGATATTGAGTTACGACTTCTAAACTTGAAGTGTGTGGCCTTTGTTCTGAAAGTAATCAAGTCTGCCTGTGTCCAGTCATTGATCCTGTCAGAGCCAGGCAATTAGCCACATTAAATACCCTTGACTTGTTCCAGGTAGCTACCTTTGCATGAAGCAAGGCATTTAAAATTCATTGAGCTTCAGTATCTCCTAATTTGGTATCTACTAATTTGGGTATGGAGAAGTAGGAAAAAAGTTACGGGCATCCAAGGACAAGAACGTTCATTTTTCAGAGGGTATGGTTTAGGCGTGTAGTTAGCTAGTGAGAGACCATGAGTAAATTTAGTAGTTTTCAAATCTCATTTTAATTTTAGCTTCCTTTTTTTGCCAAATTTTATATTTCTTAATTCGTGGGAAAGAATGAAAGTGTTCTCTTTGCTTCATTCTTTAGCTTCTTGCTCAGTAAGAGAGTTAAGTTGTACAAAGAAATGAACTAAAAAGAAGGCAGCAGGGAAAAGCCAGCAATCAAAATTCCATCCAGATGAGATAGAATGCCAAAATAATGAATTTAACTTTCTTAAAGATAGCTATATAAATCTTGACTTGAAAATGGCGGTTGTGTCACTATCATTGTAAAACTTGTCAAGACTTTCTTCCACGTGGCTGTGGAATTTGCTCATATGCGAGGCTAGACCACCGATGGGGAATGTCCGGACTCTCACCAGCTTAGTGAGATGATGAGCCAGGGCCTACCCTCCCTTTTCCTCAACTTCATGTTTGCCACGGAGTGAGTGTTAATTGGCTGCACTTGTCTTTGTAGGATGAGTGGCAGTGTACTGAGTGCAAGAAATTTAACTCTCCAAGCAAGAGGTACTGTTTCCGTTGCTGGGCCTTGAGGAAGGATTGGTATTCAGATTGTTCTAAGTTAACCCATTCTCTCTCCACGTCTGATATCACTGCCATACCTGAAAAGAAGGAAAATGAAGGAATTGATGTCCC
Source organism: Prionailurus viverrinus (assembly GCF_022837055.1). Lineage (NCBI taxonomy): Eukaryota > Metazoa > Chordata > Mammalia > Carnivora > Felidae > Prionailurus > Prionailurus viverrinus. The sequence continues at coordinate 40,550,701 of NC_062577.1, forward strand.
TGATTGCCGAAGAACCATATCAGCTCCAGTTGTTAGACCTAAAGATGTGTATACAAAGGAAGAAAACCCTAAACTTTTTGATCCCTGCAACTCAGTAGAATTCTTGGATTTGGCCCACAGTTCGGAAAGCCAAGAAACCATATCAAGCACGGGAGAACAATCAGATAACCTTTTTGAACAGAGAACAGATACAGAAAGCATGGAAGATTGCCAGAATCTCTTGAAGCCGTGTCGTCTGTGTGAGAAAAGACCACGAGATGGAAACATTATTCATGGGAGGACGGGCCATCTTGTCACTTGTTTTCACTGTGCCAGAAGATTAAAGAAGGCTGGTGCTTCATGCCCTATTTGCAAGAAAGAGATTCAGTTGGTTATTAAGGTTTTTATAGCATAGCTAACTCAGCGAGTTGCAGGAAATATTACCAGGGCTAGGTCATGTTTCAAAATGTCAGTATTGAGCATCTCTACTCAGTGTAGCCCATTACATCTGTTTATTTATTTGGGTAAACATCTGTGTTCCCCAACATTTTTGCTTCTAAACTTATATGGAATTTGAGAATGCGTTCTTTAGAACTAGGTTGCCAATTTGGGGGATGCTGTTAACATGAAAAGATACGTTAACCACTTCATTCTCTCCTCAAAGATGAGGATCTGGGAGAAAGCAACTGGCAGTACTAACAAAAATACATTAATTCGCTCACTTACCAAATTATTTGAAGATTTACTATTTCTTTAGTTAATTGTATTCCCCATTCTTTTTTTCTGTTAGGGAATGTTATTAGGCATTAGGATCCAAGGTGGCTATTAGAAAAATACTAAAGCTAACAAAAGAAATAATAATAAATTTGATTAGTCAAGGTATGTAATGCTATATAGATTGTTGCAGTCAGGCTGCACGATTCAGATAAGCTAAAAGAAAAGTCTTGATAAACAAGCGCTTTCTTCCATGTGTGCCTAGAACAATGGTATGGAGCATTTTTGCTAACATACTCCTAAAAGGATTTTGAAAAAGTATATGTAACCTTTTGCACATTTTACACCATGAGGTATATAATTAACAGACAAAGTTTCCTCTCTGGTGAGTTGTAGACCTCTGAGTAGCCAGCCTAAAACAAGCAATGGAACATTTCTGTCTCCTTAGAATGTTTCCCTTGTTCGTCTTTCCAAGCAGTTCCCCCTCCATTTCGTGCCTCTCATTCTAGGTTAGCTGTCCTTTTGCACATGTTTAGTGTGACATCTAAATTTTAAAAATACCTTTAAATACTTAGAAAGGGTACCCTATCCGATACATTGTATATGTGCCTTAAAAATATTTTTCTCAAAGCCTTGGAGCTGTAGGTTTCGTTGATTAAAGTTATAGAAAAAGTCCTGTCATATAAAGTAGCAAAGCTGTTCTCATTTTAAAATTCATCAGCCAAATCAGATTTCACTTTCAGTCAGAAAATGTTTGACTTTATTTTTAAAAATAAATGCAGTAACACATTTCTGGCACAACCGTCTCAATTTCAGTTCTAAGGTAGGTAAGGCATAGAATTTTTAACCTAAGCTCCCTTTGCTTTACTCTGTCCTCATTATCTTCTGAGAATCCTCTGGAGGTTTTTTGTTGTTCTTTTATTTGATGCCTCTAGAGGTTTTTTACATTCTGAGGCAATGCCCCATAGTAAGATTCTAGATGGGTGAGAGGCAGCCTTTCCTTTGGAAATAGGGAGTTATGGCGGTTGTGAAAAGGATATTAAGAAAAATGGTAGATCTGAAGAAGCCTTATCTGAGCACATTAATCTTAGGACAGTACAAATGGAAGTTGAAGACCTTTAAGCTGATGTCTTTATACCTATCCCTGCCTGCTTTCTCCATGGAAAAATCTTGAAGTATGCCCAGGGGTATGCATATGAGATTTTGGGGACGAGGGCCCTAGAATTAACAAATTTACTGATCCAAAAAATTACCTGGGTTGCTTGTTAAAACAGCCCAAGTTTAAAAAAACAAACAAACAAAAAAGCCAAACTCAAACCCCCCCTCCCCCCACTTTGCCCTGGAGTTTCCATTTGAACATGTGTTCCTGGAAGCTGATTCAAGTGGTCCACAGACCACACTTTGGGAAGCCCTGCCCTAGAAGGAAGGGTTTTCCCAGTTACAAGAAGTAGAATGAACGAGATCATTTTTAGCAGCATATTTAGTTTTCTGAGGGGGAGTTTTGTTAAAAGTTCTAGAATTTTAAAACTAGAATGCACTCATATACTCAAGCCCCTGTTATTTTGCACTTGAGGCTAAGTTTAAGGTTAAATGACTGTCAAAAGTCACAGCTAGTGATGGAGCTATTACTAGAATCTAGGTGACTTGTAGTAAATCTCTAAACCATGCTCGCTCCCTTGTCATTGCTTGTTAAATATATAAAGTGGGATGCTTCTCGAATTGTGGTAGCTCATCATCCTAAAATACTGCAGAATGTGACTTGCAGCCAAACTAGGACTTTAGAGAGAGTAATAACTTTTAACACTTTTCTCCCCAAAGAAAAAGGCCCTATAAATGTCAGGCTTTCTTATATAATCAGATGTCCTCCCACAGGGAGGACAGATAAAGGTGCAGAGGAGCCTGATCCATTGTCTCCAGTATTGTTCCTTCTTGGGGAAGGAAGTTAAGTTCCTGGCTCTCTCTAGGCATCAGGGACAAGGGTTTGTTTTCCTTCTAGAAGTAGAACGAGTCCTTTGAGTTTAGTGTTTTGTTAAACTATGGTAAATGCTCCACCACTCCTGCAATTTAAATGACTTTTTCCCCTATTTTCTCTCAAGTACTACTCTCTTCATAATAGTTTGAAAGCCCTCAGTTTTGTTTGATTTTTGCCGGTTCGGCGCTTTTGCAAATGGTAACTTAAAGGAGGGACAGGGAGAGTTGGGGATCTGCACTTGTACCCTCTGATTCCTCTTACGAAAAGTCGCAGGTTTTTTTAGAAAATTAAAAAATTGGAAAATTTTGTGTTTGTAGATATTTGATGCCAGTTTTGGTACATCCTTGCCTAGCACAGGATCCTCTTTTGCTGCTCAACTTTCCTTCTCCCCCTTGCTCGCCTGGGTTTTATACTGTCCCCGTTACCACGAAATACTTTGCTTAGAACATCCCAAGCTGTATGTTTGAGCTGTGAGTGGTAGAATAACCTAGGCTCGGGTTTCCTGGATCTCTGATGAGAGCCGAGAGCCGTGCGACTGACTGCAGCTGTTACAGAGAAACGAGTGATGGTATCTGCAGGAGGAGGCAGCTGGTATTTCTTGGTAGCTTATCTGAAATCCGGGATGCCGCTTCCCCTGCAGATTGTTTCCTTCATCCCGGATCCCTATCCTGTGTAATCACCCCTGGGAGTGGAGGATAGCAAGTAGGACTTGTCATTCCTTGGGGTAGAATGGGTGAAGAGTCCTGCAAAGGGCCACATCACGCTATCAGAGCAGTTCGTTACCTGCATCTTGATTTGTTTTTGGTTTTGTTCTTTTTTTTTCCATGCTACTGCGGTACAGGTATGTTTTACTCACTGCCGGTAAAGCAAGACATAGTTTGTATGTGAAGTCTTCATAGTTTTACTTCTGCCAGGTAAATTCCTAATTTCCAAACACTACTATTTATCTTTTAGTTGTATTTAGGGTGGACAGTGTGCTCTGGTGTTCTGGAAACAGTGCCAGTTTACCGCTCTTTTTTTAGCAGCCCGTCTGATTTATCTCCTTTTCTCCCTTTTCACTCCCAGATGCTTGAGTGGAAATCTTGATTGTGAGGAGGGATCTCTTAAAGTGGGTGCCAGTGGAGTTTAACTTTTCTGCATCATGCCATAGATTTGTGATCAATGAAATCATACCATATTAGCACCAAATTTCTGTTTCTTTCTTTCTTTCTTTCTTTCTTTCTTTCTTTCTTTCTTTCTCTCTCTCTCTCTCTCCCTCTCCGTCTCCCTCTCCCTCTCCCTCTCCCTCTCCCTCTCCCTCTCCCTCTCCCTCTCCCTCTCCCTCTCCCTCTCCCTCTCCCTCTCCCTCTCTCTATGTCTTTCTGTCTTTCTGTCTTTTTCTTTCTGTCTTTCTAAGTAATCTCTATCCTCAACGTGGAGCTTCAACTTCTGACCGAGACCAAGTTGCATGCTCTACTGACTGAGCCCAGCCAAGCGTCCCGGCACCAAACTTCTTATTTTAATTACCATTATTAATATTTATGATCAGGTTACCCTGGACAGAAAATTCAGAGCAAAAGTGACAAATCTTAAGAAACAATGAATTTTTAGGTTACAGCTAAAAATGTCTCCTGTCTCATTAACTCCCTGTACTTGCACTGTACTTACAATATTTGCTATGCTTTTGTATTAAATACTTAAATCAGACTTGATAAAAATCTTAAGACCAATGCATATTGCCATTTTTTCGTAGTCCATCTATGGAATATCATAGGTTCTCGGTCCTAGGCTTGAACAATGGGTCAGCGTCTAGCCAAGCCAGCCTACAAACTGCCATGAACTTTTCTAATATAAGATGGAATCACTGCCAAGCATTTGAAATATGCAGTTTTGTTTTAATAATAATTTATGTATATTTAGGTGTATATAATGCTTTGTAGGACATTGTTTTATTTGTGACAATTTTTAGTGGTCAGGATCATTTGTAACCTTTTTTTTTTTTAATGTCAACTCAATGCAATATTTGGCTCCTTTGAAAAGTCATTAATGAGAAATTGGTGAATGCTAGATCTTGGGTTCTGCAGAAGTATTGTGTTATCTCTTGGTTCTCTTTAGAAAGGAGGAAACTTGTTAACCAGTTATTTGCAGCCCCCCCCCCCCGCCCCGAGAGTTATGTGAACTTTGAACTATATGCCTTTAGATACTGTGAATCTGTTGTTTTCCATTTAGCCAAGTATCTACTTAAATTGTTCATCAGAGCCCTAAAGAAGAATTTACTTTGATGGTTCTCTTCATTCATGGGTGTGTATATATGTATGTACATACGCTATCAAGACTGCTAATGCCTTTGCTGAAAATGGCTATAAAATAGGAAGTAGCTGTGTTTAGGATCTGCACTTCAAAGAGAAAAAACCCGTAAGCTCTCCCCTGTGCCAAAAGCAAAATGTGCAATGTTTACAAATGTCTGGAATTTTGCACTGCTGTAGGGTATGCTGAGGTTACTTTGCTGGAATTGTCCGGAAGGTGATTAATGGAGTTGCAGTTCAGCGTATGAGGAGAGATACTGAGGGTCTGCAGCTGAACTGAGGTAGTGGTTCAAGTGACTCCCTGGCCTAACTTGGGGACAGTTTTTCCAGACTGCTTTGGGACATCCTTTCCGTGGACAGAGCTTTCCTCGGTCACCATTGCTACATTCGTCCTTTACAGGAGCCGCCAGATCTCTTCTCACCTGTGGGAGATTGTATCCTAAGCATTTTGAGATCTTTTGATAGAATGAACGTGCAATCCCAAGTAATGCCGTTACTGGTGCGTGTGACCTTGTTAAAGAAAATACAACCTTAAAAAACACTCGGGTTTACTGTACCTCCATCAGAGCCTTTTGAATGACTGAAAATGTTACAGAGAAGTGTATCTGCAGAAAGAAGTAGCTGATATCTCTTGGTAGCTTATCCGAAATCAAAGATGTTGCTTGTCCTGCAGATTGTTTTCCTTTATCCAGGATCCTTATTTGATACCTTCTGGGAACATAGCACAGCAAGTGAGAGTCCTCATTTCTTGGGGTAGAATGGGTCAGGGATCTTGAAAAGGGTCAAGTGCTATAGAGTAATTCCTGTGTCAGAACAGTCGCTATCATTCGGCAAATGCTTTCTTGAAAGTTGGCATAATCACTAGAACACTGACACCTATCAGAACACCTAATGTCTTATCTTAAGGCTTTTTTTTTTTTTTTTTTTTTTTAACAGCTACCTTGATGTCCTACCTTTCCTCTTCCTTCTTCCCTTACTGTTGCTCTTTTTTCCTCAGAGTTCAAAGAGGTCTGCTTCTGGATACTGCTTTTATACCAAAGGCCTTCTGTATCACCCCTGGGTGGTTGTAACTACAGTGATCTTTAGATAAGATTCCTCTTTTCCAGTCAGTCTGGGGGAGTGTTTCTGTTGGAGAGTTAGGTGGCAGATTCTAGCAATCAGGAGGGGAAGCTGTGACATCAGAGCTACTATCTAATAAAAAACAACTCGTAGTTTAGGCTTCCTTTGCGTCCATGATGGGAGAACAGGGAGGGCAGTCAGTGCCACTGTTGTCTCTGCACTAAGAGATTGAGGCCAGCCTTCCCCTTTCCTGCAGGACTTTTTTCTCCTTCAGTTTGCCTTGCTTTTTCACTTCCTTTTAAAATAATCAAAATGTCTCCTTTTGGGGTTTTTTTCTTTCCTCCTTTTAAAAATAATAGAAAATGTTTTAAAAGGGGAATGAAATGTTTCTGGCCTCCTCAGCACTTGGCAAGGTAGAAGTTGTAAGCAGCCTTTGAACAGGACTCTGTCCTTAGTCTGTAGGCACTATTACGTGCCTTTTGGGTAGAGATAAGGAGTGAGATCATTCCACCCTCTGTGGTCCTGGTCTTGACCTTCTTAAGCCTCAGTTTTTCCCATCTGCAAAATGAATACTTGTACTACCCTTCTTCTACCTCATAGTTTGTTATGGAGATAAAGGATGCGGGAGCAACCTAACCTGTAAATTGCTTTAAATAAGATGTTCAGAATTGTTATACCAAGCTCTGGGGTATGTATTCAGAATACCTCATGTTCTGGAAGCCGAGCACAAGCTCCTCTCTATGCCTGCCTAGCAGAGCCTATGTTGCTTCCTTATACCCATGCCTCTAGCCCATCTATTCTTTCCTTGCTATGAAGCTCTTGACTAGAAAAGAGGCCATCTCTAGGTTCTGAGAGAAGTGTGTGTAAATTTGGATAGTAGATACAACTGCCACGCTATGGTCTTGATCCACGAAAATTTTCTACGTGCACTTGAGTAGGTGGCCTAAAATGCACTGCCAATACACCGAAAACATGCAGTTTTCCAAATAACATATCTCATCAGGTAGCATAACCGACAGGAGTGTAGCCAATGTGCTTGCATCGCGTGGAAGGAAAAAAGCAACTTTAAGTAACTGAATGTGGCCAGCTTAGTAAATGGGGAAAGGAGACAGCTTCATGTGTTCTCATCTAGTCCTTTTAAGCGCCAATAAAATAGCTCTGTATCTTTTTGGTTTTTGCACTCTGTAATGCTTTTAATCCCTGTTGATTCTGTTGTGCCTTTTTGTGTATTAAATATTTTTCGTTTTGCCGTTGTGGTGTCATTATTGGGGAAATTTGTATATAACAGAATCTCACTTTTTGTTTTTATATGCAGTCTTCTGTCTGATTTGGGGACGGAGAGAATAGAATTTGCTATAGAAGTTGCTGTACTTAATCAGTAGTGACTTTGATAGTTTCCACCATTCACCTATTAGAGTATTGTATTTCAGTTTTAGGTTCCCAGTCCTTCAGTTTCTTTTTAAAAAAAAAATTTTTTTTAACATTTATTCATTTTTGAGACAGAGCATGAACGGGGGAAGGTCAGAGAGAGAGGGAGACACAGAATCCGAAATAGGCTCCAGGCTCTGAGCTGTCAGCACAGAGCCCGACGTGGGGCTCGAACTCACATACCGCGAGATCGTGACCTGAGCCGAAGTCGGACGTCCAACCGACTGAGCCACCCAGGCGCCCCAGTCCTTCAGTTTCTTTCTGAAACTGAAAAGATTTTGCAGAGTTGCTTTGAACCTTGAGCTAGTTAGGTCAAGTGGAATTTCCCCAACTATAGCCCTTGAGAATTAGAGAATGTATCATACCTGCATGTCTAGGGTGATTTGAGACAAGCCTGCCTTCTAGGCACCAGTCTGTACCTGACTCTTCTGAGCCCACGACTAAATCGCCTTGTCCGTCTTTGCTACTGGAGAGATTTCAAATGGTGAGGTGACAGATTTGCCTCTACTGAGTTGACGGAGACATGCTAGGTGCAGGCTTCTATTTTGTGTTTCGGATTGGGGCTAGTTCAAGAGGTAGTGAGGGTTTGTCACAAAGTACACATTGATTTATCACTTCCATGCCTAATGTTTGCTGAGGTTTTTAGATTGGGGGGATTCTAGCCCTCCTTGGAAAGCTAACGAAACTTAGGAAATTCTTATAAAAAAGCACAACATTTTACGTTCATTTTCAGTAGCTTCATTGAAACCGCTGCTCTGTGGCCCTCCTGTTCTGTTCTTTTGAGGGATATCACGAAAACCTGTCCACCAGAGAGCTTGCTAGCCCACGTTCTCAGAAGGTCATGTCCTCCCAGCTGGGACCGTTAAGGTGAGTGAAACTCGGGTCAGTTGTCCTGAGCTCAGGGCCACTGCAAAACAGACACGGATTGGTGTATGCTGCACAGTTGTTGGGGGCACACTTCGTAGGCTGTCTTATCTAGAGTTATGTAATATGTACCTGTATGAGGAGCTCCTGGGGGTGTGGGGTGATACTGGAAATACTGGGGATAGCATTTAAAAATGAAAAAAAGAGGAAGAGCATCAGAGCCAAGGATGAAGCCAGTTTCCGTGTCCAACCCTTTCCACGTTTTGTGACCCCTTTATAAGGTACTTTGTATGGATTCCAACTGCATAACATGTTTTGTTTCCTGGATTTTTGCATCCTACTTAACCTGGTGCTGCAAGCTGAATCATTGTCGAATGTAGTCTGGGGCTAGAGTAAGGCGAGCTGAAGCTAGTCACTGATTCAAATTGCCATTTGCAGACGAATGCCTAGTTGGTGCTTGATTGCTAGAATTTTTTTTTTAAGTTTATTTTTTGGAGAAAGCACAAGTGGGGGAGGGGCAGAGAGAAGGAGACACCGCATCCAAAGCAGGCTCTTGTGTCATCAGCGCGGAACCCGATGGGGGCCTCCAACTCGAGAGCCGTGAGATCACGACCTGAGCTGAGATCGAGGCAGATGCATAACTGACTGAGCCACGCAGGCACCCCCGTTTGCTAGACTTTGCACAAATCCACACTCTAAAGGTATCACAAAAATCAGTGCTATTAGAAAGATTGCAGGTTGTTATGGGTTTGGGGATGCAGGGATAATCTCACTACATACCTTCCCAGCCCTGAACTCATGTGGTTAATACTTTCTTTTTGCTTTGTTTCCTCTTCAAAATAAAGCATGGGAGTTCACTTTGGTCAATAAATACTTATTTGATGTTAATCTGAGCCAGATCCTGCTTGGCACTGGGAATAGCACAGTGAATCAGGAAGCTCCCTCAGTTGCCTGCGGTCTGCGCTGGAGGTAGGGATGGGGGCAGTTTGCACACGGGCCAGGCAGTGGCAGTGAAGGAAGTGGCTTTGGTGGTTCCACGTGACTGTGACCGGAGCCAAGGGTGTGATGGGAGAAGTGCCGAGAGACGGCCCTGGGGTGTGATGCGGGTGGGCTATGACAAGCCAGGAAGGTTGAACCTTATCCTGAAGGCAGTGGAGAGCCATTTAAGGATTTTAAGCACGAGTGTGACATCTCATTTGCATTTTGGGGAGCTTTGGGTACATTGTTGAGAATAGACTGAAGTGCCGGCCAGAAGCAGGGATAACAGGGCCTGGCAGCAACCTGGGCTGGAAACAATGTTCCTAGAGTGATGGCAGTGGACCTGGCAAGAAGAACAGTAGATAGCACTTACTGAGCGTTTAGTGGGTGCTGACTGGGCATTTACTAGTCCCATCGGGTATTTAAGGCTTAGAGGAAGTAAGTAACCTGTCTGAGGGAATGAACCTAACTGACAGAATCGAGTCAGTGGTTAAAACTATTGTGTCTGAGACAAGAGCCCAAAAGAAGAAGTATGTGGAGTTGACAGAAACCCAGGCGGAAGGGACGCACTTCCTGAATGAATGCCTGGGGCTGTGAGGGGAAAAAGGGAGGAGTCAGGGATGGCTTGGGCAGTTGGTGGATGGCGGTGCCACCCACGGAGGTCTAGAATATGGTAAAAGGGGAGGTTTGTGGTGGTGGTGAGGTAGGAAAAAGTGATGAGTTTTGGACGTGTTGACTTTGTGCGTATGAGAGATCCAAAGGGAAATGGAGACACCTGGGCTGTAAATACTAAGCACATGTCACTTATCTTGTACTTTGTAGGTCCCGGGGACACTGTGCTGAAACTGAGGAACGTGGTCCTTGCTCTCGTGGCTTCGGGAAACGGGCTAGGCAACACGTAGGGTTAGTGTCACGCGTGGTCTGTTGGGGGCACACGTGCTGCTGTGGGAAATACAGAAGAGGGGCCTGATCTAGTCGAGAGTTCAGGAACAGCCTCCTTGAAGAGTCGAGAAGCCGAGAGCTCAGGGAAGGACAGGGGTTGGGAGATGGGGGAGCATGGAGGTAAGAGCAAACAGGCAAGGGCCTTGGAGCTCATGGTATCTGGCAGACTGGAAAGTTTAGTGTGGTTGAAAGCAGGGAAGGAGAGTGCAGTCCCGCGGGGGAGGCAGTTGGCGGAAGGGTTTGAAGAGAATGGAGGAAGTCCGGGGAAGAGGAGAGAACAGACTAGAGAAACTTGCTAGGTGATTGCCTGACACTAGCGGGTCTCCGGACCAGGGCTCCTCAGCCTTAGCATGATGGACATTTGGAACTGGGAGATTTTCTGTTGTGGGGACTGGTGTCCTGGGCATTGTAGCATCCCTGGCCTCTATTCACTAGATGCCAGTAGTGCCCCTTCCCCAAGAAAAACTGTCCGCAGGCACTGCCACATGTCACTTGAGGAGAGAATTACCTCTGGCTGAGAGCCAGTAAGCCCAGCCGCTGAGCACTTCAGGAGAAAAATCAAAGAACTTGCAGATTGCTGTTACGACGCATTCATGTCCCCAGCCTGGGCTCTCAGTTCTCCCTGGTTCTCCCATTCCCCTAACAGTTGAAGTGATGTTTCTACCCTCGAAGCTAGGAAGGAGAAAGTGAAGACAAGTTATTATTTGACTTCTCTAAGTCTCAGCTTCGTCATGGGATAATAGATGTTAAGTCAGCACCTACGAAGTGTTCAATAAATGTTATCTATCATCATTATTTCTGGGAGGGGCTGATAGGAAATGGACAGGCTGAACGAAGTTGAAAGATGTATGGTAGGAGCGGACTGAGAGCAGGAACGACAGGCCGCTGTGTTCCGAGATAGACTGATGTTCTTTTTTATTTTTTAAGGTTTATTTTTGAGAGAGAGACAGGCAGAGCGTGAGCAGGGGAGAAGCAGAGAGAAAAGAAGGCATAGAATCGGAAGCAGGCTCCAGACTCCGAGCTGTCAGCACAGAGCCTAACGCAGGGCTCCAACTCACGAACCGCGAGATCATGACCTGAGCTGAAGTCGGACACTTAACCTACCGAGCCACCCAGGCACCCCTAGACCGATGTTCTAATCAAGACTTCCAAGGTTGTGATAGATGGTGTCATCAAATCATCTGCCACTTCTCTCCACCACGCTCCAGAGAGGGTGGGTAGTGCTCTGTGCCCTGGTGGCACCAGGCCTGTCCATGAAATGTCAGCGGGAATGAAGTGTACTGCTTCTGAGCAGAGGTTTGGGGGGACGTTGCGAGGGTCAGTCAGGGCTTCTTCCCTCAGCATGAGGCTAGTGCACCCCAGAATGAAGGCTGCCCTGCAGTCTGGCTCCAAGATCGACGAGAACAGGGAGCAGAGCTGCGGCTGTCCTGCAGTGGGCAGAGAAACAAGACTTGGGGGGTGTGCCGCTGACTTAGTCTGAGCGGACTGGCACAAAGGTGGGACAATCCCAGCTGAGGGTAGGTCCCAGGCGTGGCATGGAGTGAGCAGTTCAAGCATCATGGAAGAGGAGTTTTTTGATGTTGGTCAATGAGGAAGGGTCCTGTGAGGCTGGGGGTGTTGGATGGGTCATTCCTGTGGCGTCGATATCACCCAGGATGTTGGCAGGATTGTGGGAACCCAAAATCGATAACGAGTGAGCAAAATATCTGGAAGGTAACCAGATGACACTATAAAGGAGGTCTAAGTCTCAAAAGAGCAGAGATTTCTGTGTGGAGGGATAGTAGTCTGGATGAGGTCAGGGAGGCCCGTCTCCTCTACTGAAGGTGCATGAGGTTTGGAGAAATGACTGCCAAGGTTCCTTGGGGGAAAGCCAGGTATCTATCAATCATCTATTTATTTTTGAGATAGTGTGAGCAGGGGAGGGGCAGAGAGAGAGGGAGACACAGAATCTGAAGCAGGCTTCAGGCTCTGAGCTGTCAGCATAGAGCCTGATGAGGGAGGGGCTCGAACTCACGAACCATGAGATCATGAGCCGAAGTCAGACACTTAACCGACTGAGCCACCCAGGTATCCTTTAAGCCTTAAAGAAACAGAGGAAAGCAAAAGAGTATATGGATGCAGGCAGGGGATGTTTACCATGAAACAGTTCATAGAGTCGTAGTTCGTAACTTGCTTGGGGTCAAGGGGTGGGTGCTCTGGATCGCCTCTTGAGAGAAAGGATATACACGCATGTAAAATCTTACGTGCAAACCCAGGAGGTTTTGACTACAGTTTAAACTATAACGAACGCATTTGGTCTAGGTAACCCCATCTTGCCTCCTCGCACTCTGGGACTCTTCCCTTCATCGTTAACCTTTAAAAGAGTCACTGGTGGGAAATAAACCATGCATTCGAATCAAGTTAAAGAAATGTGAGACTTCCTGGGCCCTAAATTGGGAAATTTTAACTCAAAAACTCCAGCTTTATACTGCTCAAAACTGGGTAAAGCTGCTACCTAAATATGGGATGCATATTGGCAAAAATTACATCCACTTTCTTCTGTGTGTGTGTGTGTGTGTGTGTGTGTGTGTGTGTGTGTGTGTGTGTGAAACACTTGTAACCGTCGGGATTTCTGGAATCCTTGGCACTGAATCAGAATTGCCAGTTAGCTACTTGCTGGGTGACCTTCGGCAGTTCGCTTAATGTCTCTAAGCCTCAGCTCACTGATCTGGAAAACAGAGCTGATGGACAAATGAGCTAATGCACGTGAGGTGCTTAGCACCTGAGACTTCCTTCCACTTGCTTGCATCAGAGCTGGGGAGGCGGCTTCCTCAAATAGGAGCCTCAAATCTCCGGCTTCTAACCAACAGACATAACCTGTACTGTCCACCAGAGGGCACCAGTAACTTGTAAATCTAAGAGGAATGTTCCTTTGCCCTTAATTGAATCTGCCTGAGGATAACCCCTTAGGTTCAAGTCTTTATTTAAATATTCTTGCTCTTGGTGCCTGAAGGAATCATTTGCAAGATTCCTCAAAATGCAGAAGGGAAATCTGAAGTAAGAAGTTTAGGGTAATTGGTGCTCTTACTCTACATCAGCCATCAAGAGAGTTCTATTAACGTTGTTTTATTTTGTCCATTTCTACCATCCATTGTCTGTCTCTTCAGACTATCTGTAACCTAGTTACAAATTATTCTCTCAGTAATAAGTTGTTGCTGGTCCTTTCTTCCTGGTTTGTTCCAATGAACTGAACTGCTGTTTTTCCCTTTGATGTGCAGCCTCCCTCCTGTTTCCCCTAGTCATGGCCAGCCTTCCTTCCAGCAGTGGGGGCTGGGATCCAGTTCTGATCCTTTTGCCTTACTGTTGAGCCTCAGAAGCCATTTCCCTAAATCCCTTTGAGGTGAGAGTCTAGTGATGGATGGGGACTCATCACAAGAGGCTGTGTTCTGGGGGAGGAAAAGCCCTTTCTCCATCTGCTCCATCTGAGGAGGGGAACAGCTAGGAAAAGTGGAGGCTACCAGCCACTAGAGCCTTCCTCAAAATGTCATGGATTTCAGGGGAGCAGTGATATCCAGGGTACCCACTGCTTACTCTTTTTTTTTTTTTTCTTTCTCTAATTTGAGAGAGAGGGAAAGAGAGCAGAGGAGAAGGGCAGAGGGAGAGAGAATCTTAAGCAGGCTCCGCACTGTGTGGAGCCCCTACACGGGGCTCGGTCCCGTGACCCAGGGATCATGACTTGAGCTGAAATCAAGTCGGACGCTTTCTCGACTGAGCCACCCAGGCGCCCCTGACCATCCCCTTGTCTAGATGGGTTGTCATGGCTGACGTTTGCCGTGTGCTTCGTATTGGGTCATCTATCAGTTCGGTTTTATGTCATGTGATCGCCACAACAACCCTGTGAGAGAAGTGTGGTGTTGGGCGAGTGGAGTGGACTACCCCCGCACAGAAGCACAGAGAAGCTAAATGAAGGACAGGGAAGACTTCGCCAGGGTTCCATTCCAGTCAGCACTGGAAGCATTCCACAAGGCCAAGTTTTGTTTTGTTCTGTTCTGTTTGGTTTTGTTTTATGGACTGTCCCTTGCATAGCAGGATATTTAACATCTCTGGCCCCCAAGCCCTGTCGTTAAGGTACAAATTATACCTTCCAGAAACCCCAGAAGGTACAGTACAGGTAGGTGGTCCTGCCACCTGTTAGAACCACTGACTTATATGCATGGTCACAGGAAAAAGGAGGGTTAAACAAATTGCGTTGCTCCTCTGGTTATTTTTACGTTAATGAAGGTCGCTAGATGAAGATAACAGAACAAGAGGAAGGAGATCCCTGGGGGTGAGCAGAACTCTGTAAGGGAAGAGGCTATATTACAAAGGAAGGGAATGAGCTCTAGACCAAGGCGATCTTCCTTTCTAATCGCTGCTAAAACCCGGAGCGAGGACAGAGTCTGGCCTCTCAAACTCATACCTTTAGAGACCAATCGGTTGTCGCAGACCAGGATGGCAGCCGGGTCAGGGGACAGAAGGGAGTGCCGGGGCTGGAGCCGTCTGGACAGCCGGGCCTACACAAAGGGTGTTTTCATGTGGTAGCGTGGGCTCATTGTTGCCAGCCTTTCTAATATTTCCAGAGAATCCACCAGGCCAGATTTTTAAAGGAAATCTCTCTATCGTAGATATGGGATGTAAAAGCAGTTCTAACATTCGTTTGGCCGATGGATGGCTGAGTCGGTTGAGCATCTGACTCTTGATTTCAGCTCAGGTCATGATCTCACAGTGGTGAGACTGAGCCCTGCGTCCTGCCCTGTGCTGCTGTGGAGCCTTCTTGGGAATCTCTCGCTCTCTCTCAATAAATAAATAAATACATACACATTAAAAAAAGAAAAAAAAAAACATTAGGTAGGCCAAGAAAAAAAAATGCCTGCAAGTGAATTTGAATCGTCTTGACTTGTGAGTCAGGTCGTCTTTGAGAGGCCATTCCCATCAAAGGTGCCACAGTGTATGTCCACCGTGCTGGTGACAGAAGAGATACAGGTTTCAGTATACACAAAAAAGAATTTCCTCCCCATCCCAGCTGCAGACAGCCGCAGGGCAGGCTGGGCAGAGGACGAGCGGGCATTCCTAGGGGCAGTGGGACCCCCAGAAGCTGAAGCAAGGATTCCTGTGCCATCTTTGGTCCTTTCTGGATCTGAGATTCTGGGATCCTGGGGTTGTGATTCCTCGAAGGCAGAGCTGGGAACATGGAAACTCTAGAGCTTGGCCAGTGCCTGGAGTGCGACCAGCTCAGGCCCTGTCCTTCCCCCTGATGTATAGGAATGGGGAAGAGCTGTCCCTGGAGTCCCTGCTCCCTAGAGGCCCTTTGTCTTGGTTCTCAGTACCTGAAGTTTACACATGCAAGCTGCTCTTACTGTCTCGCAGCCAGTGGGTCCCTGACACCAACTGCAGAGCTAAACAGCCAATTTTCCAGCCCAGCTGTTCTGCTACACTGACTTTAAGCTTAAATGCACTTTTCTTTAAAACCCATCAGGAGCTGTCTCCTTCCCTCTGCTCATTTTCTTGGCGTTAATCCAGCAGAAAGCAGGTACTCAGGATAGCAGTACTTAACGCTTAGAATGCTGGGGCCCGTAGGTCCTCCATCGGACTCCACCCACCTTCCCCTTTAGGGCCACGATGGGACGTCCATCTGGTTTGTAGTGGAGCTCCCAGTTGCCAGTGCCTGTGCCCTCCATGCTCTCTGGGAAGGGGTCTTGCTCTCTGGTTGGGCAGCCTGTGCCTTTAAAAGCAGTGCCTTTGCTGGTTTTTGACTTGCAGCAGTGGGATAGTCAGATGTGGGGGAGGAAGCAGGGCTCTGGCAACCAAACTCCTGCTGTGGAGGAGTTGAAAAGCCAGGCTGCAAATGTTACTATCTAACATTGCTAGGAAATCTCTGTTCCCATTCTTCAGATCTCTGGCTTCTCAAGTCCGTAACCCTTCTCCTTCTGGGCTTTGCTTACATCCCTACATCCGGCATTGGGGCAGGCTCTTGGGAAGGGAGGTGGTCCCCAGCCCTGTTCCTTGCCCTTCTGGTCCATGTGCCAGCATAGACCAGGTTTTAATGAACCTCAGAATCTTCTGTGCCACAGACGGGGAGGACCGTGTAGGTGAAGGCTTTCCACAAGCCATGGAGCACAATGCATGGAATCATCTGGAGACTCGCCCCAGAGAAGGTCCTGGCTCTCCTGTCTCAGCCTCCCTCTGGCATCCCCAGGACTCAGTCCGTAAGTCTCATTTTCTTCTCCCGTCTCTCTTCAGCCTCACATCCGGAGGCCTCGTCCAGGTTAGGTGCTCATCCTCCACCAGGACCAGGGGAACCCTGATCGGCTGGGGGACTTGGGAGGCGGTGCTCAGCACGGCCCTCAGCCACTTTACCTGTTACGCAAAATTTCAGAATTGTGAATGGGATCGGGGCTTCTAGATTTTAGGCTATCACAGATGAATAAGATAAACAATAACAAAACCCAAGAACAGCAAAAGCCGAAGCTGTATTTATGAGATGGAGACTCAACCTAGGGTTTCCGGCCTTTATTTCATCAAACGAGTACATTTAAAAAGCAACAGCTAGTAACTACTGTCTAGGACCACCATGTTTTCAGAAAGGAAAGGACATATGAATGCCATAAATGTATGAAGGATGTGCTCTGCTATGAAGGACTGCCCTTTGAAGGGCATCCTAGAACTCTGTGGGGCAAATGACCTCATTCTTGGTTTTCGAAAGTCATCCCGGAGGTGACATCGTTGTCACGGACTTCCTCCGCCCTCAGATGTGACTGGCCCTGGACAGGGTCCCCCTTCCCACTCTCTATGCCCATCTCTGTCTTTTCTGCTCCGTCATGAAAGGAGGGTGATTGTCATGTTAGGACAAGTTGTGAGAGCCTTTGAAATGGGCAGAAAAGATTGTTGTTGGCTGTCCTGTCTGGTTCCCTCTGGATTATCTTTGTCTTCCTTTGTCTTTGAACAAAACTGTAGGAAACTGATAAGAATGCAAATGATTTTGCCCAAAGAAATACAAATTGTGTCCAGAGGAAATGCAACCGATTATTGCCCTGCAGATATCGATAAGCTTGCGTCTTTGGTGCCTTAGGTGCAGTTTCCTGATGGCTTATGTATGTATCTGCTCTGGATTCCCCAGCACCTGTGACCTCTTACTAGTTCCCTCATTAATTGTTGAGTGAAATGAAATCATTGACCTGTGTTGCTTTTATATTTGCACAAGGGTCTTGATGTGACCTTTAGCGCAATTGTCCGTCCTCAGCAACTACCGCTGAGAGATGTTGTAGGAGTGGAACGAGGTCATGGGTAAGCATACACCTTGCCTTCCGCCGCTGGGACAATCCGTGCTTCCTCCTGCGTTTGGAGCCCCAGGGTTGCCCTGTGTTTTCACAAACAAATCAACAAACAAAATCTTCTCATTAAACTTTTCACATTGCAGTATTAGGGACCTTGATGTCCCCGGGACTTGCACATGTCATGAGAGGATCTGAGGAGGAGGGAAACAATGCTGACCCAGAGGTCTGGCTGTAACGGAGGAACTCCAGGGGAGCACAGTGCCTGGTGCTGTGGGTATTTGGAGCCAGGTGCCTTTAAAATCACCTGTCCTACTGGGGTTCAGCTGCTGAGGACAGTTTGATATCCTTCCCCTCGCCCTCTTTCCAGTGTCAGAGGCACCAGCCTTACCACACTAAGGAGGGTCGTTTCAACCTTGTAACCAGGATCTTAAAATATATATGTTTTAAATCTTCTCCTGACATCTGTAAGGTGGGTGTGTTTATTCTTGTTCTTGATGATGAGCAAAGACAGGTTAAATGTCTTGCCCAAGGTTGTACAGCCAGGAAGTTGTGCCAGGATTTAAATCTAGGGTCTGAATTCGGAGCTGTGGATTTGAGCCATGGAACGGTCCTTCTGGTGAAAACTCTTTTCCCTCCCGGTGCGCCTTGGTGGCTCAGCCGGTTAAGCGTCTGACTTTGGCTCAGGTCATGATCTCACGGTTCATGGGTTCAGGCCCTGCATCAGGCTCTGTGCTGACAGTGAGGGGCCTGGAGCCTGCTTTGGATTCTGTGTCTCTCTCTCTCTCTGCCCCTCCCCCACTCATGCTCTGTCTCTCTGTCAAAAATAAATAAATGTTAAAAAAAAAAAAGACAAGACTCTTTTCCCTCCCCCAATCCCATCACCACTGCTAAAATCCTGTGTTACACGTGGGCCAAGGCATTGCTCCCGTTAACATGGAAATGACCTGGAAGGCATAGCACACTTGTAATGAAAATAATGTCAGAGACAAATCGATCCAAGGGTTAGGGCGCAGCCAAAGAGGAGCAGGGGCAGGTGAGCCGGGAGCTCCCGTGGGCAGGGGCCTCTCTGCTCAGTGGGGATTGAGGCGGGGGGGGGGGGGGGTGTTATTTGACCAGAGAAGGAAGAAGCCAGGGAGGGTCAGACAAGCAGGTTGGTGGGAGAGCAGTGAGCACTTACTCCCTCTCTCCTCAGACCCTGATAACTGGGAGAAGTACGCAGGCCTCAGGAGCTGAGGAAGGCCAAACCCGATCCCTGGCTTTCTGAAGGTTAACCAGTCGGAGCTCCTCCTGTGCGTTGGCCTGGAAGATTCCATGGCCTGGGCCAGGTGTGGCAGGGCTTGTGGACGCTGGGATGGCCCTTGATGCTATGGGTCAAGGACGATGAGTCAGGCCAGTACAGCATCTCTGCCAAGCTGGAATATAGGAGGCCTGGGCACATGAAGTCAGGTAAGTGGGTGTCTTGGTGATGGATGGGAGTTTCCCGGCAAGTGTGACCTTTCCTTCCGCTGAGTCCAGCTGGACCAACCCTGTGGCTCCAGGGCCCCTTGTCACCCACTGATTGCTTTGTGATTAATGCACAAGTCCCTTATTCCCACCTCGTGTCCCTGCTCTATGCTCCCCCAGCTCCCGTGGCGGACCCTGCTGCACTTAGGCAATTTACTCAGAAATGATCGTCCCTAGAATCTCTCCGCATGCTTGGTGGGCAGGTAGTGACCAATGTCTGTGTGTGACTCCCCTGCAGAATTCAAAACCAAGGACAGACATGCCAATCACAGCATTAGGGGAGAGACTTAAAATACCTGCAGTGAGTCGAGCAGGGCCCAGAAGAGGCCAGGATCTGTCCTGCAGGCATCGCCCCTTCTTCTCTGCACATTTTTGAGCTCAGCAAGAAAGCCATGAGTTTCCACCTGGCAGTCATTCACTGGGGCTGCCTGTGGGTCCCAGTGCCGTTTCACAAAGGACAGGAAGCCTAACCCCGGTTTGTCTGGGAACCAGAGAACTGCAGAGGGAGGAGAGGGGCCCAACCCTCCGGTCCTAGCACCAAACCAAGTGAACCCCCCACCAAATATACAGAGGGCGAATGGTCCCGAATGGACAATCCGCTTCTCAAACAGTGTTTTCACCTTGGCCTGGGGGCCCAAGCACGTAAAGTGGGTTTCATGCTGATTTGGCTGCATGGACTTTCTAACTTAACCAGAGTAGGAGAGACCGAATCACGTGCTGTTAACAGTCATTCATTCAGCAAATATTTACTGACTCCCAGACAGGAGAGAGGGCTGGTTTGTGTCAGTTCCCTGTGAAGAGCAGCATGTTCCTCATGCCTTAAGCGCTGTAGCAGAACGTTTGTCCCTGTCCCCCATCCCCCGGAGGGCCTCCCTACCTTCCTCAACAAGGCAGATGAAAATGTTTTTGTTCAGGTCAAGAAAGCTTTCTAAGGTAAAGGATAGGGGATAAAGGCTCTATTTGCACAATAAGGCCAGGGAAATTTGTGAATTCCTTCCAGGGGCCAAATGGGAGCTTTGGAAAGAGATTAGTCTTGGCGGTAAGGTGTATTTGACCTAAGGCTTTTTAGGAGGAAGCGTGTGCTGTGAGGACGGGAAGCCTGCAGTCAGAGCCGGGAGGCCTCCTGCCAGCAGCTCTGGGCCCCGAGCTCAGCCTTGGCCTCTGCAGAGCTGGCGGGCACCCCTTTCCTGGTACTGCACAGAGGAGGAGGGTATCCAAGGAGTGCCATGTGCTTACTCCCTCATTCCCTGACTCTCTCCACTTGCTCCCTCCACACCCCTCTCCCACCAAACTCCTCCCTCCCCATCGAGGGTCCATGCCCCCACTCTCATATGTGGCCTGGAGAACCGTGCACAAGGGAATGCTACCGGGTTGTGGAAGCAGGCGTGGCCAGTGGGCTGAATGAGTGTGCCTACCACCCTTTGGAAAGGAGCCCTGGCCAGCTGGTCCAGCGGGGAAGTGGTCATGGCAGTGATAATGGCCTGTGCTTGCATAGTGTGCTCTTCTAATCAGATATTTGCTCATATTAGTTCATCAACAACAACCCTGTAAAATAGGCCCGGTCATGACCCGATTTGACAAATGAATAAGCTGGGGCACAGAGAAATGACTTGCCGGGTGTCACGCAGCTAGCAAATGGGGACAGAGATTCAAATCTGGGCAGTTTGCCTCCAGAGTCCACCTACTTAACGACTATCTATTCTGCCCTCTTAGATGAGCATTCTCTTCTGTTAGGCTGTTTTGGATGTGAGTGACAGAAATGTAACCCAAGGACAGTCCAGACAGAGCAGCAGTGGCAAAGGCTCAGGGCCCAAGAAAGAAGGTGGGTGGTCAGGGAGGGCTGTAAGTTACTGGGAGCGGAGATGGAGAGAAGTCACAGCAAGGGTCTTCGGTTGAGTCAGGTGCACAGAGGCAGGGGCCTTGCAGCAATGACCCAGAGCTGAGGACACTGGTCAACTTGTCCCTGTGGCTAGTCGGGAGGAAAGACACCAGGGAACCAAGTGTGGCCTGGAACCGGGGCTCTCCTTGGCCCGCGTTCCTCGTCCACTCTTCTACTTCTGACTCTCCTCTTTACTCATCTACTTTTTATAGTTTTCTGAGTCTTTTTCTGCTTCCAGCTCCCCTGGAGAGCCAGAGCTCCAGGGAAGGAGATCTGATCTGTCTCAGCTCTTTGCGGAGGGCAGTCTCTGGTACAGATTAAGCATGTAGCTGGACACCCATCCCCATCTATGTCCTGTTCTTTTAACGAAAGATTCAGCGGTTCCTGGCTGGTTCAGTCGGTAGAGCTTGCTACTCTTTTTTTTTTCATAAAATGTTTTGAGAGAGAGAGACAGAGACAGACAGACAGACTGCAAGACAGGGAGGTTGCAGAGAGAGAGGGAGACACAGAATCCGAAGCAGGCTCCAGGCTCTGAGCTGTCAGCACAGAGCCCGATGTGGGGCTCCAACTCACGAACTGCGAGACCATGACCTGAGCCAAAGCCAGATGCTTAACTGGCTGAGCCACCAGGGGCCCCAGAGCTTGCTACTCTTAATCGTGGGGTTGTGAGTTCGAGCCCCACGTTGGGCATAGAGATTACTTAAAAACAAAACAACAAAAAAAGATTCAGTAGGAGGGGTGCTGTGCCCGGGGCTGAGGGAGTGGATCCATGGATCAAAGCCTTTCTTGAGGGAGTCTGTTTTTTGATTTATTTTTTTCCTCCTTTGCTACTCCCACCCCTCTGAGTTTTACAGTTGGAGTTTTCCCTGACCCTCCACAGTGAACTGACTTAGAAGACAGAGCTCCTCTCCTGCACATCTAGCCACCCACCGTACTGAATGTGGCTTTGGGGGTTGGAATGACAAGATGGCCCGGGGGCCTGGACAAGTCTCTATCACACACTGGATGGCTTCCTCTCCCTGCTTCTGCATGTGAACTTGAGCAAGCCATTGAAACTTCCCAGGCTTCTGCAGCCTTAATGTGTCAGGCAAGGTTATCTGTGACCACCCCTCCCAACCTCACACATAGGGATTGACAGGCCAGATGGGACCGGTAGGAGACCCAGTGAATAGAAGCCCAAGTTATCTCCCCCTGAGATGCCCAGGTCAGAGGGCTCACCCCCCCCCCCCCCCCCCCCCCCGCCGGAAGAGGGTCCAGCTGTAAGTAGCTTCTGGCTGTTTACCTTGGCATCTGTTAGGCTCCTGTGGTTGGGGCATGGGGGAGACACCGGAGAGGGGACACTAGAGAGGATACAGTGGCAGAGTGGGTAGGGGAGGGGTAGAGGCTCTGGGTCAACACACTTGGTGGATATGGGGCAAAGCTGCCATGAACACAGCCTCTTCCTCCTCTCCAGCCAGCTGCTGTGCTGACAACCAGGGGCAGATGGATGAGGGGCAGATCTGTTTGGGAAGCAGGAGGCAGAGGGGAGAGGGCAGGGTAGAGAGCAGTGCTACCAGCCAGATATCGTGGGGCCTGTGTCCTAGGAAAGGCAGGGAGGTCCTGGCTTGAGATTTGGCCTTAACTCCCTCTGCTGAATGCCTGGGAGCTCCTGAGAATCGGGGAGAAGGGGTCTTGGAGACCTCAAGGACAACTTCTTTATTCCACAGTGAGGGAGAGCAGACCGGGAGAGGGAGAAGGTCATGCTCAAGGTCTCAGAGCTTGTGGATTGCAGAGCTGAGAGCTGATCTGTTCACTGAGGGTTTTAGGCATTTCTGATCATCTCCCAGAAGGGTCACCCCCAGTCCTAACCAATACATGAATAAGATAAGGTGCTCTGGCTGTGACTTCTGATGGCAGGGGCCTTCAGCCCTTGACATCCAGCCTATTAGGCGGTAACTCTGTGCAACAGAGGCAAAAGTAGAGTAGGTCTGGACTCCGCCACTGGCTCCCTATGTGACCTTGGCCAAATCTTCTCCCTTCTCTGGGCCTGGTTTCCTCATCAGGGGTAATTATTCCTGCCGTTTTGTGTTGACAGATTCAGAGTCTAAAGTGGGACATTCTCTTATTTCAGATATCTGCAACTTGATTACAGACTGATTCTTAACCCAGCCTGATGAGAGAGATTCTTAACCGTACCTGTAAAATTTAGGAGGTCTGGGGTTCACTAACCCGCGTCATTTTTCTGGGAACCCAGGCCGGCCCTGGAGACCACAGGGGCAGGCTGTCTGAGTGACGCGAGGCTGAGAATGCCCACCCCTGTCCCAGAAGCATGCAGGTCGGTGGATCCCAGAGGTGAAAGGAGTTTACATTTACTGAGAGATTTTTTTTTTTTTTAATGTTCCTTGTTCTCTGTATGTGTTATTTCATTGAAATGTCACCACCGCGTCAATCACTACCACTGAGCTCATTTTATACATGAGGAAACTGAGGCGTGGATAAAGTAAGTACATCCAGTGACACAGCAAGCAAGTGGTTCACGGGGCTCCAAAGCCTTGCACCACGCGGCTTCTCTATCCTCTGCCTCTGCTGGCCAGAGGGGGCGCTGCAGAGGCCTCGGGGCAAGGGCGCCCCCTGGCAGCAAAGGGGGCTGCCGTGTCCTGCCAGGGGCTCTGCCAAGGCCTTTGCCAAGGCAGCTCTCAAGCCGCCCCCTCCTTTCGGAAGCCTCCTCGAAGCCCCCGGGGCGAGGGGTTCCTGACTGTACTTCCACAGCGCCTTGCCTGGGCCTCTCTTATAGCCTCTCCTCGTGTTAGTATGTTTATGTTCTTGCAGTTTGTAGGAAACGAAGTCATACTAGGGCTTCTCCCTCATTACCCCGCAAAGCGCTCCGGGACAGGGACTGCGGCACGCATCGCCCATGGCACCTAGTAGAGGCCCTGCAAAGAGTGATAGGTGATCAATGAATATCTGCGGCATGAACACTTGATAGTGACCCTTCTGAAGATGGTCAAAAGTGATTTCATACACATTATCTTATGGACCCATCCATTCGCACCGTGTGGGCTTCCCGGTAGCCTGCCTAGACTTCACTAGAGGTCGGGGTCAAAGACAAAGTAGATGCCTGTCTGCACAGGGAGCTCCAAGTTGTGGGGAGGAGGTGGGGTGGCAAAGCCAAGAGCCTAAGAAAGGGACAAAACAGAATAAGAACTGGAAACACAGACCACGGCAGGAGGCGCAGCTCAGCACGCGTTTGGGTGAAGCCCAGAGGGGGCCCCCCAGCCCGGTGTGGGGGGGTTGTCAGGGAAGGCAGCAAGGGCCGGGGACACAGGGTGGGGCTTCGCGGCCAGGCAGGAGTGCGGCAGCCAGGGGAAGGGGGTGGGGGAGGCTGGGGGAGCCTCAGGGGAGCCCCTGGTGGGGGACTGGGCACATTTAGTAGCTGAGTACGGCAGCTGCCTGGCGTGGAAAGGGAGTTTTGAGGACGTAGCGGGAAGAAAGAACGGGAACGACACCTTTGACCTGAACCTGAAGTGCTTTGTGTTCCTCAAATCCCTTCCGCATCTATGATCTCAAATTAGCTGACAAACAGCAGCGGCTGCACCCTGAGCGCTTCCCTGCACAGGGCTGCTCCTCGGGCGCCTGTGTGTGCCATCTGCCTGAGCTCCGGCCATAACCCTGAATGTAGGCGCTGTCACCACCTCCTCTGTGCAGAAGGGGACGCTGAGGCCCTGAGAGGGTGGGCTGCTCCAGGAGGGGAGGAGTAGTCCCTGTCATTCTCACGCCGCAGTGGAGGACAGGACAGGTGTCTGGTCCTGGGACTGGAGCTCAGGCCTCTACGTTCCCAGCCCAGTGCTCTCCCCCAGAAGTTTCTCTGCCCCCTCAGATCACGATGTCTGGACTAAAGCCAACAGCCAGATTGTGAGTGGACATCAGCTCAGGCCGCCCTGGTGTTTCTCCACCGATGAGCTCCCGCCTCTGCCAGAGGGGCCAGGACGTCACTGCCGACCGCAGCGACCTGGGCTTTGAGTCAGCCAGTGGTTCAAGGGCAGAAACCATTCCCTCCCTCCTGGGCACACGCTGCCCAGGAGGTTCCACCGCAGGCACCCGGGCTTGCCGCTCATTTCAGTTGGCAAAGTTAATCCAGCGAACCCGAGTTCGTAACAGTCTCCAGTATCCCTTCTGGTGCTCCCTGTCCCCTCCACACCCACCTGTCCTGGGGCTCTTGGTCACCAGGGAAGCAGGGGCCTGTCTGTTGGTCTTCTCCAGCAGGACGCAAACTCAGTAGTCCTGCCCTACCCATGAGGTCCCCGCTTTCCTTCCGTCCTCAAAGTTCCCCGGGCTGTGGTCTGCAGCATGAACGGTCTCCTCTGTCCTGCTTCTCCCTTTTTTGAACCTTCTCTAGTGACTTACTTCTGGGGAAGGAATGTTCTTTGCGGCGACAGCTGCAGTTGTTCCAGACTGCAGCGACGTCCTCTTTCGAATCCTGGTTCCTGAAATGTTTTTTGCTTTTCCTTCTCTTCCTTCCTTAATTGCCTCTCTTGTTCTCCCTTCCTGGAAGGAGCTCAGAGCACAATGGTGACAATGCCCTTGGCCCCTGAGCCCACCACCTTCCCTGAAGCTACAACTAGCCATTGACCCTCTAGTTGGTTGCCCAGTCTGTGACCTACTTTGCCCCCTGCGTGCTCCTTTCTACCATCTGGCTCTGTGAACCCTAAAGTCTTCCCTGGTGACCCCCATTTGTCACCTCACATGGTTCTGGAATGAACCTATGCTATCTATTCCTCATGCTCACAGATCCTCAGCCACTGAGGCAGGGACCAGAGTAGATAGGTAATTGGTTCTCAGAGTAGTCTGGTTTGGATCCTGGCCACTGCCCACAGCCATACGACCTTGACCGAGACTTCACCATATTTCTTTGAGGTGTTGTGCAGAGATCATGTGATCCAAATTTTAAATTACATTAGTACTTAAACAATAAGCTTCAACAAATGGTAGCTATTTATTCACAGTAACAGCTTTTCAAACGATTTCTGGGATTGTAAATTTGAAAGTGGTTGGAAATTCCAAAGTGCTTCCCCTTTTCAACTGGAAACCCTATGAGGGCAGGGGCCTTGTCTTTTGTCCATGATGTCTGGTACTTGGTAGACCCTTAATGTCCACACAGCAGTACCCCCCTTACCCGTGGTCTCACTTTCTGTGGTTACTTGTGGTCAACTGCAGTCGAAGCAGATGATCCTCCTTCTGACCTGTCATCAGAAGGTCAGTAGCAGCCTAACGCTATGTCACAGTACCTACGTCATTCACCTCACTTCATCTCATCACATAGACCATGTCAAATCATCACAAGAAAGATGAGTACAGTTCAGTAAGAGATTTTGAGAGAGAGAAACCACATTTACCAAACTTATTACAGTATATTATTATCATTGCTCGATTTTGCTCAGTTATTATTAATCTCTCACTGTGCCTAACTTATAAATTACTTTATCAAGGCATGTATCTATAGGAAAAAACAGGATGGATAAGGCTCGGTACTCTCTGAGGTTTCAGGCATCGCCTGGGGGTCCTGGAACATACTTCCCGTGGATGAGGGGCAGGGGACTACTGTATTTATTTTTGGATGAATGAATAAATCTATACTGTCTTCAATCCTGCTTCTAGGATTCCTTTTGAGTGTTCATTTTTTCCCTGATTATAAAAGTAATACATGTTCATTATAGAAGAGTTAGAGAATAGTTTCAAAACCTGGGTAACAGAAACTAGCTGTGAGCCTACTCCCTCGAGATGGCCACGGTCAACGTTTTGATAAATTTCCCTGCTGCCTTTTTTCTGGGCTTATATATATTTCAAAATTTCTGTATCCTGTTTTTTCAGCTGACCAAATGAGCATTTCTCTGTGTTATTAAATAACTTCCACAAACATAATTTTAAGTGCTGTATATATTATTCCGTGATATGAACGTATCAGAATTTATGTAACCGACATGCAGTGGTCGGATATTCAAGTTGTTTCAGCTCCTCATCATTACAAATGAAGCTGCAATGAGCATCCTTCTGCATAAATCTTTGTATATATCTCGGAATGAAGATTTTTCTACCAAGGATACATTCTAAAAGCCAATGATTGGACCTAAGAGTGGACGTTTTAAGGCCCCTTCTAGTGTTAAATGATTCTTCAGAGAGGTGGTACTAATAGGCTTTCCTCCCACTATTAAAGTAAAAGAATTCTCACCACTGAAAATTATCATTTAACATAAAATAAAATTTGCTAACTGGAGAAGTGACACATAGACTCTACTTTTATATGAGGATGTTCCCGCCTTAGACACACATAGTAGCTTCAGTTATACCCGGGTGTCTTCACTGCGGCCCTACTGACATGTGGACTGGATAATTCTTTGTTGCCGGGGGCTGTCCTGAGCATTGCAGGATGTGTAACAGCACCCACAAGCTCTACCCACTACATGCCAGTAGCACTCCTGGATCCCTAATTATGATAACCAAAAATGTTTCCAGATATTGCCAAATGTCCCCTGGGGAACAAAGCCACCCCAGGCTGAGAACAACTGAATTACACCCCAGTAACTATTTGTTGGTTGCAAGTAACAGAAATCACTTCTAAGCAAAAATCGGGACTTGGGTAGAAGAATCTGGGGGTATCATGAAACCCAAGGGCATAGATGCACTGGGCCTTCTCTTTTCAGATCTGACTCATTCTTCTTCTTCTTCTTCTTCTTCTTCTTCTTCTTCTTCTTCTTCTATTTATTTATTTATTTTGAGAGAGAGTGTGTGAGCACATGCAAGCAGGGGAGGGGCAGAGAGAGAGGGAGAGAGAGAATCCCAAGCAGGTCCCGTGCTGTCAGCACAGAGCGTGATGTGGGCCTCGATCTCATGAACCTCGAGATCAAGAGTCGGATCCTTAACTGACTGAGCCACCCAGATGCCCCCAGACCTGACTTCTTCTTTTCTTTTGCTCTAGACTAGCTTCTTCTGTATTTTTGCCTATATGGAAGAAAATGGCCACCACTAAGTTCTGATGTGTACGTCCCTCTTATTTATGAGAAAGCCAGACCTCACTGGGATCTCTTGGTTCCTGATTTTCAAGGAAGAACTCTGACTGGCTCAGCTCAGGCAGTCTTCTGGTCCATTTGCCTGGCTGGAGTGGGAGCAGGAATCCCTGGGACTCTTGCTGTGACCACATGGGTGTGTAGTTTCTAGAAAAGGGGCCACTGGGCAGGCGATCCCCTAGGAGTCTCCTGCATGCTCACATATCTGGTGGCAGCTTATCAAGTGTGCACCTGCATAACTGTACAGACATCCAAAGTGCACACGTCTCCTGAGAGGGCAGGGACTATCTGTCTTGCTTGGTGTCCCCTCCCAGCTCAGCCTAGACTTCCAGGCTTTGGTTTAGGGCCCTTTCCGGATGGAGGGGCCCATTTCTCTGTGACTGGCGGACATCGCTTACTCAAACAGGTCCAGCTGAGCGAGCCAACTTGGGAGCCTGACGCTTCCAAGTCCATAAAGGTGTTTTATGTGGAAAAGAACGGCTGGTCCTCCATCATAAAGCTGGCTTTGGAGCGTGCAGCTACCGAGGTCGAGGAGCCCTGTGCCATCCCTGCACCGTGCAAAGTGCTACAAAGCCGGCTTTTGCCTCCAAGACGAGAGCAGATTGGTGCACGGGCAGCCCCTGAGCAGAGAGCTCTCCAGCCACAGATGCCTGGGACCACTGGGAAGTGGCAGAAGGGAAGGTTGTTCTCCAAACACATAGTAAAGACAAGCTCGTTTCCTGCTGTCCTGAAAGCCTTTCGTCTCACAGATGCCATTCCCGGCTTCACCGTGCTGTGGCCTTGGATGAGTCACTTCTCTCAAGGTCTCAGTTTCTTTCTCAGAAATGGGAAGATGCCTGCCCCGCCTTCTTCACAGCCCCCAAGAGGATGTTTGGTAATAAAGTAGTTTCAGAAGTATATGCAGGCACACGTGAGTCTTACTGTAATAACGGGTATTTATGGTCATTATTTTACCTCCTTTGAGGCCTCCTGTGGCTCAGCAGAGGCAGAGGAGGAAAAAGCGTTTCCCCCAAGCCGGGCCTCCCAGACCTGGAGCTGAATCCAGAGGTCTGCTGCAATATGAATATGTCAGAAGTCCGTGAGCCTGAAGGTGAGTTGGGTCTCTCTTACCTGCATGACCGTGGACATGTTGATTAACCTCCTGGGCATCTGTAATGTCTCAGCATCTGTAAATGGGCACACTAGAGGCTTTCACCTCTTAGGTTATTAATACGTGTAAAGTCCTTGGCACATGCAAGGGCTCACTCAGTGTTTGCTCTGTGTATTCCTACTGTAATGTGCCAGGCGCCGAGCCAAGTGCTGAGCATGGAGAAGTGAAGAGAACACAACCCAGCCCTTACTTAGGGTACTCGCGGGGTATCAGAGGCGGGGGCAGCCAAGATGTGCTGCAAAGCAAGGTGGCAAATCCGGTGATAGTGACCCGTGTGCCCCTCGGATTGGGCCCCTCCCCATTACTTCTCCTGGGACTCTGGGGAGATGGGTCAGGAAGGCAGGACACAGGGAAACACCGTTTTCCCAGGCTCTCTGCAGAGCAGACAGTTCTAAGACTCAACTGCTCCAAGATTCGGGAGGAATGTACTCCAGGGGAACACTTGGAGGGGGGAAAACCCTCCCTTAAAAAAAGAAAAAGAGCACCTTTAAAAAAAAAGGGGGGGAAATTGCCCAACATTTTCAACCGTAGGCATTGGTTAGTAGAGGAGATCTTGGAGGTGGGATATAATGCATGCATGAAACTGATACCACCTAGATCGTACATGGCGTGGAAAAGCACCTATGTCGTACCTTGTAGAGTGGCTGGTCCCTGGTGTCCCGGCCCCTCAGGTCAGAAGGGAATAGCAGGGATTGCACAAGAACTGTTAGCTGTGTGAGAACCTGCCAGCCACCGCGGACCAGGGAAACGTGGGAGAGGGGCCTCTACTGAGAGAAGGTGGAGGCATCTCAGTGCTGGGGCAGGAGCGGCCGCGCAGAGCCAAGGAGTCAGTGACTAGAGCCAGAGAGGG
This sequence comes from Prionailurus viverrinus, assembly GCF_022837055.1. Taxonomy (NCBI): domain Eukaryota; kingdom Metazoa; phylum Chordata; class Mammalia; order Carnivora; family Felidae; genus Prionailurus; species Prionailurus viverrinus. Next base: position 40,580,636 of record NC_062577.1, read on the forward strand.
GCAGCGGGGCCCTCAGAGGAAGAAGGATCTGGACACTCGCAGCAGGTGTAAGAACAATGCCAAGAGCCGGGCCAGGTTGGGGTGGGAGGAGGGCTGGGGGGAGGGGATGGCCAAGAGGAGACGACTAGTAAGGAGTCTGCTGTCTGCGGTCTAGGACTTTACCGGATGGGGCGCGGCTTTGCTTTCCTCAGCTGGTCATCAACTCTAATGAGCGAGAGCCTAAATCAGTGGCCTCCCTCATCTTCCAAGGCAGGCGCGACAGAGCGCCTTGCCTCTCAAGTGCGCGTGTCTGTGTTGGGAGGCAGAATGTAGAATTCCAGCTTCATTAAGATTACAGTGAGATGAAATCACAAGGCCACACATGGCACAAGGAAATACAAACAAATTCCTTAGGGCGGTAGAGGGGCGGTTTGCCTATTTATAACCCTTTGTCCCATTTCTCTTTTCCATGTAGAGATATGTACTGCATCCACACGTCTCCACCTACACCTGCACCCATGTCCACACCCATGTCTGCCCCATCGCTGTCCGTGTTTGTACCTACACTTACACTCACACCTGTGTTCATCTATCTGTTAAGATTTGGCAGCGGGGAGGCTGGGCCTGGGTGGCTCAGTCGGGTAAGTGTCCGACGTCAGCTCAGATCACGATCTCACATTTCGTGAGTTCAAGCCCTGCGCTGGGCTCTGTGCTGACAGCTCAGACAGAGCCTGGAGCCTGCTCTGGATTCTGTGTCTCCCCCTGTCTCCTTGAGCTCTGTCTTTCTCTCAAAAGTAAATACACATTAAAAATATATTAAAAACATTTTTTAAAGTTTATTTTTATGTATTTTGAGAGAGAGATTGAGAGCAAGCTGGGGAGGGGCAGAGAGAGAGGGAGACAGAACGCCAAGCAGGCTCTGCGCTGATGTGGGGCTTGAACTCACAAACCAGGAGATCGTGACCTGAGCTGAAATCAAGAGTTGGGAGCCCAACCAACTGAGCCACCCAGGGACCCTCCATCTATCTGATAAGAAGCAACCTTCCCATTGTAGGTAAATGCTAGCTTCCAGAACTTTTTAAAAAAAAAAAAAAAAGTCAGCAATATTCCTGCTGTGTTGGCTTCCCCCAGGCCTTGCCTCTCCTTCCTTCTCACCTTACCCCTCCTTTCCCTTCCCTCCTGTACCTCTTTCCTCTCCTGTTTGTCCTCCCTGTACCCCCGGCTGCCTCCGGTGCTCCCCATCCCTACCTGACTTTAGGCCCTGAAGTCTCTGACCAGGTTCCCTTCTCCCAAAAGGGGGGAGCGCCAGCTGCCTACATTTCGATGGGGATTGGTAAGAAGGCCCAACTTTGGCGGCTGGGGTGCATGTGAGGAGGCATGTATAACCCTTGCAGAGACCGGGCCTACTTTTCGGTCTCTTCACGTTGTCCTGGGCAGGCCTCTCGATCTCCTGGCTTAAACCAGCAGCTTAAACATGCAGGTGCTTCCCAGAGCTCTGCCCCATCTCTAACTTTACAGCCATGAATTTAGGTGCCTGCCGGACACCTCCCCCTCCCCTGGCTGTTTCAGGCTTCCCAAAGCCAGTGTGTCTAAGGCCCAAATGATCCCATCCCGCGTACAGACCGGCTTCTCCAGCAGACCCTCCGTGAGTCCCTTCACCCTACCCAGGGCCTGGGGCCCAACAGGGAATCACCTTCATCCCTCCTCTCTCTCTCACCCCCAGTTCATCCTCACATGTAGCCTGTGTCCCTCTCCCTCTCCCTCCCCACCGATGCTGCCTTGGTTGACTTTTTCTTTCTTTCCTTTTTTTCTTTTTTTAATACGGTTTATTTTTTTTAGAGCGATTTTAGATTCACAGCAGAATTGAACGGTAAGTACAGAGATTTCCCATATATTCCTTCCCCACACATGCACAGCCTCCCCCATTATCACCATCCCCCCCCCCCCAGAGGGGTACATTTTCTACAATTGATGAACCCACACTGACACATCCTAATCACCCACAGTCCATAGTTGACATGAGGGTTCACTCCCAGTGTTGTCCTTCTGTGGGTTTGGACAAGTGTGTAACGATCTGGGTCCACCATCATAGGCTCACGCAGAGGTGTTTTGTCCTAAAAATCCTCTTTGTCCCTTTTATTCCCTACCCTCTGGCAACCACGTTTAACTAGCTCCTAATTTTGCCGTTTCCAGAATGTCATATAGCTGGAACCGTGCAGCATGCAGCCTTTTCAGATCGGCTTCTTTCACTTAGTAACGTGCATTTAAGGTTCCTCCTTCATGTCGTGTCATGATTTGATAGCTCATTTTTTTTTTTTTAGCACGAAATAATATTCCATCGTCTGAATGTACTACGACGTATTTATTCACCTCCCGAAGGACATCTTATTTGCTTCCAAGTTTCGGCAGTGGTGAATACAGCAGCTATAAACATCCGTGTGCAGGTTTGTGTGCAAACATTAAGTTTTGGACTCCTTTCGGTAGATTGCTGGATCGTATGGTAAGAGTGTGTTTACTTTGGTAAGAAACCGCCAAGCTGTCTTCCAAAGTGGCTGTACTTTTTTGCATCCCCCCTCCCCCGCCCCCCAGCAACGGATGACATCCCCAGCAGCGCCTGGTGTTGTCACTGCTGTGGATTTGGGCCGTTTCCGCTAGGTGGGTAGCATTTCCCTGGTGACCTGTGATGTGGGGCCTCTTTTCCCATACTTACTTGCCGTCTGCGTATCTTTTTCGGTGAGGCGTCCGTTTAGATCTTCTGCCCATCTTTTCATCAGGTGTTTGTCTTCTTACCATTGAGTGTTAAGAGTTCTTTGTGTGTTTTATTTTTTATTATTTTTTTGAAGTTTATTTATTTTTTGACAGAGAGAGAGAGAGAGAGAGAGAACACAGGCGGGGGAGGGGCAGAGAGCGAGGAAGAAAGAGGATCCCAAGCAGCCTCTGCACCGTCAGAGTAGATAGAGCCTGATGCAGGGCTCGGACCCATGACCCGTGAGATCACGACCTGAGCTGAAATCAAGAGTCAGCTGCTTAACCGACTGAGCCACCCTGGCGCCCCGAGTTCTTTGTGTATTTTGGACAGCCGTCCTTTACCACACGTGTCTTTTGCAGATATCTCTTCCCAGTCTGTGCCTTGTCTTTTCATCCGGTTGACAGTGTCTTTCACGCGGCACAAGTCTATAATGTTAATGAAGTCCAGCTTATTAATTATTTCTCTCAGAGCCGTGCCTCTGGTGCTGTGTGTACTATGACGTGGGCCACACCAGTGGTCTGCTGACTGCTGGCTCCCCTGGGTCCTTCATTTCTTGCCCTCCCTGCCCTGAACTTTGAGGCTCTCCACGAACTTCATTAACACAAGCCTTTCAGTTGCTGAGATGGCCTCACTTTCTGCTGCCTTTGCCACCCAGCCTTTGGAATTCAACCCCTAAGCTTCCTTACGGGCACCTTCCCTGAGGTCCTAGTCCGCAGGGGTGCCCCTCTCCCATCATGTCCCTCCTAGGCCCTGGCTTCTACTTCCTCCCGCTTGTCACAATTGTGAGATGCAGGCCTCCTCTGAAGGTGTAAGATCCATGAGGGTGGGTGGGATTTCTTTCTTTTTTCTTTTTTTGGAATTTCTTTGTTGATCACTGTTTATCGCTGTCTAGCACTGTGTTTTAATCATAGCAGTAATTATTTTAATAGCAAATATGTCTACAGTGCTAGGTGCCAGAAATCCTCCAGAGCTGGTTGCATTTTGTTTTCTAAATTTTTAAAAATGTTTATTTATTTTTGAGAGAGAGAGAGAGAGAGAGAGCAAGCGGGAGGGGGCAGAGAGAGAGGGAGACACAGAATCTGAAGCAGGCTCCAGGCTCTGAGCTGTCAGCACAGAGCCTGATGCGGGGCTTGAACCCATGGATTGTGAGATCATGATCTGAGTCCAGGTCGGATGCCCAACCGACTGAGCCGCCCAGGCACCCCAGCAGGTTGCATATTTAGCTTATGAGTGAGTATTTGATTATTTCCAGTTCACAGACAAGGTATCCAAAGTATAGTTTGTCCAAGATACAGAGTTAGTAAGTGGAAGAACTGGGGTTCAAACCGAGAAAATCTGGCTCCAGAGCTGGTGTTCTTTCTTGTACTAGATTGCCTCTCAAGTTCATTACATCTTTGTTGGATAAATGATGATGTCAGGGAGAAAGACAGAGACAGAGACAATTAGGAAATAGTACAAGAGAGTGAATCAGAGTGAATGAAAGAGGCATTTGCCTCTGAAGGGCTCTTTAAGGTTGTTGACTGACTGATGGACAGACTCTGGAACAGGGACACCATTCTGCCCCGGCCCCTCCTTCCTTCTGAGATGAGCAGCACAAGGCAGATAATTGGTGAGACAGAGCCTGAGTCTTTTGTGAGGGGTGCGTTGGAAGAATGCCACAGGGCCCATTAGTACTGAGCCACAGATAATTACTGCTGAGATGTTCAGGACATCAATTAAAAAGATTCAGTCAGTCATTCCCGGCAGCTCTGGCTCAGCCACAGCCTTTTTAGGGGAAGGCACTGGATCAGCCAGGGGGCCCTGAGGTCATCGCCCCCATTCCTGCTTCTGATCCAGTTCTGGTCCCGTCAGGGGTCTCCATTGTGGCAGATATTTGTGGCAGGGGTCTCCACCCTTGGCAGAATCTACCTCCCTTCCCCAGTCACCCTGTGTCAGGAAATTTTGCTATCCAGTTGTCATGTATAAAAGCAATTTTCCCAGACAGTGAAAATATAATTGAGCAGCCCTGGGGAATGTTCTGCTCCTCCCCAGGGAACACCTGGATATCATACCCTCAATCGACAAGTCTGGTTCCCCGAGCTAACTTGTTCATTCTGTGAGTCAAGCCATTTCCATTGTCCTTGCTCTTTAAATGAGAAAAGAGGCACTTTTTACGTGGCAAACAGGGATGTGGTGGGGCTCCGGAAAGGGAAGCCAGCTTTGACGGAGACCGAGAGGCATGGGGCAGGTGCTGGCTCACAGAGAATCCGGTGTGAAGGCAGAAGCCCTGCAGAGATTGTGTCCACTCTAGAGGTTCCCAGCTCCTAGAAAGCCAGAACCAAGATGGCGGCCCAGGACCTCAAAGGAGACGGTGGGGCTCCCCGAACAAGCCTAGATTCCTGCCTCCTGGAGACATGAGGAAGGTGTGGCCAGGAAAGTACAGGACAGCCTCAAATGCTGGGAAGGAGTCTAGAGGCCAGATAGAAAGGAGTCTTCCTTACTCAGGAAGTTAAGGTAACTCCTGAGGTCCACGGCAGTAAGAGAGTAGATGACTAGCATAGGCTCAGTATGTCCCTGGTGCTCACACCTTGAGAGGAGGTAAGGGGACGGGTCCAGAAGGGTCAGAGGCTCCTCAGACCCAGAAGTTGGGGCCCCTGAGCTTCTGTGGTTATCACCCACCTCCTAGAGGGTTGGGGCAAGCAAATGGAACTAGGGATTTGGGAGGCCTGGGCAGTGCCATCCAGGCTTGCCTTTTCTACGGTTCAGTGAAAACTTGGGGATATGTCACGTCATTGTGTTGGACATTCCTGAGGATTGCCTTTAACTTCTTACAAAAATCCCCTTTTATTTCTTATTTTATCTTTAAGTAATCTCCACCCTCATCGTGGCACTGGAACTCATAACCCTGATATCAAGAGTTGCACACTGTACCGACTGAGCCAGCCAGGCGCCCCACAAAAGTCCCCTTTTATTTTTTAATTTAATTAATTAATTAATTTATTTATTTATTTTTAACGTTTGTTTATTTTTGAGACAGAGAGGGACAGAGCATGAACGGGGGAGGGTCAGAGAGAGAGGGAGACACAGAATCTGAAACAGGCTCCAGGCTCTGAGCTGTCAGCACAGGGCCGGACATGGGGCTCGAACTCACAGACTGTGAGATCATGACCCGAGCTGAAGTCGGACGCTCAACCGACTGAGCCACCCAAGTGTCCCCAAAAGTCCCCTTTTAAAACCTTCTCTTATTATGGTAAGAGGAAGAAACAGGGGCCCCGGCCTAGCTCAGTCAGGAGAGCATGTGACTCTTGATCTCAGGGTTGTGAGTTCCAGTCTCACACTGGGGGTAGAGATTACTTAAAAAAATTTTAGCGGGGGGGCTGGTGCCTGGGTGGCCCAGTCATTTAAGCGTCCGACTTCAGCTCAGGTCATGATTTTATAGTTCGTCAGGTTCTGTGCTGACGGCTGAGAGCCTAAAGCCCGTTTGAGATTCTGTATCTCCCTCTCTCCCTGCCCCTCCCCTGCTTGTGCTCTGTCTGCCTCTCTCTCAAAAATAATTAAACATTAAAAAAAAATTTTTTTTAAATGTTTTTTTAAAAGAGGAAGAAACCGTTTATACCCTTAGGTCCATTTGCGTGATGCTCCAGAACTGATGACATTTATGACAAATTAGAACAGTGGTGGCCTCTGCTGGGATCTTCATGGGGTAGTAGGAATGTTCTATGTCTTAACTGAGGTGTTTGTTACCTGGTTGTATACAGTTGTCTAGGCTTACTGAATTGTAGACTCAAGATCTCAAATAAATAAACAAGATAACCCTGTCTCACTATTTTTAGGGGAGAGATTTTCCTTCTCTTCTTCACTGTAGATAGGTGGCTGGCCAGGCCAGGCCCCCTGGGAAGCAGTCTTGTGTAGTAGAAATCACACTGATTTCGGAATCAGTCTCTGGTTCTGATTCTATTCTGCCACTACCACTGTGACCTTGGAAAGCTGATCTCTGATTTCCTACATCTTTAAGGTGAGTTGGGGAATTGTTACAAGTAAACAAACAAATTGCCTGGCATACACTTAGTGCCCCGACATCACCTCCTACAGGAAGCCTTCCCTGTCTTCTCCAGCCTTCCTCATCCCCACATGCCAGCCTCGGTGTGGTTAAATCTGTGTCTCAACAACAGTACGCATCTCTGACAGTCACAGACCCCTGTGGTTGCTTATCGAAGAGCCAAACTGCAAATCTGGAATCTCCAAGTGCCGAGGGTCCCTTTACGTAATATTTTTATCTTTCTGGTCCCTACCGCCCACCCGACGAGGCTCTCAGATCTTTATTTTGTTTTTTTAATTTTTTTAAATGTTTTTATTTATTGTTGAGACAGAGAGAGACAGAGCATGAGCAGGGGAGGGGCAGAGAGAGAGGGAGACACAGAATCTGAAGCAGGCTCCAGGCCTCCGAGCTGTCAGCACAGAACCCAATGCGGGGCTCGAACTCACAGACTGTGAGATCATGACCTGAGCTGAAGTCAGATGCGCAACTGACTCAGCCATGCAGGCGCCCCGAGGCTCTCAGATCTTGAGGGCAAGTGCTGGGTCTCGCTCAGCTTTGTATCTCCCCTGCTATGTAACAAGTGCTCAATAAACATTTGACCAGTGAGTGAGCAAATAATAAGTAAATCAGTACAAGCATAAGTAATTGAATCAGTGTGTGAAAGAATGCACTCTCTAGTGAAGGTATGGATCAATGAATGAGTCCATCAGGGCATGAGGGAGGGGACAGGTGAACGGTGCATCAGTGAGTGAGGAGAGTTGAGTGAAGGAAGGATGCCCATTCCCTTGTGAAAGGTTGTATGGTGGTAATGGCTTAAATGGCCCAGTTCCAGAGCCCTGGGAAGAGTCTGGGCTGTGGCTGCTCAAGGGACAGCACTGAAGGAGGGCTCAGCAGCTGGAGCTCCCCAAATACAGCCATTCTAGAGACTTCTCTCCCCTGCCTTCCAGCCGCCATCCACCTCTGCTTTGTGGACACAGTGGTGCTGAGGGAGTGTGAGGCAGGGCAAGCCTCCAAGCTAAGTCCATAGCTGTCCACTCCCGGACACCCCAGCCACAGGCAGTGAGGACTCACTCCCCGCCCCCCACCCCTGCCCCCGCCTCGACTCCATATCCCCTCGCTGATCTCCCCTGTCTTGTCGGCAAGGGAGAGCCTGTCAGGGGTTTGCATTATTTATCTGCTCTGTAACATTTACTGGGATGTAGTGTTTAATAACTGTCACTCCAATATATCTTTTCTTAATCCCTTCAGATCTGCTGCTGTAGCAATTTTAAATATTTATCAACACTGTTCATGTATTCGCTGGTTGGGTTGCAATTTTCTTGTAATTAAAGATTTACAAGACACTGCTTGAGATTTACAAAGGATTGGTAGAGATCAAAGGGGGAGCAGAGGAGAGATCGGGTCTTGGAATCTGTTGCTGGGAATGCCGAAGCTGGATTTGCTCTCGCGGGAAAAGTGGAGGCTCCGTCATGGGCTCCCACTGCCCTCTTCTTCCTGCTCTTTCCCACAGCCCAGCGCTCCAGTAAAGCAGACCTCACAGCGCGACCCAGGCAACAGTGTGGTCCTGCCTCCCTCTGGAGCCCCTGTGGCGGCATGCCAGCCTGGGGCTGGGTGCTGGGGGACAGCGGGGAGCGAGGCAGGGAAGGTCCCTGTTCACATGGGGCTTACGTTCTAGTGGCAGCGGTGGATGATAAATGTCAACAAAATTAAAATTATTTTGGGTTTTGAAAAATGCTATGAATGGAGTAAATAGTGACTGAGGGTAGGAAATGAGTATCAGAGTTCTTGCCCTCGAGCAGTAGAAACTGACTCAACGAAAGGAAGTTTCTGAAAGGATAAGGGGAGTTCATAAGGGACCAAAGGAAAGAATAAAAGTGAAAAAGGGTAAGCGGAGGCAGGCACCCACAGATGGTCTCTTCAGAGGGTGGCCTTTGGGAGAAATGTCTCTGGACCGTGTTCTGTTTTTGTGACATTGTGCCCAGGAGTCACAGTCCAGAGACAGAGGTGTTCACTCTTGGGCTGAGGAAGCAGGGCACCTTGAGTGACAGCTTCACCAGGGCTGTCCATTGGGGGAGGGGTAGTCATCCAGATGAAATCTGGGTCACAGGTAATGGGCTTACTGGAGCCTCACGGGCACATTATATCTCAGAAGGCCTCCCAGGGGTTATCTGAGCTGACACCAAAAGGATGAGAAGGGGCTGGTCACATGAAGAACTGGGGCAAGAGGGACTAGAAAGGGCAAAGCCTGATGGTAGGAAAGAGCTTGGATTTTCAAGGGTCTGGTTGGCCGGTTCTGTCTTCCCTCACAGACTGGGCTTGGGAATGGGCCCATCTCCAGTTCTGCAGAGGCGGATCTGGTTTACATTATGGGGCCAGAATTTTGTTTGTTCCAGATGGAACAGAGTACAGGGTGTTCCCTACCTCCTAGAACAGGAAAAACAATAATGGCGGAATTTTGGTTAAGTCAAGTCATGTTTCTGGAGGCCTTTGGACTCCTAAGGATGGACGAGGTATGTGCACAGTCCTCAGAGCGCTTACACCCTTGTTGGGGAGACACACACAGATCAGGGCAGTGATAGACATAAGCCTAGAGAGGTGATTTGAAACCTTGCTTCTATTCTAAACTATGTGTTTAGTGCTCTAAATTCCCCTTAAGTACTGCTATGATTTTTGTTTGTTTCTCTAAGTCTCTATTTCGTCAGGTACAAAATGAGAATAATAATAGTACCTTATTCATGTGAAACTTTTCTAGGGATTAAATGAGATAATACATGTAAAGTACTTACATATGCCTGGCACATAATAATATTCACTCAATAAAGTTGAGCTATTATGATTAATAATAAAAGTCATGTAAGTATCACTACCCAAAAACCAACGATTTTGATGTCGTATTTGTATTTTCATCCGACTCAAAACGCTTCCTAATTTTCCTTTGTTCTGCTCCATGGATTGTGTAGAGGTGTGTTATTTAGCCCACAGAGTTTTAGGGATTTTCTAGTTATCTCTCTGCATTGATTTCCAATTTATTTCTCTTGTGGTCAGAGAGCATACTTGGTATGACTCAAATCCTTTAAAACTCATTGAATGTTACTTATGGCCCAGAAGATGATCTTTCTTGATAAAAGTTTCGTGTTTCCTTGAAAGAATGTGTACTCTTGCTATTGTTGGGTAGAGTGTGCTGTCATGGTGAGCAGGTCGAGCGGAGCGACAGTGTTGTTCAGATCATCTATATCCTTGCTCATTTTCCGACTACTTGTTCTAGTAATTATTGGGGGGGGGGGGTGGAAATCTCTGACTGTAATTGTGAGTGTGTCAGTTTCTCCTTGTGGTTCTATCAATTTTTGCTTCACATATCGTGGAGCTCTGTTATAAGGCGTATTGAGGTTTGCAATTGTTATACATTAAAGAACGATCTGGCCCCAAATGTCAATTGAGGAAGTTGAGAAGCAATAATCTAGAGCTAATTATTCCCCTCGAGTGAGACAAGACTCTTTTATGCGCCCCGTTCACTGCCCCACCAGGCATGGGGTTCCCAGTGTGGGCTGTGGGAGCAGACCCTATTCCCAGCGTGCGTGAGTGGTGAGCACTCTTCACCTTAACCTTTTCAGTTTGCTCTTTTCCCCAGCTTCACATGGATTCCTCACCTGTACAGGCTGATGAGTACTCAGCTGAGGGATGGAGGGAGATTCTCTTTGTGGATCTCTAGAGTTCTGTACAACTTTTTCTCCACTCTTCTTTCAGGCAAATTCTACCTGCCCTGTTCCACCTGGCATCCCCTCCCTACCTGTAGCCTGGAAACTCTCTGAAGATAGCGAGCCTGGACAATCATCGGGATGGTCTTGTTTATTTCTCACCTCGAAAGGATCACTGTGCTACATTGCCTAGCATGTCATGTCCCATAAATGGTTGCTTCATATATTTTGTCTGGTTTTTGGTTGTTTTAGGTGGGAGGGTAAGTCCTATCCTTATTACTTCATCTTGGCCGGAAGCTGGTCCCTTTGGATTTTGGAGACCAATTTTTTAAAAAATATTTATTTATTTTTGAGACAGAGAGAGTGAGAGTGTGGGGGAGAGACAGAAAGAGAGGGAGACAGAGAATCCCAAGCAGGCTCCCCGGCTTTCAGATGTGGGGCTAGAACTCATGAGTCGTGAGATCATGATCTGAGCCCAAACCGAGTCTGACACTCGACTGACTGAGCCACCCAGGTGCCCCTGGAGACCAATTTTATGATGCCGATGTCACATGTGGCAAACTCAGTAGGAGCATCCCAGTGGAGGTCCTGAGGCATTGGGAGTAAACATACTCTCTCTTTCTCAAGTCACTATTCTTCTGAGTGATAGTTTTGGCTTTGTTCTGGTCCTGATAGACAAAAGCCCTGACCACTGGACCACGCATGAGCTTGTAGCCAAAGCTACTCATCATGTTGACCAAGCCAAAAATTCAGGCATGCCCAGTAGCACTTCATCATGAAGTGCAAATGATATCAATGGAACCTGGCCGAGGAGATACCAATGGCTCACGTTCTAGTAACGAGTCATTCAAACTCTGAGAGGGGCCACCCTTGTGGCTTTGCCACCTCTTCCTCAATCTACACCCATGAATTCATGGAAAGTTGACCAAGGAGGAGAATAATCAAGATTGCTTTGCAAAACTCTTCATGCTGTATTTATATCCACCCAAAGGAAGCCACCTTAGCATAATAGCTCGTTCGGAAGGACCCCTGAAATGGAGAACAGATATCCTCCTGGGGGGAGTACTTTGAGCAGTACGACTTGACTAATTTGCTTGGGAGGAGGAGAGACGGCCAGAGGTAAGGTTCTCACTGATTCATGTGCTTTGCTAATGGTTTGGCCAGATAGTCAAGAGCTTGCAAAGGGTAAGATAAGATTCAAGAATTGGTGACAGGGAAGTTTAGAAAAAGATATGTGGATGGGTCTCCTGGAATGGGCACAGAATGAGAATACCTGTGTTCCACTGGATATTTACCAAGGTCCTATTGGTAATCAGGTAGACAAGATGGTCTACTTCATGGATGTTCATTAGAATTTTCCCTCAGCAACCCCAGAGTTTACTCAGTGGGCTTGTGAACTGAGTGGCCACGGTGCCAAGTTGAGGGCTTGGCAAAGGATTAACCTCAGTCTCACCAAGACTAACCTGCCGATGTTAAATGCCCACCATTCCAAAAGCAGAAATCAGCCCTGAGCTCCTGACTTGGTAGAATAACCAATAGAATCTACTATTCTATTGGTAGAATAACTAGGTGGCTGGTCAGCTGCTTTAGGCCACGTCGGTTATTTCAGATTCCATCCATGGAGATGTTATGATTTGTTCTCCTGGAACAGACAATTATTCCTAGTAGAATGAGGGTCCCTGCTAACCAGGGTCACTTTTGTAATGATGGAGGTCTGCAGACCTTTGTCTGTTAGTTTTCCCAAGGAATAGATTCCTGGAATAGAGCCAGGCTGTGGCAGACGGATTTTGCTGCCAATGGGTGGATCATCAAGAGGGTTCAGAGACGGACCGTGAGGCAGTGCGTGAGCCTAAGCTGGCTGCAGGAGTGAACAGCCAAGTCCTGAAACATTTATGCTTTGCAGAGAGTTCAGTGATCGTCGTGTTGATGAGGGCATGGCGGTGTGTGCGTGCGTGTGTGTGTGTTTACTACCAATATCTCATCTTTCTGATCCGCTGAGGAGGGCTTTCAGGCAAGGGATGATTGAAGAGGTATCAGGGGAAGGGAAGAGTGAGGCAGTCTCTCAGTCCTTGTTTGTTCAGGGGCTAGCTTAGGTTCTGTCACAGAGTAGTTTCATTTGCTGAACGAGAAAAAAAGAACAGAAAACACAAGTGAATAAATCTGGGTTTCCTCTGTGTTAGAAGGGATCTCAGAGATGATCCGGCCCTATCCCCAACCATTCTGAGACGCTCTTTGTTGATATCCCTCAACCGGTAGCCGCTTCATGTCTGCTTGTCATTGTACCTAAGAATCGTTTTAGCGACAATTTATCAGGCGCTTACTTACCCTTGTGAGGTACTCTATATGCATTAACCTCATATAAGCCTCAAAACCTGAGGAGGTAATTATGCCTACGTACGAATGAAGAAACAGTTTCAAGTGACTACTTCAAAGTCACCCAGTTAGTAAATGATAAGAGTCAGGAATTGAAGCCAGATGTATCTGACTTGGTGGCTTCCGTTCATAAACACTATGCTGTACTGTTGGAATATATACTGTGACAGAGCTGTCACCACCTCAAGAGATAACTCATGCTCTAGATATAGATACAGATATAAATGATATCTTACGTATGAGATGGATATAACTTAGCCAGCTTTGGCTGTTAGAGAATTTCCTTATGCCAAGTTGAAGCCTACCTCCCTGTAGCTCACGTGCCCTGTTCTGAGCGTCCCCTGTAGACGTCTGGAAACCACACTCTTCCCTCTTCCATATGATCATCCTAAAGCCATCTGCAGCTGGCTCTCACAGGCTGCAGTGTGGAAGGGTCTCGGCTAGACCCACTTCTGGTGCCTTCGCTGACGGGGACCCAGTTTATCGATGCTATTAGCATGTGGCGCTCAGGCCGAGCAAGGTGAGGTCCGACCAGCGCAGTTTCCAGATCACTGCCTCCTGTCTGGACGCTATACGTGCATGATTAATGCCATCTCACCTCACATTTGCTTTTTTGGCAAGAGAAATCTTCCACTGCTCTAGACTGCTTGGCTGAATGACTCTGGAACTTAGCTCAAAGCAGGAAATAATATGAGACAGCAAGAGCCACAGGCTTCTGGGGTCTGGTCTGGTCTGAGTCACCTGTGATTCTGGTTTCTGAGTCTAAGTACTGGGCAGAGGGGGAGGGAGGGGAGCTGGAGTGCCTCTCCTGGTTTGTGGGGTGATGCTTGGCAACATTGTCTTCTGGAGCAGAGCTGTGCTGTGTGTGTGTGTGTGTGTGTGTGTGTGTGTGTGTGTGTGAGAGAGTGTGTGTGTGTGTGTGTGTGTGATGTAGCAGAGTAATCTAGAAAACAGCTGTTGAGCACAAGTCTCAGAGCTTCGTCTATCTGGGCCTTTCCATTCTCACTTTGGATGTGATGGAATCTCATTTCACTGGAGAAAGCATCTTCCAGACTAAGCTGAGCTCTGCCTGCGATGTAACCTCTGGACCTTCCCCCCCCCGGACCTCCGGCCCCCTATGCAAAGAGATAACTGAGGAGGCTGCCCTGGGGCGGGAGCCAGGAGGTCCAGGAGCCCAGTTCTGGCAACCCGTCCGAGGCTGCAAGGGTTTGGCACACTGTCTCTTGCCCTGAGCCTGGGCAGTGTCCTCCGGGGCCCGCGCGGGTGGAGTGGTCGTCACTCTCCATGGACGTGTTCCTTGCATGCGACCCCATGCGAACTGCCTCGGGTTTCCTCCTGATTAAGATGTAATGTGGCTCCTGATGTACAGAAGGGAATGGGCATGAGAGGTCTTGTACGCTCTCTCTGCCAGTTCTGGAAATGGGTGAGAGTGGGGAGGCAGCTGCACCCAGGGGCAAAGAGGAAGGGCAGCATGGGGCTCTGCACCCCCCCCCCCCAACCACCACAGCAGGATGCTGAGAGAGGGCAGGTGTCTTGGTCTTCTGTCCCAACATGGCCTTCGGTTCGCTATGTGACAAAGGGCCACACCTCACCCACTTGCCGCATGAGGGGATGGCTCTGGGACCAGACAGGTTCTGGTTGGAATTCTGGACCTGATCTTGGTTAAGTCACATTAATTTCCAGACCTTGGTCTCTAAAATGAGGTTAAAACTCTTCATCTCAGGGTGCCTGGGTGGCTAAGTCGGTTCAGCGACTGACTCTGGATTTCGGCTCAGGTCATGATCTCACGGTTCATGAGTTCGAGCCCCACGTCAGGCTCTGCACTGACAGCACAGAGCCTGCTTGGGATTCTCTGTCTCCCACTCTCTCTGCTCCTCTCCCTCTTGCTCTCTCTCTCTCTTTCAGAAATAAACATTAAAAAAACCCCTCTTCCTCTCCTGGGATTTCTGGGAAGATCAAAGATAATGTGTGCGAACCTCCTGTCTTGCAGGGGACACCTGCTGAAGAATGGTAGCCATCATTGTAAGGAGACCCTGCCTGCTGCTCCCACCCCCTCAGCGACGGCATGGGAGTGAGAGGGCTAATGGATATGGAAGCTCTTTGGGGTTCTGCATGCGATTATTAGTGTGATAACAGCAGTATTTACGTAAAATTCCCTAGAACTCTGCTCCCAGAATGTGCAGCTGGGGAGAGAACCAGAACTTGGGGATGGGTCCCCTTCTGCACACCTCTCCCCCAAATCATTGCTCTTCCCTCCCAAATGTTCCTGCTTTGGGGACCTGCTGTTTATCAGTTGCAGGAAAAGCATTCAGGATGCTACAGGGGAGACTTTTGTCTTGCTAAGTCTCTACACTCCGCAGGCAATGGCCAATTACAGCCCAGCTCTGAGAGATGCGTCACTGTCACACCTGGCTTGTAGGTCCCCTTGGCCAGTCTGGCTCCCTGGGCAACCAGCCATAGATCACAGCTGTCTCCTAGCAGGGGGCCGAAGTGGGGGGGGGGCGGTGAAGGACATGATCACTGGGTGGAAGCTGGGAAGCCAGGGAGGCCTTGTCATTCCTCAGTGTCACAGGACAGGGGAAAGCCAGGGAAGTTCAAATATGCCTACGTTCCAGAGCTTTGGATCAGATTTGGAAGGAACCCCAGCATTCAGTTGTCGTTTGCATGGTCCCCAACCTTTTTCACCTACCGTCATTTCCCATAACTTTGGGGAGGCACTAAAGGCCAGAAGACAAGAAAGAAGTCAAAAGATCCGGCTAATTTTATTTTTGTTATTATTTTTGAATATTTATTTATCTTTGAGAGAGAGACAGACAGACAGAGCACAAGTGGGGGAGGGGCAGAGAGAGGGGGAGACACAGAATCTGAAGCCTGCTCCAGGCTCCGAGCTGTCAGCACAGAGCTGGACGCGGGGCTCGAACCCACGAACCGCAAGATCATGACCTGAGCCAAAGTCAGACACTTAACAGACTGAGCCACCCAGGTGCTCCAGATCGGGCTAATTTTAAACTTGACATTAGTGGTTGCACGTTAGAACACTTTATGTGGGTGGCAGGGAGATGGACGTCGGCCAGCCCCCCCACTGCTCCCGTGTCTCATCAGCCCCGCGATTCAGGCCTTCATGCATTTACTCACACGTTCATTCACGCGTCAAAAACTCGTAACACACACCTACACTGAGCCAGGCTGTGTTCTAGGTGCCAGGGATACAAAGCGAACAAGACTCCGCTTTGCTCCCAGAACCTAGTGTTTTAGGGACACGAACAAATCACCAGGAGGGCATACACCCAGTGCGAGAAGCCTCTCGTGATCCCCGTGGTAATGCCGAGAAGAGGCTCCGACTCAGAATTGGGGAGACCGTGAAGGCTTCCTGGAGGAAGTGACATCTAAGCTAAGACCCTAGGGATGAATAGAACTAGCTGGGTGAAGAGAGGAAGGACGGTGTTGTGAGGAGAATGTTCCAAGTTGAGAGTAAGCAATGTCTCAAGATAGACGGCCAGTGTGGTATATTCTAGTCAGTGAAACTCATTTGTGTGGCTGGATCTCAGACAAGGAGGGAGTGACACAGCAGACGTATGGAGAGGTAGGCAAGGCTGGGTCATGAAGTGCTGTGATTGTGTGTCCAGGAGTTTAGTCTGAAGGCTATGGGGAGTCATGACACATTTCCAGCAGGGGAGTGATAGGATTAGATTGAATTAAAAGACAATTTTTTAAATGTTTATTTATTTTTGAGAGAGAGAGAGAGAGAGAGAGCACAAGCAGGGTAGGGGCAGAGAAACGGAGACACAGGATCCGAAGCAGGCTCCAGGCTCTGAGCTGTCAGCACAGAGCCCGACGTGGGGCTCGAACCCACGAGCTGTACCTGAGCGGAAGTTGGAACCTCAACCGACTGAGCCCCCTGGGCGCCTCTGGATTGGATTGAATTTTAGAAGGAGCGTTTTAACTGCTGATTCTCTACCACATGCAAGAAGGGCGTCAGAGAGGCCAGGCTGGGGACTGTCACGAAGGTTCAGGGGAGAGTTGACTGTGGCCTCGACTCCCACGCCTGTTCTCCCCGGCCAGCCTCTCTGCTTCCATCCCCTTGCCCTGGGCTCTGGCCACTTGCCCCATGCAGCCAGTTCAGGAGAGGGTGGTGGCCCCTGTTCCCTTTCCCCCACACCTGTCTCACGGTGGCATGCTCCTGCGGCGGGAGCTGCTATGAGAGCACAACTATTCTTGGGCATTGCTTTAACTCACTGCCTTCAAAGTCCTTGTTTTCTTTGCTCCTCTCAGGCCTGCTGGAGGACAGCGCTCATCAGGCCTCGTCACGGCCATGAGACTGCCCCACAGGGGATGTGGGGGCTCCGAGGAAGAAGGCAGGGCAAGGTGGGACCCCACTCGTTCGAACTGGACTGAGGTTCTCACTTCAAGTCTGGAGGTGTGGGGAGCCCCTTTGTGCTCAGTGACCTGAAAACAAGGTAGCGTGGAAAACCCGGGAGCTTGGTGCGCCGTTGGTGGTGGTGGGGCGGGGGGGGGATGTGAAATGGTGCAGCCGCTGTGGAAAACAGTATGCAGTTCCTCAAACAACTAAAAACAGAAATGTAATGTGATCCAGTCATGCCCCTTCTGGGTGTAGACCCAAAAGAAGTGAGAGCCGGGTCTCAAAAAGATACACACACACCACGTTCCCAGCAGCATTGTGCACGAGCGCCGAAGGGTTTAGGCACATCGGGTGCCCACCAGTGGCGAAATGTACAATTAAATGTGCTGTATACACACAAGGAAGTATTACGCGGCCTTCCAAAGAAGGAAATTCCGCCACAACGTGGATGAACCCTGAGGACGTTGTGCTAAGTGAAACAAGCCCGTCACAAAAAGACTGTATGATTCCACCTCCTTGAAGTCAAATTCACAGAAACGGAAAGCAGCGTGGCGGTTACCGGGGCTGCGGGAGGGGACGGTGGGCACCTGTTGCTTAACGGGTAGAGCTTCAGGTTTGCGAGAGGAAAAAATTCTGGCTGCTGGTCGCACAACAAGGTGGATACGCTTTACGCCTCTGATCTGCACCATCAGAAGTGGTTATGATAGTAAATTTTGTGTTACGCGTTTTTGTTCGTTTTTAAAGTTTATTTTGAGAGAGAGAGAGCAAGCATGAGCAGGGGAGGGGAGAGAAAGAGAGGGAGAGAGAGAGAGAGAGAGAGAGAGAGAATCTCTTGGGGCTTGAACCCAGAAACCGTGCGATCATGACCTGAGCTGAAATCAAGAGTCAGACGTTTCACTGACGGAGCCACCCAGGCGCCCCTGTTATGTGTTTTTTAACCACAATTAAAAATTAAAGAAGTCAGGGGCGCCTGGGTGGCGCAGTCGGTTGAGCGTCCGACTTCAGCCAGGTCACGATCTCGCGGTCCGGGAGTTCGAGCCCCGCGTCGGGCTCTGGGCTGATGGCTCGGAGCCTGGAGCCTGTTTCCGATTCTGTGTCTCCCTCTCTCTCTGCCCCTCCCCCGTTCATGCTCTGTCTCTCTCTGTCCCAAAAGTAAATAAAAAACGTTGAAAAAAATTTTTTTTTTTTAAAAATTAAAGAAGTCAGATGACTTACATAAAATTTTTTTTTAAAAGCCAAGCAGGAACAAGGGTGGGTGGTGGGGGCGTTAGGACTTCCCGCTTTCTGAGGGCCGCAGGAAGTGAGAGAAGGTCATCCCCGATTCTGACTCCCCTGGCCTGGGCTGCCCCAGGTAAGGACATTTGACTCCCTGACCTCCCCTCGGGCCTCACTGATGCCCGGTGAGCACAGAGGCCGCTGGAGGATGAGGAGGAGGAGCTGAGCACTTACAGGTACCCTGGTGGCCAAGGATCACAGTTGTCATTTTCCCAACCGCGTCTCCTCCCCACGAACACTCCCTCTCCCCTCCGGTACATATCTGCAACTTACTTTCCCCTCTCTGTTAATCTCAGCCTGTTTCTTCTCTGCAAAAATAGGGGAAGGCTGAGAGGTGGGAAACATGACGTTCCCTTCGGTCCCACACTCCCCTCGGCGTGTCTCTCCCTCCCTCTGCCTCTCACCTGGTTTCTCTCCAGAAAACTAGCTGAGGTCCAGCTGGAGGCAGGGATGGATGTGATGATGGGTGGGAAGCCCCTTTGATCCATAAGGGGAAGAACCAGCGTGGAGGGAAGGGGGCGCGGATTTCCCTTCAGCTCAAATGTGATGTTGACCTTCCTCATGTCACCTCAAGCTGAAGCAGCCGGACCCACTGGGGGTCCCAGCTTGGGCCTGGCGGGGCCCCGATGGGCTGGGCCTCAGTCACCCAGGCGCTGGAGTGCTTTCTCAAGTGCGCCGCCCTTCTCCTAGGGGGTTCCTCCAGCTCCAAGCCTGCCTCTACCACTTGGCCTGATCCATTGCATGTTCGTGTTGTGGGATCTCGACCACGAACACTGCGGTTGAGTTCTCAGAGTGCTGGGTGCTCGGTTTTCCTAAGCTTCGGGGTTTCTCTCGACCGGGATGCGGTGGGTGTCCGCAGAGGGGTCAGCAAGGAGGAACATGGTGTCTTTCTTAAAAACAGGCTCCCTCTTGGCGAAGCCTCACTAGCCTTTCTGGTCTCTGTTGGTTCTCCTCTTCCGAGCTCTTAACCTGTGTTTCCCCTTCATCTCACTCTAGATCATTGTGGTTTCATTTTACTGGCATAGTATAGAAATGGTTTTATTGGGTAAGACTTGACTCCCTAATCACGTGGTAGGTTCCTGGAGGGAAACATTCCTCATCTCTTCTTTGACTTTGCAGCAGGGTTTTTTTTTATTACAAATTTTTTTTTTAATATTTATTTTTGAGACAGAGTGTGAGTGGAGGAGGGGCAGAGAGAGAGGGAGACACAGAATCCGAAGCAGGTTCCAGGTCCTGAGCTGTCAGCACAGAGCCCGGCGCAGGGCTCCAACCCACAGACCGTGAGATCATGACCCGAGCTGAAGTCGGACGCCCAACGGAGCCACCCAGGCTCCCCCTGCCCAGCGGGATCTTAATGCAGGTTTTGTTTGGTGAAAACATGGTAGCGTTTCATCTATTTCCCATGGGCCTCTCTCGATTATTTTTTCTATCCAGCTCCTTTACTTTGGAGGGAGCTATTATGTCATGGTCCTTGTTGATTTTTCTCATCCTCAGTTATTTACCGAGCCCCATGAGCCTGATTTTTTCCGTGGCTCTGTGGGTGATTTAAACACTCCTCTGACGTTGGGGGCCGAGATACCCAATTTCATTTCACAGTGGGTTTGAGTCACATTTGTTTTGTGTGGTGATGACCACCCGCCATCAGCAGACATGGACAAAGACCTCTGACACGGGGGCTGGGTGAGGCTGAGGCTGTGGATAAGCGGGAAAGAACTGAGTGGGGGTAAACGTCAGAGTGTGGTCGGTTCCTCGGGGAGTACTTGGTGTTATGTTGACCCTTGTGTCCCCACACAACCTGTGAGAGCCAGACAGCACTCAGGTAAGGACCTCTGTACCGGCCTTTGATGGCGATGTCGAATGCACTCTCGATTTGCCGGTTCTGGGTTCCTCCCACTGTAGAAGGAATCTACTGAGTCGCTTCCAAAGTTTGGAGCTAATGAGAAGGAATCACAGACCCGGGATTTCGGTTCAGTCTAAGGAAGAATTTTTGAACAAGTAGCTGCTAAACCAGATGGGCTGCCTTATGAGGTAATGAGCTCTCGGCCACTTAAAGTATTTAAGCTGGGATGAGATGGTGGGTGGTTGTGGAGAGAACTTTGGTGACGGGTGAGGGGTGGGGCTGGAGGACTCTTCCAGATCTGAGAGTCCATAGGTCTGTGTCTTTTGTATTACGGTACAAACTCCGGACAGGGCTGGATTTTCTTCATCCCCGTGTCCTCCCAGGAGCTGCAGAAGTATAGTCTTAGCACGTCGGTTGACGACTGAGTGAATGTCTGACGAACTTCACTGAAGGCATGGACAAAGTTCGCATCTTCCAAATGGGCCTTCACACGTGGCCACTGTGGAAGCCAGAGCCAAGGTTAAGTTTCCCCACCGTCCTTCCCCCGGGAACCAGAGTGGGCGACTGGGGCCCTGGGGAAAGAAGAGAGGTCCTGAAAAGAGGGGCAGCTGGCTTAGGCATAAAAGTTGTTTTAAATGTCTTGAGCTCTTACTACAGTGACTCTCAACCTTGACTGTGCATTTAAGTCACCTGGGGAGCTTTTAAAAACAGTAGTAATGGCTGTACCTCACCCCCAGAGACTCTGATTTAATTGGTCTGTGGAGTTGGGCATCAGGTTTTAAAGCTCCCCGGGTGATTCTAATGCACGGCCAAGGTTGAGAACCACCACGTTGCTAAGTGCCAGGTGCTTTACATATATTTTCTCATTAATCCTCACCGCAACTCAGGAGTTAGGGTCGCAGCTTCTTAGAGCCTGGTCCCGAATCAGCGGCACCACCTAGGAACCTGTGTGAGAAATGCAGATTTTCAAGCTGTATTCCAGACTCACGGGATTGGGTCGTCTGGGGTTGAGCCCAGCAATGTGTGTTTTGAACGCCCTCCAGGTGGCTGTGGAGTATGCTGCAGTTCTCTGGGAGAACTGGAGTTAGGTACGGCAGCCCTCATTCACAGATGAGACCGACGGGTGTAGTCACTAGCCCGAGTCCCGGGGATAGTAAGGATCACAGCAGGGATTTGAATCCAGGTGTGTTCCGAATGTCCTCCCCTTTACGTAGGGTCCTCCGTGGTCAAAGCTAAGACACGCCAACACGGTTTGTGGGGAAGTGACCGGGGTCTCCTGCTAGCCCTGGGTCGATTCTTTCTCCTTCTCTTGGTGCCAATATGTAGCTCCATCTGGAGCCCGGCAGCTCTCGCCCTAGGGGAGCACAGGGCAGAACACCCCGGGATTCGTTCTAAAACAGTTTTATTAGGTGCTTAAAATAGCTTCTAGCAGATGGTGTGCAGAATGGGGGACTGGAGCCGAGCTGCAGACGACATTTACAGAATTGTGTGTGTGCACGCACATGCATGTGCACGTGTGCGCACAGCTGGTGTGTGTGCACGTGGGGCGGAGAGGGGTTGTCAGAGAAGTTGAGGAACTGTGGAAGGAGAAGCAGAACAGGAGGGATGACTCAAATCTGCCTAAGATCAAAGAGGGGAAGGGCTGGAGGCTGGGTTTCCCCTGGCACTTGGGTGAATCCTGTGCCCTCCTGGGGCACTTGGTGGCCAGAAGGATGCTGTTGACCGGCTGAGTGATCTCTAATGTGGCTCTTAGGTTGGAAAAGCCGTGGAGTGGACATGGGGGTGGGGCAAGAGTTCCAGGAAGCCCGTAGATGTTGGCGATCTGAAAGCCTGGCGTTTGGATCGAAGGTTAGGGGCAGATACAGGAGCCCTTGCTTTGCAAATGGAAACACCGGGAGTTCATTTTCCTCATTTGAAAGGAAATGTCTGTATGTGCAAATCTGAATCCCACTTAGGTGCAGAGATGGTGGGTGTTCACCGACCTGACCCTCCGTGACAGACCGTCCAACTGTTGTGGGTGTCTCTGTTGCCCTTGGCAACAACTCCCAACCGTACTCTCGAGGCTGTGTACTTGGGAGTGGGTCCTGGGACCTTCTAATGTGGCGATTCTTGTTTTTTCTGGGTTTTGGACCCATTTCAGAATCTTATGAAATCCAAGGTGCCCTCTCTCCAGCAAATCTCATGATCACATACACAGAAAAAATTGTCGGGGGCTCATAGAGGCGCACGGACCCTCCAAGAGCATCTTTGAACCACTGGCTCTGGTGGAGGGCCCTGAGGAGGATGGCTTTCCATCTTCCAGTGATAGTCCAGCCCTGCCCTGAACCAGGACACCAGAGTGCTAGTTCCCTTCCACCCCTCACTGTGACATAAATGGAGATAATGACGTTGAAGCAATTGGAAGGCAGGCTCCTGAATCGGAGGACTCTGTGCCTGGCTTCAGCCGCGAGAATTGGGACTAAACCAAGTGGTGGCCGGTGGCCATTGAGCTCTGGAACTACGGCACATGCCACAGCTCACCCTCTCAGCCCGTGGCTCCTCTGCCTCGATCATCTCCACTCCCACAAGTCCTGGGGCTCTTGCTCCCGCCCACCACACACCCATTCCTTTCATCCTTGTCAGCACAAGTGATACCATCTCGTTTTTATCCTCTGTCATTGGTGCCTGATGACCGCTATCTAGCATCCCACACCCCTGAGAGGAATGCACCCCTCTATTCCTTGGTTTGTCACGTAGAAGGTAGTGGGGGTACGTGGACAGGGCATGGGCATTTGGAATTAGAAGACCAGCACTCAAACTCCAGCTCTACCCTTATTGGTTGTGTGATGCTGGGTAATTCATCTAAAGTTCCCAAGCCTTAGTCTCCTTACCTGTAAAATGGGGCTAATAATCCTGTCTGTGCTGCCTAACTCACTGAGTAATTACTAAGGGCAGATGAGAAGGTAGATATCCAGGAGCTTAGTAGTAGACCACAATGGGCCATACGTTATTCTTACCACGATGTTGAGCGTGGGTTCCTTCTTCCCTCCGTACAGGCCGACAGCCTGGCCGTTTTGATTTCTGACAGTGGCAGTGAAGGGATGAAGTAGAGGTCCTTCCCACTCCGTCAAACCTGCTCCTGTCCTCTTGTTGCCGAGGGAGCTGCCATTTTTCACGGCAGCATAACCAGCTTGTAGATGAAGATACCAAGGAGGATGGCTCAGCATTGTGGTATGAGAGTGATCCGGGCCACCTGGCCAGAAGGAGGCCATGTGAACCATATTTCTTTCTTTGTTTTAAAAAAATATTTGTTTTTGAGAGACAGAGAGACAGAGCATGAGCAGGGGTTAGGGGAGAGAGAGAGAGAAGAGAGACACAGAATCCGAAGCAGGCTCCAGGCTCTGAGCTATCAGCACAGAGCCCGACGCGGGGCCCAAACTCACGGACCGCATGATCATGACCTGAGCCGAAGTTGGACGCTTAACACACTGAGCCACCTAGGCGCCTCGGGACCACATTTTCTAATCAATGTTGTATAATGGCGCAAAGGCCAGGAGAAGTCAGCGACAGCTACTCCTGCCGCCTAGACACTTGTTTAGTGCTTTGCTGGGCTCAGTGTCGAGCCTCTGAGGAGCTCCTGACTTGCCCAGCTGATGTCTGAGCTCAGAAGCAATGGAAACCCATTGGCAAAGGCTGCTCCGGACGTAATTCTGACCGACACAGAAGAACTGGTCGGTGAGGGGAGGGATCAGAAACTCTGGAGGAAGCCACCACGTACTTGTAGAGTTCGCAGTATCTAAGGAAGGGAAGGATGAGGGGACAAAATCAGAACCCCCCCCCCCGCCCCCGCCCAGACTTCTACAAAGGATGTTTCAAAAATTCAGAGAACAGAATCAAAACTGTGATTCTCAAGAGAATATAGTTCAAGAGGTTTCACAACGGCAGTCTTGACAATGGAGTCACAAATTATCTTGAGTGTAAGGAAGAAAAATAAAAGAGGGCAGCGTCTAAAAATAAACGTGGCTGTGCAGGAGCTCTCTAAGGCATGCAGATTTTAGAAGTTCGCGTGTTCTCGAGAAACTACTGACATACTTCTGAAGTATATGAATTTGAATATACTAGAGCAGGGTGGTTAAACCTGAGCCCTTGGAATCAGACGGTGTTTGAAGCCTGACTCTGCCACCCACTAGCTGCGTGACCTTGGGGAAGTCATTTAACCTCTCTGAGCTCTGACGTCCAAATTTATCAAATGGGGCTAGTGGCATCTGCTGTACAAGGCAGCTGTGGGTTGAAGTGAAGCGGCGTGTGTGACACATCTGTGAGAGTGGCCACACGTGGTAGGTGTTCAATCATCACCGTTACTACAAAAAATACAGGAGAGGCTTTTAATTAATGGGCAAGTGCAAAAGGACTGTGCAAATGCATCAGAATTGTACTGGGAAGGTCAGGGGCACCTGCGGGGCTCAGTCACGTAAGCGTCCCACTTTGGCTCGGGTCATGATTTTGCGGTCTGTGAGTTCGAGCCCCGTATTGGGCTCGCTGCTGTCAGGCTGTCCACGCAGACCCTGCTTTGGATCTTCTGTCCCCCTCTCTCTGCCCCTTCCCCACTTGAGCTCTCCCCAAACAAATAAATATTAAAAAAAAATTGTATTGGGAAGGCTAAAGATACATTGATTTGACATTTGGGAAACCTTTGAGGAACACACGAGGGTTCTTTGGGTAAAATCAGCAAGAAGGAATGTAGACGTTGGGCCTGGAACAGCCAAGGCGTTGTCAGTGGTTGACAGAGGAAAGGGCAGGGTAGGGGCTCCGGCAGTCACTGTGGCCTCTCCCCGAGCGACTGACGAACACAAGATGGAACTGAAGGCCAGTCAAGGTCATTCCTCACTCCCTTAAATGACCTCCACTGGCCATTACTGGCAAGGGCACGGACAGAACTTGCAAACATGATGGTGGAGCCCCCTTTGAAGAATCGCCTGGAAAAGCAGAGCAGCAGGGAGTTTGTGGAACGGTCAATGTGGCTTTGATTTTCAAAATGGGGAAGGGGATAGATTTAGAAAATACAGAGGTGCGCTTAGTGCCCATCCCTGGCAATGTTCTAGAAGTGATGAGTACCCGGAGGTGATTATTGCAGACGCCCACCTGGCCTCTCTGCTTCTGCCCTCTGCCAGCCCTGCCCCCATGCTGTTCTCAACCAGGAGGCATCCCCTCAAGTTCAACCATGCCACGTCTTCCCAGGACCCTGCTGTGGCTCCCCCTCTAACTGGAGGAAAAGCCCAAGTCCTTCCAGTGGCTGACAAGGCCCGACACAAACCCCCGTCATGGTTGCCCTTCCCTTTCCTCTCTTGCTGTGGCCACACTGGCCTCCTTGCTCTTGGCCTTCACCTTTGCTATTCTCTCTGTCTGGATCTCTCTTCCCCCAAATAACTGCCTGGTTCGCTCCCCCCAAGGCTTTGCTCAGATGTCAACTTCTCAGTGAGGCCTTCCCTGAACACCCCGTGTAAGGCTCTACACATCCGCTCCTCCTCTTCCCTGACTTATTTTTTCTCCATAGTACTCGTTACCATCCCACAAGACTACATATTCTTACTTATGTGTCCTGCTCATCAACTCTCCCTTCTCACTAGAAAAGCCAGGTCCAGTCTACGGCCATACCACCCTGAACGCGCCCGATCTCGTCTGATCTCGGAAGCTAAGCAGGGTCGGGCCTGGTTAGTACTTGGATGGGAGAAAAGCCAGGTCCACGGGCTCAGAGGTCTGTATCTATGTCCCCATTTCCTACAGCCGAGCAGACCATTACGTTCATTAACTATTTGTTGATTGGGAGGGAGGGTGGGGAGGGAAGGAAGGAAGAGGGCGCCATTAGAAAGAGGCTGCTCAACTAGGGTGACCAACCATCCCAGTTTGTCCAGGACTGGGAGAGTTCCTGAAACAAAGGACTTTCAATGCTGAGACCAATAAAATTCTACTTGGTCACCTACCCTAGCTCAGCCAACCGCGTTTACTTCTCTGATGCGGGGACCGGACCGAGAGCTCTGAGGAATGCCTCCAGCTCGCTATCTCTGCATTTCACACAGCCTCCCACGAAGCCCATCTGGGGGAGAATGCAGAAATGTGGGCTGCAAGATAGCATGCTTAAGCTGTCTGCAGTTGGCCGAGTGGCCATCCCAGACGCATTGACTGATAGAGCCTGTCAAGGAGATGGGAAGGCTGCCGCGGTGAGCCACAGAACCGTGTCCTGGCTCCGTGGACGAGCACATGGAAGGCAAGGGGACCTCTCAGTGGCGTGCCCTAGGGAGGGAGAGCTACTACGCTCAACAGAAATCGTCTCAATAGATGGGAATGATAGGCCCTACGTAACACCTTAAAATTTAAGGGGAAATAAATATTGCTTTCTATTTAGGGTTAAAAAAAAAAAGAGCAATCTTAAATGTATAGGAGAGACCAGGCTTAATAGCTGTTTTGTTGGTCTTAGACCCAGCATGTTCAGTTGCCCACAGGCTCGGTCTAGTGTAGAAGCCGGGATGGCCAGTTAGGCTGTCTAAATAGACCTCTGGGGCACGGTCGCGCTGTCCCCCCCGCCAGGCAAAACACACCCGAGCCATGCACCTGGCTCTCTGTGCCAGGGGAGAGGCTGCTCACTCTCATTTGCTCGGTTTCTAGCTCTTCTAGGACACAGCAACCCGCAAGGTGCCTCTTCCTCCCTGTCCCCAACTGGCTACGGATGTCCCTCTAGTGGCATCTCTGTGACAGAAAGGAGGTCACTCGCTCCATCCTCTTCCGCCTCGCCCAATTTCTCTGCGATGGCCACCACGTTTAGGACTGGGGTTCAGAGGAGAGACAGGTTAACCCCCTGTGACTGTTTCTCCCCCCAAGAAGGAGGGATTCATTGTCAAGGGTGCGAGCAGCATAAGCCCCGTGGCAACGGGGAGGCGGCTTTGCCGCGAGAGCCTGGATGCCTGAGACCAGGAGCCTGACTCGAATCCTCTTCCCTGGGGACACACGGCTTGTATGATTCCCGCAGGGTTCCCGTCTGTAACTGTGGAGTCTATGCGAAAGCAAAGTGGGTTCTTCCACCTCCCAGCCTCCCCCCCCCCCCCCCGCCCCCGTCTTCCAACCTCAGGCACGTTTACAGGTACTTTGAACCAGCAGGCTCCAAGGCCCTGGGCCCCCAGCTGTGCAGATGGCCACTCTTTGAGTTGCTATGACCAGGCCCAGGGCTCACAGGAATGTTCTAGGGGTGGCAGCGGAGGTAGCAATGGGACAGGGCTGCAGGGCTCCCCAGGCCTCACAAGGCTCTGGGGGCTTATTCAAGGGAACAGCACCTTGACTCTCCTTGCCGTGTGAGCCTGTCAAGGAAGGCAGTGAGCGCCTGCTGTCCTAGAGGAAAGGACAGGGGATGATTTCCAACTCCCGTTTTCCACGCTCAGCACGGGCCCTGCCCCACGTCTTCCCCACAGAGCTCTGGATCAACCCGCACCGATGGAGAGAACCAGCTAGATCCCACAGGCCATTTCCAGCCAGTGGGTAGGGCTGCCCGGAGTAGCTGAGGTGACCCCAGAGCTCCTCAGGTAGGGACACTGTGAGGCGTTGGCAATGTCGGCCATGGGTGCCCAAAGGGGAAGGGGAGCCCGTGTGTCAGATCTCTGCTCTCCCAGCCCCCTCCCCTAAATAGCACATAACTGGCCCGTGGGAAAAAACATGCACGAATCAGGGCAGAGGGTGGTCATTTCGTGATGGGGGCTGAGCAGACCACCAGTGGAGGGGAGGGGGCCAGAGGCACCATCCTCCTGCCTCTTTTCTGACTCTCCTGGACCCAGAACCTTTACCGCTACCCATAAACACACTGGGGCCGGCAGCGGAGGGAGCGAAACCTTCTAGCCCCCGCAGGCCGGACTCCGTGGTTCTCCAAGTGTGGTCCCGAGACTCAGAGAGGAGCGCTGCCCTCTGGCTTGGGGTGAGTGTCCTCCTTCTAGGTTCCGTGGGGCCCGATGCTCCGTCTCCTGGCCTGGCTTCCACCTGCGTATACGTTTGCAATCCCCATGGCGGCTGGGAGCCAACCCGCGATGAGTCTGCCCTCTGGGTCTGTAGCACAGGGGGGCTCAGGTTTCGATGCTGCTTCTTCAGTCTCAGGAAACCCAGGGCCCTCTCAGCCCGTTTCCAAAACCAAGGCTGTGGCCAGTGGCCTCTGCCCTGGAGCGGCCCCCTTGACCGGGCACGGCAGCCCCCTCCCCTGGGCTCTATTGCCTTTCCGACAGAGACCCCTCTTCGCATTTGGTCCTAACAAGTCAATCTGTCTTAAAAACCAAAAAAGCAAAAAAAAACCCAAAAACCAAAAAAAAAAACCACCAAAAAATACCGCAAACCAAACCAGGCTCATGGCAAATGATACCGAAATGGACCGGAAAGATCCATGCAGCAATTTCTTTCTCCCACAGCCTTCCCCTCCCCAAATCCTCTATCACCCCACTCCCCCTTCTGCCCCAGTGAGCCAAAGTTCTTGCTGTCTTGATGATTTGCAATTCTCTGCATGACTCTGCCTCTTGGGTTTGTTTAATTAGAAATAGGCCGGCAAGTGCTTCCTATGCACTGGCATGTTAATTGCTTATCAGGGAAAGAGAAGGGGTGACAATGTTTGGTGATGGAAATTTCCACTCTCTCTCCCTCTCTCTCTCTGTGCTTTCCTCCATTTTTCTCTCCCACCCTCTCCTTGCCTCCTGTGGTTCCTCCCTCTCCTGTCAGCCTCCCCCAACCGCCCCCCACCCTCACCCCAGCAGGCCCGAATTCAGACCTATAGGGAACACCTGTGCCCTCTGTCACCATCTCCCTCTCCTCTCCAGTCCCTTCCCAGCCCCTCCCTCCAACCACCCCCTGGGTGTGAAGAGATTCCAGAGCACAGAGCTTTTCAGTTACACTTAGTATTCAAAGATTCTCCTCCCTTGGTTTCCTTTCCCCCCTTACTAATGTTATTCTTGTTTATTTTTATTTTTTACAAAACAGGAGAAAAGAGTGAACTGGGTTGTGGGGAGGTGACACGTTTCTCCACAAAGGTACAAAATTGCCTATAGAAAGTCAACCTCAGAATGCCAAACCGGCTGCCAAGATCAGGCGTTCCTGGGCATCCCTCTCCCCGGATGTCCTTCAGATCCGACCAGGGACCCACTTTGGGAGCGGTCACCCCATGGTGGGGAGGAGAGGCCTCCCTCAGCCCTTGCCCAGGAGGGGAAAGAGCAAGCAACTGAGACTGTGCAAAGAAAGAGAAGAGGAGGGGGCGCATCCTGTGGGCCAAGGGCCTGGGGACACAGGCAGGGGACATCCAAGCAGAAGCCCGGGAGCCTCTGGGCACACAGACAACTAGGCGGGGGTGGGAGGAGGCTCTCGCCAGAGTCCCTCCTGTCCCTTGGAGACGCTCGTCAGAATGTCAGCGGACAGGCTCCCGGAAGGTAAGGGCAACTTTTTGGAGGTGGTGGGAGCGCCCCCGTGAGGCTACAAAGCCCGTCTGTCTTGGTCCAGCTGCCAGGCCTCAAGCACGCGGGTCCATGTCACTTTCCTGGCAGGGCATCTGGCCCAGATCGCTTCCCTTTTGGTAAAAAGTAGTCCTCGTTATTTGTCTACTGCTGCGAGCGGGCCGAGCTTCAGGAATTTTGTAGCAATAGTGGTGATGGTGTTTCCCCTTCCGAAGACCGGGACAGCTTCCTTCCAGGGTTCCAGGGCAAGACAAGGGGCACGGATACCACTCGAACGGAGGGGGCACTCCCCCAGCCCCAGAAAGCCCAGGCCGGAAGGAGAGGCCGCCCACCCGCCCCCTGCCTGGGCTGACCACCGCCAAGGTGGGCGGCTAGCCCGGCTGCCAGCAGGAGGACAGCCAGAGCCAGGATGGCTATGAGCCCTGGTCGGTCCCCTAAGGCTCTGCGGCAAGGAGCGGCCTCTTTAGTCCTGGTCCATACACATGCCAGCTGGGTGTGGGCATCGGCAAAGGCCACTTGCAGGCAGGCCCAGTACTCCGTGGCCTGAAGGAGGCGGGTGATGTTGTAGCTGTGGGTTCCCCTCGGCAGGCGGGCCAGAGCAGGGGCCCCCTGGCCCCGGGGGGAGGAGGCGCTGGACCAGGTGAGGTTGGTAGAGACTGTGTTGGGTGGGGGGACCCAAGACAGCAGGATGTGGTAAGGGTGGGTCTCCTGCACCCGGAGCTCCAGCCCCCATCCCTTGTCCCGGCCCGGCTGCGGGGGGGCCCGGCCGACGACCACGTTAACCGTCTTACTGTCAGCCCCCACCAGGTTCTGGGCCACACAGGTGTACAGGCCTGTCTCTTCTGCCGTCACCCTCCGCAGCTCCAGGGTCCCCTCGGGGTACACCCGGTACTTCCTGCCAGCACGGGCAGGCGTCAGTCGAACCCCGGCTGGCGTGACCCAGTAGATCTCGGGTTCCGGTTCAGCCAGTGCCCGGCAGTGTAGCACCAGGCTCTCTCCGCTGGCCACCTGGAGGCTGGGGGGGAAGCTGCGGGGGGAGATGAGGGGCAGGCAGTGGTCCGTCATCTCCCGGAAGGGCACCTCGCGGACTGGGCGGCGCTGCAGGTCGGGCGGCTCGGCGCACAGGGTGGACTGCGGCTCGATGAAGCGGACGCGGGTGCCCGTGGCATTGGCCCAGCGGATGACGCAATCACAGCGGATGGGGTTGCCATGGAGACCCACCTCCTGCAGGTTGGGCAGGGACTCCACCGTCTGCTGGTGCAAGGCACTGAGAGCGTTGTTGTTGAGCATGAGGGTCTCCATCTGGGGCAGGTGGTGGAAGGCGCGGGGGTGGATGAAGGACAGCCGGGGGTTGTTGGTGATGTCCAGCTTGGTCAGCTCGGGGAGGTTGACCAGGGCGAACTTGTCGATGGAAACCAGCTCCTCCATGTTGTTGAGACCCAGCTCCTTGAGGTGCAGCATGTTGGCAAAGTCCCCAGGCCCCACCCGCTGGAGCGGGTTCTTGTTCAGGTCTAAGAACTTGAGCCCGGGCACCTGCTCCAAGGCCCGCCTGGGCACCTGGGCCAGCTGGTTGTCATAGAAGGAGAGGCTCTCCAGGCTCTGCAGCCCCTCCAGGGCGTAGTCGGAGATCTCCCGAAGGTTCATGCCTGCCAGCACCAGGCTGCGCAGGTTGGCCAGGGGCCGGAAGTTCATGTCCAGGATGGCGTCTACCTTGTTGCCGCCAATCATGAGGATCTCCAGGTTGGGCAGCATCTCAAACCAGCGGCCGTCAACGGCCCTCAGCAGGTTGGAGTTGAGGTGCAGCCTCAGCAGGTTGCCGAGGCCGGCAAAGGCCCTGGGGGCGATGCGGTAGAGCTGGTTGTGGTTGAGATAGAGCTCCTGCAGGCTGGCGAGCCCCGCAAAGCTGTGGTCCTCCAGCCGGCTCAGCTGGTTCTCCTCCAGGTGCAGGCTCAGCAGCTGGGGCAGGGCGCGCAAATCACAGTCCCGAGCGTCCGAAAAGCTGTTCTGGGACAGGTCCAGCTCTGTGAGGTTGGCCAGGTAGTTGAGCTCACTCTGGTCCACGCGGACGATGCTGTTGCTCTGCAGCAGTAAGGTCTGCGTGCCCGCGGGCAGCCCGGGGGGCACCGCCGTCAGGAACAGGTCATTGCAGTCCACGGTGGTGGCCTCACGGTAGGATGACCGGGGCGTATACCAGGGCCGGATCTGGCAGGCGCACTGAGGGGGGCAGGGCACACGCCAGGGTACCACGGGCACGGCGGCGGCGGCACCGGCCACCCACGCCAGCAAAAGGGGGGCCACGAGGAGCCTCATGATGGAGCCGCAGGGTAGGGAACCATCCGCAAGGAGAGTCTGGAGTCCTACTCTTAGCGGTTCGCAGGCCGAGGGTCAGCAGCCTTGCCACGGCCTGGGGAACCGCCCTCCCGGGACGGTCATTCTACGTGGGGATGGGTGGGCATCGCTTCTCGCCCTCCTGGGTACGGCTCTCCATCCTTGTCCGCTGGGGCGGGGCCTGCTCATTCCTTGCCACGCCCCATCGGGGCAGCCCTGGAAGAAAAGGATGCACAGTCAGGAGGTGGCAGAGAAGCAGAATCTACTCCCTCCTCCCGTGTCACCCCTGCTTGACTCCAGAGGGCAAAGGAACGGAGAGACGGGGACAGCCAGGGCTCCTGGGTTCCGTCCTACAGCCCTGAGGCTTGGGTGTCCTTTTCTACCATCCGCTGGGGGAGGGAGCAACTGTGAGTCTTCAGGGAAGGGGGGAGAGATTGAACTGGGAAGCTTCCGGGAGAACTCGGGAAGGGGTGTACGTGCACGTGTGTGGAGGAGAGGAGATGCTAGAATGACCGTCATCTCCACAGTCCTTCTGAGCCGAGAGATGTGGAGTGGATTCTCTTACCTTCTCACATCTCCCCTGCCCTCTTTGGCTCACTGGGTAAAGTTTCCAGGCATCCCTCTGAGCAGTGTGTGTGTGTGTGTGTGTGTGTGTGTGGAGGGGACGGCGGTGGTTGTGGAAATAGTACAGATTCGAAATTCCAGCGTGGGCTCTCAGGACTCTGGAAGCAGAAAGGCAATGGGCCCTGACCCTATACCCAGACAGGCTGGGGAAGTTGGTGCTCCAGCCTGGGGTCGGCATAGGCTCTCCTAGTGTATGGCTTTGGTTTTTGCCAACTTTCCCGCCCGGAGGCAGGACGTGCCGACAGCCTGACTGAGCTCCCTGGAGGAAGGTGGTGGGGTTAGGAAGCCTGGGCCTGAGCTCCTCAGCGCTGCAGGTAAGACCTTACAGGACCTGTCCCTGGCCGATCTCCTGGCTTCTCTTGCTGTTCTCTTGCTGTTCGCCTCTCCTTCTATGACGTCCTGTCCCACGTATACATCCCAGAGGCCCTTGCCTCCTGCCTCCCACTTACCAACTATGCACAGCAACACTTTTGAGTTGAAGTTACCCTGACGTGCCTCCCTTCTCGTGTCTCCTCATGGCCTCCTAGACAAGTCCTAGTGGTTCTCCAAGCCTCTACTTAAGGTCAGTCACCTCCTACAGAAGCTTCTCCCATCCCCCTCCCCAACTCCCGGCTGGCTAAGGGGCCCGCCTCACGCTCTTACAGTGCCCCACGCTCCCTTCTGTCATAGCCTGGACCACACCACATGGAAATGTCTCCCCAGCTGGGGACCTGTCTTGGTCATCATTGGGCTTAGAGCACACAGCAGGTGCCCAGTGAATGTGTACTCTACGAATCAATCTCTGTGGCCCCAGAGCCCCTTCCGCCAGGAGGTCGCTCACCCCGCCCCCCCACCCCACACAGCCTAGAATCTAAGCCACTGTTTCCCACCTCCTAGGTATGGGTAATCCAGGCTCCCACAGACCCCAAGGCCAGGCTGAAGCACCCTGGAGGCAAATCCAGCCTTGGTTTACAACGAACATGGGGGAAAAACCAGGGGGCCTTCCTGGGCCCGGTCCCCTCACGAGTAGAAGTCCGATCTGGGTAGTTTTCCAACCGCGGGTTATGAGGGAAGGACACCAACACTTACTCGTCACCTGAGATTTGCCAGGACTCCACAGACTCTGAGTATCTTATTTCACTTAACCGTCAAAACGAGCCGACAAGATAAGCATTAATATAATACCCCCAGTTTGCGCATGAAAAAATTGAGGTTCTTCGAGGTTAAAGAACTTCGCTGAAGACACGTTAGCTGGTAGGCGGCAGGAGACGGGAATCCACCCAAGTTCTGGGGTTGTGCCATTCACATCACGTTTCTTTGTCCTCAGGTCCGGCCGCGGGCCGGGTGCCCATTCTCGTGTCCCGGGACGATGCGTTCTACCACCTTCCAGGCAGGTGCCGCTCTCCTGGCCAGAGGGGCTCTTCGCCCACCTCCCCCTGCTTCCAGGATGCTGGGGAGGGGAGCGGCTGGAGGCGCCGTCCCTCCCCCGAGCAGGAGAGTGGTATGCCTGTTTACATTTGACTACCTCCCACCTTCCTCTGCAGCTATTTCTGAAGGTGGGAAAACAACCGTGACTTAAAATGCACAGAGGTTTTGCGTGGGGGTGTGTGTGCACTGACACGTAAAACTCAGAGCAAACAAACACACGTGCGCACACGCACGCACGCCCGCATACACGTGCAGCGGGAGCCCAGGGAACCTGGCCGCCCAAGCTAGTGACTGGTGGGCAGGAAGAGGGCAGGGGACTCTGCGGTGTACTGTGTGGGTGGAGAGGAGGCAGGAAGGAGCTGAGTCCCAGGACGGCCCTGTCACCGAACGGGACCTAGGCCGGTGGTCCTGTCACACGTACACATCCCAGAGGCCCTTGCCTCCTGCCTCGACCCGGCACGAGAGAGAGAGCAGAGCCCACAGGCGAAGAGATCCTACTCTGACTTCCCACCTCCCGCCAGAGCACGCTGGGAAAACGGCTCGGCTTCTCAGAGCCTCTGTTCCTTCCGTCTAACATGAGGTTGCCGTTAGGATTAAGGGAGCCGAGTGGGGCGCACCCAGAAAGAGCTCAATAAATGTCAGTTGCCTCTCGGCTCCGGTCCTCCCCCAGGGCTGGGAGGCTCTCCAGAGGTAGGACTTCTCAGGGGGAACAGAAAGTGCGTCCAGGTCCTCCACGAGCCCCTACTGGGCTTGCCCACCGTGGCCCAGCGTTGCCTCCGGGTGGCATGGGGGAGCGAGGAACAGAAATAGATAACACGTCACGACATTAACCTCCTCCACTCCGGCAGGGCTGAAAACTGCAAAACGATTAGAAGAGCGCAGGACAGTCCCGAAGGGCAGAGAAGCCTGCAGTGAGTGGAGAGGGGTCTCCCGCCAGGCCGGGCCCGGCCGGGCCTCCCCCTTGGCCTTCAGACGCGATCTGAGCCGCAGGGATCTCTCCTCCACCACCTTGGCTCTAACGCCTCGGTTCCGCTGAGGCTCAGCTGCGTGGCGGGGATGAAGGAACCACTTAAGACTGAATTCAAAACCTTTTCCTCCACCCCACGCAGCAGCCCCTCTGGCTGGGTGGGGGAGGCAGTGCACCTGCTCCCCCGCCAGGAGCCCAGGGCGGGCGTTCGGCGCCCAGAGGGAGGCGGTGGCTCAATGACTCACGTTCGGCCGCACCTCTGATCCCAAGGCTTGGCAAAGGCCCAGACGAGTCCTCCCCCTCGTGGCTGAGCGCACAGCCCCTTCCAGGGAGGAAGGCAGAGCTGCCCACTCACCTGCCATCGCCGTCTCAGGCTGTCTTGCACCTGCCCACCCGTGCAGGCTGATTAGCAGTTTCTGCCGGGAGCTGCGGAGAAAGCTAATTGTCTTCTGTCTGTGATCTCCGGGGTGAGCAGGAGTTCACACGACTGCGTGGACATTTTCCCCACCTGGATTTCGAGCTCCTCGTGGCGGGGGCCATGCCGCACACGCTGTCTGTGCCCCCACGGCACCAGGCGCAGGGCCGAGCACGCGGAGGGGCCTTGTAAATGGACGCCAGTGGGGAGCCCCCCCCCCGCCCCCCATCAAGCCCGCGCGTGGGCAGAGGAGGGATTTTGTAGTCTCATCCTGCAAGGGAAGCAACTGAGGCTCCGATGGGTCACATGACTCGTCAGGGGTTGCACAAAGGTCCACGTGGTGGGGCTGGGATTCAAACCTAGGCCTCGGACTCCACAACCTGGGCCACCAGCCCAGCCAAGGCTAGCCGCCTGGCGGACCCAGGCCGGCCTTATGGGAGCAGAACACGGGGCTGGCCCCGTGTGCCTTCAGAGATGACCTGGGTCCTCAGCTCCTCCGCCCCTACAGCCACCTGACGGGCCCCGCACACACCATTCCTTGATTTGGGGCTACAGCGACCCCCCGCCCCCGACTTGGGGGACAGCAGAGGGAAGACATTGCTCCTGTGTGAAGTGTGGCTGGCCCGGCACCGCAAACGGACAAACGGAGCCAGCGGGCTGCACGTGGACCTCGGGCTGCCCTCTGATTGGGGGCTGGGGGCTGCCTGTCAGCCTTGGCCTGCAGTGACAGGAGACTGAAAGCTCTGGGGCCACAGTCAGGGAAGCAGGGCCATCCACTCCAGGGTGGCACTGGTCCCTTACCTTTCCTGTTAAACTCGGGCCCTTGGCAGAGCTCCTAATGAAGACTTTGGGAGAAGCTGTGTCTGCGGCTGCTCCTTCCCTCCTTCTCTGTCCTCTGGCTGCTCCTACATGACAGGGGGCTCCCCCAGGAGGTCGGTGGACGTGGACTCTCGCCCTGCCCTCCCCTCTCTCCCCTTCCCTCCGGCCGCGGCCTCCACCCAGCCTCCGGAGCTGGAGCCAAGGGTCCGGAAGGAGCAGCGGCGGTGGTGATCGATGGCCTGGCCTTCGCTGCTTCAGCGTCAGGTCCCCCTGAGCTGCGGAGACAGATGGGCAGCGTAATTGAGTGTAGCGTTGATAAACTCCGGCCTCCTCACCGGCAGATAAGCGCGGGGTGGGAGGGGTGCAGAGGGAGGGAGGCCAGCCCTCCATCTGCGCACCTGGCCTCCTGCTCCTCCTGGGAGGGGAGCCCGGCCCCTCACTCCCACCTCTCATTTAATCGCAGACAAGCAGGACCTCAGAGCCGGAGGAGACCTCCGCGTTTATCTAGTCTTGCAGAGTCTGAATTCCATAAATAACTTATGCAAAGGAGGAGCGGTGGAGCGGGAGGCCCGGGCTCTGCCATCAGAGTTGGAGCCTGGCTCTGCCGTGTGACCTTGGGCCAGGCAGGCGGCCTTCGGAGCCAGTGCCTGAGCTGGGGAGTGGGGGCGACAGCCTCCTGGCAGGGCCGCGGGGAGGAGTGCGGGAGTTCCGGTGCAGGAAGCCCTGCGTTCCCTTCATTCGCCCCCCTCACCCCTGCCTCTCCTTCCACATTACCACCTACTTCTCATCTCTCAGCTCTTGTGATGAAGAAAAATATTCTGAAGTGTGACAAATGTACAGGAGAGTGACTACATGGCCCTCGTCCCAAGCGCACGGCTCGATGAGTTTCTCCGTGAGTAGGTACCCAGACGGCCACCACCCGGAACAAGACGTAAATGTTTCCAGCCCTCCAGAAGGTTCCCGTGTGGCGCTCCCGGTCAGTCAATATCCAGCCCCCACCTGGACGTAACCATTGTCCTGACTTCCGTCACCATCAATCAGTTTCATCTTTTAAACCCAGAATTCCTCTTCCTTCTCCATCACAACTCGGGACCGGGGACTCTGGAAACAGTTGACTCTGGCTTTAGGGACCCCCCGGAGCTTGACGCTTGAAATTCCCTCACTTCATCTTCCTGCCGCAAAGGGGGCTACACTTCTCGGGGTGTCTCGCGGGACCGGCCATCTCCAGGAAGGCGGGAAGGCTGGTTCCTCTTAATCCCCCTTTGTTCTTCCACAATTCCCATATCTGGAAATCGCTCTACACCTCGGGTCCCCCTCTCCGGGGGGGCTCCTCAGGGCTGGGTCTGTGAGTGCCCTGTGCTGAAGGCGGGAAGAGGGCGGGAATGACCTCCCGGCCCCACGCAGCCCTATGCCTCTCACCCGACCTCCTTCACCCAAAGCCCTGCTGGGTTTTGGCCACCCCCCGGGGTGGCCCTATTGCCTCCTGTCCACCCCCAGACTCCTGGGTCTTCTCATTACGGAGTGTGGGGCACCAGGCAAGAGGACAAACGTGGGCGTGGCCAGGAAGGAGAGGCCCAGACCTGCAGCTAGCTGCCCCCGGACCCCTCCCCCTGGCTGCCTCAGCCCAGCAGTCTCCGAGGCTGGACATCTCTGCCACCTTGACCTGTCCCTCTCCCACCTCCCACGCCCGCCACGGTGCCTGCACTTCCTTCCCCCTTTCGTTTCTTGTCTTGGCCCTTAGGATAGCCTCTCCTGGGGCCGCCTCCTCACCTCCCTCCCAGCGGCCCTCTCCTTCCCGGGCACCCCATGCTCCCGCCAAACAGGACTTGCTAGTTTCTGCCACACCTCGGACCCCGCCACTCTGCACAGCCCTCCTCCAGCTTCAACCTCAGCCACAGAGGCCCGTCCCAAATGCTCCCTCCTCTGTGATACTGTCCACGATTCCCTCCAAGAAGGGTGGGCTCTCCCACCGCCTCGCAGTCCCCGAGACTCTTGGCACAGACCTCCTCCTCCCCGACAGCACCTTCCTTACTGTCCGTCTGTGAGCCTGTTTTCCATACGAGGCTGTGAGCTGCTGGAGGAAAGGGTGCTTTGTTATTGATCTGCGTGTCCTCGGAGCGTGGCACAGCACGCACTTTCCCGGGAGGGTCAGGAGATGTGCTGCGTGAACGGTGAATGGCAAGCCGTCAGTGGGTCATAAAAACAACTTAAAGTGGGTCACAATCTGCATCTCAAAAAAATGAAATACAACAGGAAACGCCAGAGCGCATTGACGGTAGCTAGACTCAGCACCGTTTCGAGAAGTTTTATGCACACACATTCACACTTGGGTACGGACAAGAGCATGAGGCAAAAACCATGCAGTTTTTGCCCTTGGGTCCCAGTGATCAAAGCTCGAACACCATTATTCTACTGAACGTCTCTCTTTGGTAAGGTGAGTCCCCTCCGCTCTGACGCCACTGGACGGGTGACATCAAGGAGAGTCTCAGGAGATAGACGGGACATTCCCGAGCCCCTTCTCTGTGCCAGGATTTCTATTTGCTCCCCACGACCTGAGAGGTGGCTGCTTCACAGACCAGAAGGCTCCGGCTCGGAGCTGGGGGGTCAGACCAAGGGCCCGCAGCTAGAGTGCGGAAAGCCCGGCCTGGAACCCAGGGTGTCACTCGCCGGCCCTTTCTATTTCCACGGCTCTGGTGCCACAAGCTGACATCTGAGAGTGCGGTGGTGGGGGCCTGGGGAGCAGGGAGGGAAGCAGTAAGGTATCTCCTGGGGAGAGGAGGAGGGTTCCCTCCTCCACCGCTCCCCTACCTGCCTCTGCGATGTGAGGAGTCAGCGTTCAGTAAAATCCCCTCCTCGCCCCGGAGGACAGGGCCTTGTCCCAAGCAGAAGTCCCGGCCGGCCTGGGCAGAGGGTGCTAGAGTTCTGGGGTCCAGAGGGTGCCAGGAGGTAGGGCATAGCCACCGCTGTCTGGGGGCACTGCACGCAGGAAGCTGTGGGCGGGGGGCAGCGCCAGACGAGTCTGCTCCCCCCCCCCCCCCCCGCTGGCTGCCAGGTCCTGCTGATCATCTGCCCACCCACAGGTAGCCTGTCCAGACCCCTCTCCCCCTGTCCCGGCTCCCAGCCTCCCTCCATCATGAGCCGGCTGGTTGTCGGCCTGTCTCTCCTACCAGGACCGTGAGCCCCTCAGGAGAAGGAACTGTGCTCGAGTCGCCGGTCCCTCCCACGGTCTGGCACACAGTAGGAGCTCAGGAAGCATCTGTGGAAGGACAGCGAGCGGGAGGGCAGGAGGGAAAGGAAGGCGAGGAAGGGCAGGTGGGGCAGAGCTTGCTTCCCAGCTCCCGGAGACCAGGCAAGTCAGAGTCTGGGCTCAGGCCCTTCTGCCTCCTTTCTTGCCACCCGCAAGGAGACCACACTTGCTCCCAGGGCCCGTCTCCCTTAGGTTTGCACCCCTGCCCCTGGCTTGGGCCTTCCCTCGGGGGGGGGGGGGGGGGGGAAGAACGCACTGCTCTCTGACTCAGGCTTCTGCCTCTGGATTCGACCTGCTCCTACGATGGTCTTCACCCTTCTAGAGCTCTCCAGGCTCCTCCTCGGGAAGTCCCACGGACTCCATCAAATCCCGTGAGAGCTCGGGTTAGAGGTGCAGGGGTAGGCGCTAGAGGCAGCTCTGCGCCTGAGTCCTGGCGCTGGCTGTGTGACCTCGTGCGTCGTCACTCGGGTTCTCCCTCTGGACATGGAGCGGTAGCCTAGCTCATGGGGGAACCTGAGAAAGATGATGTCTGTAAAGCGCCTGGTGTTGAGTAGCGCCCCCTTCTTTCTTTCTTTGAGGCCCGGTCCCTGGCTTCTAGACCACCTTTGCACCAAGCCAGCACCGGACTGCCCCCGTCAGTGGTCGTGTGGCCTCGAAGGCAGGCACCTTCTCCTAGGGACCCTACCACCGCGGGCTGCCGGTCCCTCCTTATGCAGCCAGCTACCCTCCAACTGTGGTCCTGTTTCTAGTCTCCAGGACAGTCGCGGAACTCAGCTCATTTAGAGGTCACTGATGTCTGACACAACTCGCACTCAGGAAACAAGGCGGCTCCTCCTGGCTTAGGTGAGCAGTGCCTCTGTTTCCCCCAGGTGCTCCCTGGAAGCCGGGAGAGGGCCCCTCCTGCAGCAGAGTTTAGATGTTTCAGCCCGAAACATTCCACACCGGCCACAGTCCCAAGTCAGGGGTGGGGGGGCAGCCAAGCCCGGCTGCTGACCCACAAGCCTCTCCAGCCTCCCGCCCTGGAGCTCCCCTTGGCCCTCCTATGATCAAGTGGGCATGGTGGGCAGACCCTGCACAGTTCTGGAAAGGCTCCCTCCCACAGCCAGTGTCCCAGGACGTCTCTTCAAACACAGTAGGTCCCTGGGAGCCAGGCGCAAGGGCAGGGGGAAGAGCGGGAAGATTTCGGAGAGAGGCAAGCAATGCTCTTTCCTGCCCCTGGGCCTTTGCACGTGCAGGGTCTTTGCCCAGAAGGCCCGTTCGTCACTCACGCACCTTGGGCCTTCCTTCCCATCCCCGAGGTCTTCCCTGACCGCGGCCTCTCCTACAAATTAATCCATCCCTCGCTCCCCCCGCCATCCTCTGAGAACCCACGCCCAATACGATGTTCGATGTTCGTCCCTTCCCTCAGACTGCGAGCTGTCCCAGCACGGCGCTGTGGCTTTGCGGCCCTGGAAGGAACGGAGGGAGGCAGCGCCGTCTGACGTGAATGGGGAGCTAGGTGAGGAGGTTTCTCTCTCCATAGTGTTGGGGTGCGGACGGAGGGAACCCCAGAGCACGCTGGGGGGGGGTCAGGGGAGATGCCTGGCCGGGGGAGGGCCTGGGGCCCCGGGGTGGCTGAGGAGAAAGGCAGGCAGAGCGAATGGGGAGCAGACCAGTTAAACGAGGAGAAAGGCCAAACCCCTTCTAACGGAAAAGGAAAATGAAATCAGAATGAAAATTGATGAGGCGGAGAGAAAAGGAGACCCGTTTCATCAGCAGGTTTGCCAGACGAAGCTCGGAGATAAATCACGCGGCGGAAGGAGCCCCGGTGCCCGGCGGGCCTCGCTGCCTTCTCCCTCTGTCAGCTGTCTCAGGCAGCCTGGGAGATATATGGCTGCAGCTGAGGCCCCGGTGGAGGCGGTTTCCTCCCCGAACTGCAGCGAGGACGGCCTGTCAGTCCTCGCCACCCCCTCCGGGCCTGCCCTGACCATCCCTTCGCCGGGTCCCCCTCCCCGGTGCCACCGGCCTGGCCCTCAGCAGCTCACGGCGGGCCTGCGAAGAGCACTTCTCGGAAGCTCCGTCCAACCTTCCCCACCCCTCACCCAGCTTCTCGAAGGCCCAGAGGGGGAAGCGGAGGCCAGGCATGGGAGCCGGTGGTAGACGACACAGGACAGGACAGGGCTGGGTTCCAGTCTCGGCCTGGGGACAGACCTGGGGTTATGCCCCCTTACTTCTCTCTTCCCTCTTACTTCTCGGGCTCCTCCCCGTGAAATGAGGCAGCTGGGCTGGAACAGCGGCTCTAAAACCGCGGTCCCCGGACCAGCCATGGCAGCATCACTTGCGATGCAGGTGACCCCACCCCGAGAATGGCTCCAGAGTCACGAGCTCAGGGAGTGGGGCCTCGTAACCCAGCGATGAGCAAGCCCTCCGCCGGGTGATTCTGATGGATGCTCCTGTTGGAGAATCCCTGGGCGAGATCATCTCGAAGGTCCCTCCAGCTGAGATCAGGACTCCATACACAGGAACGGTGCGGGCTGGGAACGCTCAGCTACGGCCATGACGATGCTGAGCTTATCACTGTGCTGACGGTTAGGACCGCGGTATTCCAGACCCCCTCACCCCTTCTGTCCTGGCGACAGGGGGACTCTTTACCCAATGAGCATTAATAGAGCCCCGACTGTATGTTGGCACTGGGAAGGGTTCAGGATGCAAGGGCAGGCAGAGGGTCACAGATTAAAAAGAAAAACACCCAATCTACTAAAGCATGATAAAAGTGGTCATGGAAGTATATACCGAGCGCAGCAGGGGCATAGCCTAGAGGAGAGAACATGCCGGAGGCCTGATGTGAGTGTGCACCGAAATGTACGAGTCCCTTCACCGATGTGAGAGGGTAGGTACGTCGCTCAAGAACATCCAGCTGGTGGTGACAGGACTCAGACGAGGTTCCGGCTGGTGCCAAAGCCTAAACGCTTCTCTAAAACCTGTGCTCTGAACCCCGACCTCACATCCTCCTC
This sequence comes from Prionailurus viverrinus, assembly GCF_022837055.1. Lineage (NCBI taxonomy): Eukaryota > Metazoa > Chordata > Mammalia > Carnivora > Felidae > Prionailurus > Prionailurus viverrinus. The sequence continues at coordinate 40,623,171 of NC_062577.1, forward strand.
CTCCTCCTCCTCTACCTGTCCCTGCCCAGTTCAGCTAGGGCTCAGAATGGAATGGGATTTCCAGTGACTTCTCATTCAACTTCCCCTGGCCTGAGCCAACGTTATCAGAAAGAAACCGGCCCCTGGCCTATGCTGAGCAGCTGTCCTTCAAGGGAAGGCCCTTTCCAATCGGGCACAGGCACCCTCTCCTCCAGGCCTGTTCATGCCTTCTGAGCCCAGTGCACCTGCTAGGGGACCGAGGGCTCCCAGACGCCCCCAGAGCCCAGTGGATGGAAACGCTTCCATCTGTGATCGATAGCAGGCATAATTCAGTGACTGCGGCAAGTACAAAGGAGTGTAGGTTAAATCAATATTTAGAAGCTTCAAAATTAAACTAATTAAGAACAAGTCTTAGTGATTTTTGCTGTCTGGGAATAAAAAAAGATAAAAAGCCCACCTATATTTCATGATTCTGCCTTAGTAACTTGTAATGATTTGGGAAGAGCAGAAGACGAACAATGCTCCCGGCCAGCCCCACTTTCTCCACTGCAGGGGAGGGGAGCCCCTTGTCCTCGGGGGAGCATGGGGAAGAGGGGGTGGGGTGGGGTGGAGCATAGGAGGCCAAGAGCATGCTATAGAAGGCCACTGGCTTGGGACAAGGGCCATTGCGGGTTGAACTGTGGCCCCCAAAAAGTATATTTAAGTCCTAACACCCAGTACCCGTGAAGGTGACCTTAATCTGGAAATAGGGTCTTTGCAGGTGTAATCAAGTTAAGATTATACAAGGTAAGGTCATACTGGATTAGGGTGGGCCCTTCTCCAATGTCTGGTGTCCGTGTAAGAGGAGGGGAGTTTGGACACTAAGAGGCACAGGGACAATTCCACATGATGACGCAGACAAGGACTGAAGCCCGGCAGCTACAAGCCGAGGACCTCCAACGACAGCCAGCAGGCACCGAGAGCTAGGAGTGCTCCCCGAGGGGTTTCGGAGGGAGCACGGCCCTGCCGCACCTTGATTCCAGACTTCGGGCCTCCGGAACGGAGGCGATAAATTTCTATTGTTTTTAAGCCACCCAGTTTGTGATACTTCGAGATGGTAGTCCCAGCAAACTGATACAGGGCTCTTGGATTCTAGTTCCCGCTCTGACATTTACTAACCATGCAAGCTTGGCTTCACCTCTATGAGCCCCCGCTTTCTCCTCTGCCAAATAGGGGTAAGACCAGTACCTTCTGTCTTTTGTGCAGAGATGCGGTGCGGATGAGATGAACACATGAGTGTGAAAGGCACGCTCTGAGCCGCTGGGGCTAACACAAACGTCACCTAGGCTCGGCGGCGGCAGGAAGATTCTGGGAAGGGGCTCAGGAGTCCCTAGCAGCTCGCTGGCCTGGTCAAAAACCCGAGTCAGATCCCAGGTGTGAGAGGTCTGCATCGGTAGAGATATTATATGCACGAGGGGTATTTTTATTGTCATTCTCAACACTATTTTATTTGCTGCCCACTTGGCCCTGGTTTTCTCATCTGTAAGATGAGAAAGGGTTGGACAACGTTATTTTATAGGCATTTTTCAGGCAAATATATACTCGTTAATGTATATATTTTAAAAGGGCAGTGTCTCTTGAGAGCCCAACCTCATTCTCAGCCTTGAAAATCTCTCTGAAACCCAGTAGCCCGGGACAGCTCAGAGACGTGCTGGCTAAGGGCCGTAGCGGGAGATCAGGAGTGTTCTGGGGCTTTCTGCCCTCTGCCCTTCCCTCCTGGGTCAAGGGAGAGGCACCCAGAGCGGTTTTCCTCTGTCTTCCCTCGAGCGTACCGGGCAGGAAAGGAACGGGAAACCATGGAGGCGGCAAACAAAATCTCTATCGATCATGAGATGGCTGGCATCCCAACCGGGCTGGCTCCCAGGACTGTTCATCTTAAATAAACGTTCCTAATGACCCACTGGTACTTCATACCAGAGCTGTGTCTTGTTAAAGTGCAGCAGGACAGGGCGGCCGAGTGTGGAGCTGCTGTCGCTCTGTCGGGGCCTCTTCCAGGTCTCTGGCGGGGGGGTGGGGGGGGGGACGGATAAGGTTCGCAGGTAGCTTCTCTGAATCTTGGAAGGAGCTGCCCCTTGCGGCAGCGGGGTCCTCAAACGGGGGGACCAACCTTCTGGTCACGTGGCGAGCGACATTCTTCTCAGACGGTATTAGCGTGGGCAATGCGCGTCTGCCTGCACACCGCCCTCACAGCACAGGTGACCAGCAGCATCACCATGAGGACAGTCACCACCGCGTCATCATGACGGTTCCCCACCTGCAGCCTACCCTCTCCGCCAGTATCACCAGCCTCACCCTTGCCACACTCGCTGCCATCCCCGCACACCATCGCCTCCTCCGTCCGCTGCCACGTCGGAAGTGCCCCATTCGTCACGTGGAAACCTGCACGCTTTCGTCACTGTCACATGTACAGAATCTGAAACGGGTGTGGCCTTCGCCACTGGAAATACACATCAGACGGTGAGACGCCCGTGATCCTAACACGAGAAGGATTGGAGTCACATGCACACACAGGTGCCCCCCAAAAGCAGCACGAATATGGTTGTACGAGGTACACACGGAGAGCACCAGGGGAAGGGAATCCGCAGGGGACAGGCCAAGGTGCGGCCGGGAGACCTGCACGTTCTGCTTGGGGGAACTAAAAAGGACAACCCTTTGCGTCTTATTATCCCTGGGATTTTCAACTCTGGCTGCACCCCACAGAACCATAGAGGGATCCTTTAAAATATTCTGATACCTACATGTAACTCCAGGCCAATGAAATCGGTCACTGGTAGTGCCATGCAGCCATGGTATTAAAAAAAAAAAAAAACCTCTCGGGGCGCCTGGGTGACTCAGTCGGTTGAGTGTCCGACTTCAGTTCAAGATCTCGCGGCTCAGAAGTTCAAGCCCCGCGTCGGGCTCTGTGCCGACAGCTCAGAGCCTGGAGCCCGCTTCAGATTCTGTGTCTCCCTCCCTCTCTCTCTGCCCTTCGCCTGCTCACGCTCTGTCTCTGCCTCTCAAAAGTAAAATGTTAAAAAGAACTCTCCAGGATTTCTCTATACGTAAATCATACATCGAAAGAAAAAAAAAAATGCCGTAGAACAGGATTGAACTCCATTGTCATTGATACTGAAGTATTTAGGAAAAAGGGTACTGACGTCTGCAATTTACTTTGAAATGCACCAAAAATGAGATGGCTGGATAGGGAGAGGGAGGTGAGAGCAAGTCTAGGAAAAGGCTAAGGGTAGAATCCAGGTGGTGGGTATATGGTTGTTTGCTGTGAAATTCCTTCAACTTTGCTGGATATTTCAAATTTTTCGTAATAAAATATTGGGGAAAAAAAATCCCCAAGTGGTTTAAGTGTGAAGCCATGACTGAGAACCACTGCATCTGACAGAATAATCCATAAGCAGGGATGTTTCTCTCTCCTCCACCCTCCTCGTGTGAAAGAACATAATCCCCGCCCCGTGCCCACGCCCCCCCAACCCTGCCAGCCCCTCCGGTTCTCATCAAACCAATCAGGCTCTCGCCCAGCGCTTCTCCATCCTTCTTAGGTCATGAAACACACAGCAAAGTGTGTTTGTATAGTGCACCGGGGGAGACGGAGGAGGCCACTTGCAGCAGGAGCGAGCGGTTGGGGAGAGGCCAGGCTGCCCCCGGGGCTTCCCAGGGCTTGCCTGGGACCCACCGTGGCCCTGCCGGCTGGCTCTGCTCTGCTCAAATGCCCCTGAGTGTCCCCTTTGTGAAGCCCTGGCTCAGCATTCTTAGCAAGGATTCAGTGCTTTCCCAGGAAAACCAGACCAGAGTCTATTGCAGTGCGTGTGTGTGTGTGTATGTGTGTGTGTGGTGGGGAGGACACCGCGGGCAGGGCTGACCCCGCGCCTCATCTGTATGCTCCTCCACGGCCCTGCTGGCCCTGTGTGTGTGTGTGTGTGTGTGTGTGTGCGCGCGCGGGGAGGGGGGGGCGAGTGCCATGGCAACACCGTGCCCTTTAAACACGGGAGTTTGTGCTGCCGTCGCAAAGCAGCATTAGGCAATTTAATTAAGGAGCTGGCAGCAGACAAACTTTGTGAGTTAAAGGCATTTTATTAAATCCCATTGTATTATGCAGCTCAGATCCCCCAGGAGCTGCAGAGCTGGGGGAGGCAGAGAATTTGCTGGGGTTTTCTTTTCTCTTCTCTGCTTTTTCTGGCCTCCCTTCTGCTTCATGAAAGCATTCACTGAGCGTAGGGGGACCCCGGCTGTGACTGCCACTCCCCCCAGCTTGGGCCTGGGCCTAGGTCTGCAGGCAGCAGTCTGGGGACCATGATCAGCAGCTCTGACCCTGTGTGTCGCCTTTCGGAGAGCACCTCGGGGCCGGGCCTCGGGCCCTGGCTTCAGGATCCACACAGCACACGCCTCACGCTGCGGACACCAGCTCTGTGCTTCCCGGGCATTATCTCAGTGAATCCTCCCACACCCTTGGAGTAGGAACTGCCGGCATTCCCATTTTATACCCAGGGAAACTGAGGCTTACGGACGCTAAGCAGCTTGCCCAAGATCTTGTGAGTAGAATACGTGATGGACAAGCACAGCCAGATAGGCTGACTGCAGAGGCCAGGGTCCGAAACATGACCCCAGATACCTCTCAAGGCTGGGGGTTGTCCTCTCCTATTTCAACCTAAAGGGTGGGTTCCACTCCAGCCACCCCGCCAGGAAAACAATCCCAGGGTAAAGCTGGGTGGGAGTGGTGGTGCCAGGACCCTGGCCTCCTAACCCCAGTAGGTCCAGAATGTGCGAAGGTGTCTCACGAAAGGCTACCCCCGGGCCCCGGGAACCTGCTGACGTGCCCAGGGGGTCAGCTCACTCTTCCCGGCCGCCCATCTCTGTCTAGGACCAAAGGTCAGGAAACCAGACGAACTACCCGAGGATGCTGCGGCTGGTTGTGGAGAAGAACTTTCTGGGCAAGAGACAGGTGGAAACGTAACAGGCGTGACCTGCCAAGAACGGCAGGACACCCGATCTGCCCTTAGTGGAGCAGGGCTTGGGGCCTGCTTGTGGGGGCCTGCCACCAGGCTCCTGCTCCCAGGCCTGGGGGAGGTTCTCTGGAATTCTGTGAGCCCACGGAAGGATCCCATCCTGACAGCGCCCTCCTCTGGCGGGCCTCCTCAGCTCCTCACCTATGGGAGTCCCTCTCGTGTGAGCAAGCATGGGGAGTCCAGCATGACCCCAAGCCGCTCAGGAGAGGCCCACTGCCTTCCAGGGCTCCAGTAGGCCCCTGGGCCACTGGGGCCTCCTCAGCCTCCCCAAGTGGTCAGCCGGGCTGAGGGGGAGAGCCCGGGCCTCAGGAGCGGTGCCAGCAAGGGGCGAATCGTCTCTCCCCGTGCAAACATTTCCTGAGTCCCGCCCTGCGCACGGCACCGCAGAGATGATACCACAGGGTGCCTGACCTCCAGACCTGTGCTCTCTCCTGGGCTCAGTCTTCTCAGCTCTAAAATGGGGACAACGACATATGCCTTGTGTAGCTAAAACAGATGCAAAAAAAAAAAAAAAAAACCCACAAAAAAACGAGCTAAGTTCATTAAGGCTGCCAGGGACTTTTGCCCCTGGCTATCTCTTAATCCTCATAATAACTAACTACCATGCCCACTATGCAGATGCCGAAACTGAGGTTAAAAGAAATTAAGCCTCTTTCCCAAGGTCATACAGCTAGGGAAGGGCGACAACCAGTGCTCTTAGCCACGTGTATCTAGCTAAAACTCGAACACGTACGTGTGTGTGTGTATGTGCATTTGCACGTACGTATTATATGATTATATATGTTAGTAGCGGCTTTGAGATACAATCCATACACCATAAATTCACAATCACATTATATCTGACAAGTAAATTTAATAGCTGGATTTGCCACCAAGCTTAAAGATGTGTTATTGTCTGATAGATAGATAGGAAGACGGGCTTTGTGAATGTGGGGTGTCTCATCTTGGAAGGGGCCCTCAGGAGCTGCAGCGAATCACGCTGGTCCCTGGAGGTGGCTGTGAGGCTTGTGTCCCCTCCCCCTGCCCCACCTCTTTTCTCGGCTCTCCCATCTCTGCCCCTCCTCCACCCTTGCTCTCCATCCATCACCATCCTCTCCCTGCCCCTGCCAGACCCTCAGTTTTCCACCCAGCTCCGGGGTCTCCCCTCCCTGTCCCTCACTGTCTCGCTCTACCCAGCAGAGACTGAGCCACGGGTTGCAGGAGCTATCCCAGGCGACACCCCCCCTTTTTTTTTTTATCAATTAATTTATTTTGAGAGACAGACAGCATGAGTGGAGGAGGGGTAGATAAAGAGGGAGAGAGAGAATCCCAAGCAGGCTCCGCACCGTCAGCACAGAGCCCGATGGCGGGGCTTGAACTCACAAACTGTGAGATGTGACCTGAGCCGAAACCAAGAGTTGGACACTTAACCGACCGAGCCGTGCGTGCGCCCCCCAGGGGACCCCTTTGGGAAGTCCCTGGAAAGGTGGCCATGTGTGTGGGGTTCTCCCCGGTGGTGGACACAGCTGGCTGCATGGGAGAAGCCAAAGGGCCAATTCAAGGGACCCCAGTCCCAAACTGCCACCAAGTCGGCCAGGGAAAAATCAGCCTCTGAAGGGTCTGGCAGTAGGAGATCCAGTCTGGGTAGAAATTCAGAGATTCTTCTTCTTCTTTTTTTTAATCTTTATGCATTTTTGAGAGAGAGAGAGAAAGAAACAGAACGTGAGCAGGGGAGGGGAGAGAGGGAGACACAGAATCCAAAGCAGGCTCCAGGCTCTGAGCTGTCAGCACAGAGCCTGACGCGGGGCTCGAACCCACGGACCGCGAGATCACGACCTGAGCCGAAGTCAGACGCCCAACCGACTGAGCCACCCAGGCTCCCCTAGAGGTTCTAATCCCAGCTCCACCATGCACCAACTTTGGGACAATCTCGCTGAGCCCTGTTTCTTCTCCTCTGTCACACGGCGACAAGAATGTCTGCCTTGAATTTCAATACGAACCATTTATTGAATGCTTACCGTGTGCGGGGCCTTTTACAAAGCTTCCTTCTTACTTAGTCCACGCAACCAGCCCGTAAGAATGAAAGGGAAATGGGGGCTCAGAGAAGGTAAGCAACCTGCCCAAGATCACACAGCTAGTACATGTGGAGGCCGTGATTCAAGTCCAGCACTGTGTGAGGCTCAGCCCTCAACTGCCAGGCTGCGAGGGAGCCTACGGAATGACGCGCGCGCAAGTGCCTGTCCGCAGAAATCTCCAGAACGCCGAAAGCAAGAGTCTTCCCGTGGACCTTCACGTGGCTCTGCTACGTGTAGCTTTCCGAGTTTTCTTCCGGTGAGGAGGTAAGAACAAGAGTTCAGGGGGCTACGTGCCCTTCCCTGTGCTGGAGCACTGTGTGTGTGTGTGTGCGCGCATGTGTGAGCACGTGCACAAGGTGCGTGTGTACTGGGGGGGGGTGGCGGGCAGGGAGGCGGGTGCCCGGCTAGGTGAACCCGCTTGGCGGGGTGGCGGGGGAGGATCCGGAGGCTGTGCTTTGCCAGGGCTCGCTCCCCTGGGCACAAGGCCTAGGTGTTGGCAACTTGTTTCCACAGCCATTTCCCCAGGGGATGGACAGGGGCGCATGCTCCTCTGTACTAATGATAAAAATAATAATAATTAACACAGCTATAGCTTACGTTTCTCCAGAGCCTCTCTCCCCAGACCTCAGAACTCTGGGCAAGCGGCAAATCTGGCTTTATAGCCACACCCCAGGGCCCGGAAGCCTCAGTATTGCCCACAGTGTCTGACTCCTCCAGCTGGGAGGCCGGGGCAGGTGCACACGAGACTGCCCTGCCCCGTGAGTGCCATGGCAGGGCTGGGGAATGATCTGGGGCCGCCTCTCTGCTGCGTCCCCTCACGTTCTGGGATCACCTTGTGCCCAGGAGCAGCAGAGAAGGGGAAGGGAGGGAGCAAGGTGTCAGCCGTCTTTGCCCGACTTCTAAAAGCTCCCCCATCAACCCCGGGGCTCCCTCCCCCCCAGCCAACTCTGCCTTGGGGAGGAGTGCCTCCCTGCACCTGCCGCCAGCCAGGACACGTCCTCTGCTCCCTGCAGAGGACGGCTGATGGCTTTCTCTGGTCCCAGCCAGGAGTCATTACGCACCAAATGTCTAGTTTAAACAGGTGATGAGGCAGCTTTATTAAGAGCGCACGTGTTTCCAGCCAGGGAGGGACAGGAGCTCCCAGGGGCGGCCGGGGCGGCGGCGGGACCCTGCGGGAGCGGGCTTTTCTCCAAAGCATTTTTCAGTGAGTCCAGTGCAAGGCGGAGCTCCCAGGATTCTGAGGGCCGGCATCCTGAGTGGCGGGGAGCCTGACCGATTTTCAGACGAGGGCCCACCACGGATGGCCCAGGCAGGCCGTGTGCTCCCTGACGGATGCAAAGACCCTCAAGCGATCCAAATACGCAGAGAAGCCAGAGCGCTCATGTGGCCACTGACTTCCACCTCCCCCCGCCACACTCACGAAAGCAGTTACTGGCCCTGAGTTCCATTTCCTTTGCTTTCTCCAAACACCGCAGGACCAAGAAGGGGGTGAGTAGGGGAAAGACGGTCAGGAACTATGTTTATCATGAATCTATTCCCCCAGCATCTCCAGAAAGAACGCCCACCGAGCCTCCGGAGTCCACAGGTGGGCTGAAGAGCGTGGAAATGCCTCCAACTGTGTGCAGACACACGTGCGTGTGAGCGTGTGTGTGCACACGGAGAGAAGGGCGCCGCCTGCTTCAGATTCTCAGCGGGGCCTGTGACCCCCAAAGCGTTCAGAAGCACTGCCCTCCTCCTTGGGCCGTTCTGAAGATGGTGGGCTGGCCAACCTTTCCACGAAGGTTACTTCATCTTTCAGAATCGGGGTGGGGGTGGGGTTGAGGCCTGGATTCCACCTGCTTGGAGACGGGGGGCTAGGACGGGTTTGGGGGGTGCAGCCGAAGCAGAACAATGACAGAGCCTTCTGCCAGGCAGAGCGGTGGCTGCCTCTAATCCGGAAGCAGTGATGAAGTGCCTTCCCCATCACCTCATTTTTCTCATTGTGACAGCTCCATATCTACTGTTCCCTGCCACCCTAGTGACAGCCTTCTAATGATGAAGGCAGCATCAGTGTCATATAAATTCCTCCAGAACCCCAGGGGCTAAAAGGAGATCAGGTTCAGGAAGCTGGGATCCAAATGCTCTGTACAGCGGGGGGCGGAAAGAACAAAGCTTTTAGAACATGAAAGACCTGAGTTCATATCCCGACTTCAGTCTCTCTTTTTTTTTTATTTAAAAAAAAATTTTTTTTTCAACGTTTATTTATTTTTGGGACAGAGAGAGACAGAGCATGAACGGGGGAGGGGCAGAGAGAGAGGGAGACACAGAATCGGAAACAGGCTCCAGGCTCCGAGCCATCAGCCCAGAGCCCGACGCGGGGCTCGAACTCATGGACCGCGAGATCGTGACCTGGCTGAAGTCGGACGCTTAACCGACTGCGCCACCCAGGCGCCCCCCCCCCTCCGCCCGACTTCAGTCTCTTACTAGCTGTGTGACCTTGAACGAATTCTTTAACCTCTCTATCAGTTTCTGTAGCTGCAAAATGGGAATGATACCTCACGGGGTTATTTTGAGGATTAAATGACGCAATACGGCCAATCTGGCACAGTGTGGGCACAGAGAAGGCGCTCGATACGGGAGTTCTCTCCGCCAGCAGGCACGGGCGGAGCCCCGCACTCTCCGTCCGTCTGCTGCGTCGCTACGGTGTCAGAGGAAAGGGCCCCCCCCCGGACACCGCTGCTTGGTGGCATGTGAATGGGGATCGGAAGCCGCTTTCTCCGCACGGACCGGAATCTTCTGAGCCTTCATGGCTCGCCTGGGGCCCCTCCTCCTCCATGAAGTGTCCCTCACGGTGCTCGGTCCTGACATCCCACAGCTGCCATCTGGGCTTTCTGTCTGTATCACACACATCTTTTGTCTTGCGATGAGAGAGGTCACTGCTCCCCTCGATTGAAGGGCAGGGCCCTTGGCTACTCCAGCAGCGGCGCCCCCCCCCCCCCCACCCCAGTCGCATCCCTGCTCACCTCTCCAGGCCCTCCCCTCCTCTTCTCTTTCCCCAAGCTGTGTAGGCACTGGCTGTTCTCTTTTGTGCTTTCAGGACTTTGAACTTGTTGTTTTGGAGTGTCCTTCCATTCTCTGCTTGGGGAGCTCTTAAACACCCCCCCGAGCGCCAGCTCAATTGTCCTCCCCTTTGTGGCGCGGTCTCGCCCTCCTCTTGCTCTCACAGCACCCACCCTAGTCCGGCGGGAGCCACGGAGTGATCCTCTGCCTCCCCAGGCCGAGCTTCTCCAGAGCACAGGCTGGGCCTGCGTCATCCTGGCTCTGCCTTCGCCTCGCACAGAGCCCCACAAGCGGTCGGTGCTCAATAAACGCGGCGGGAGGTAAACTAACAAATGATGTGCTTGCCCGCGGCTGGCAGCGGAGTCCCCCTTAACAGAAGGCTTTCTATGAAGGTGGCAGTCCCCCCTCAGGGGTGGCTCACGTGGCTCCTGCTGAAGTAGGGCCTAACCCCATGTCCAGACTAGATGCGTAGGCGGGCGACAGAGGCTGACGTGTCCATCCCGTTTGGATTCCGCACGTGGCTAATCCAAGGCCTGAGGCGAGGGCAGAGGGTTCTGCCAGCCAGCCCGGAACCTGTTCCCCCTCACAGCTGCACAGGGAGAGGGAGAGGGTGGGGAGGGATGAGGAAGGGGGGTGGTGACCGCTGGTAGTGTTGGGCCTAGCTCTATGAGACTGGCATCCTTGGCCCATCTCACAGATGAGAACGCCGAGGCTCAGAAGCGGCTTCCTGGCAAAGAACCGCGCCTGAAGAGCTCAAATCGGAGCGGGCTGGTTCAGCTCCAGAGCGAGCATTCTTTTCTTTACGAGATGCTGTCTTCTGCAGAAATCATCACACAGCACCCGGAGGAAGCAGGAACGGGGAAAGGCTCACGCTGAAAAATCGTGTGAGTGTGTGCGTGTGTGCGCGCACGCATGGGGTATTTCTTCTTCACTGATGATGACGAAGACAAAGAGAATCGTCGGAGGATGGTTTGAATGGGTTGCCAAAGTGGTTTCGGACAGACATCCAACATGTCTGGATGCGGGTCAGCGCATCTCATGCTGGGGTTTCTGTTTACAAGGTAACCGTCTAGACGCTTCCGTGGCCTGTGGCTATTTTAACACAGCGGTTTCTTCCTCTAACTCAGGGACAAGCCAGGAGCCTTTATGCCACCCGTTTCTAACCCACCGTATCTGTTACTTGCACTACTTGGCCCAAGCCTCAACCCCCAAAGTGTGGGGAGGAACCGCGGGGAGGGGAGGAGGAAGCGCTCCGGAGTGAGAAAAGAGGGGGACTCCAGACGCAAGGGTGAAATGGGGCGAGGAGCCAGGAGCCGGCTGCTTGGACTGAACCAGCCCCGCCCATCAAGGACTTGAGTGGCCTTTATTTTTGATCAGAAATAGGTGATCGGAAAAACCCCGGCATTTATTTCCCTGCTTTCTCGGCAGCCACAGGCATGCTCTGGGCCAGGCTCCGGAGGGCTGGAGGAGCTGGGGCAGGGCGGGAGGGAAACGGGGAAGGGAAGGGGGACGACGGGCAATCACATCCGGGAAGAGGAGGCTGTCTGCAGAGGAGGCTGGGTTTCCTCCCGGGTTCACGATCCAGGTGAGAGTCACAGGCGACCCCAAGCACCTGGGTTCAGGGCCCGGCGTGCGCCTTCTACGGCTTCCCGAAGGGGCGCCACGAGGGTGGTTGGCTTGACTCCTGTCAGAGCGAGAAGAGGTGCCTGAGAGTGTGGCTTGCGGTGACTGGAAGATTCTGCCTCCGGGCGGGAAGGGAGGCTGGAGAGTGAAGGGAAAAGAAGCTTCGGGGGAGCCTAGTGTGGCAAGGTTAACGGTTTCTTTCCTTCAGGAGGGATTTCGTGCCATGTTAGATAAATAAAATACTACGCAACTGCGGAAGACGCATTCCACAGCGTATTAGATACCACCACACCGCTACTGCCTGTCAGCCGCCATCAGGGTGACTGATGACTTATCAAAGGCCACTCTGACATTTCCAAATGAGATGTTTTGATAGAGGTGTCATTCAGCGGGGCCAAAAATGCCAGATAGAACCTGAATGTAAATGAGGAACATTTGTCACCTTTGTCTCACCTATTTAAAGGTTTCTTGTCTGACAATAAGGCCTTCTCCAGGAGAGAGCTGAGGAGACAGAGGGGATGAGAGAGAGAGAGAGAGAGAGAGAGAGGTGGACTGGAAGATGGGCAGGTGAGAGGGAAGGGGAGAGGAGCACAACCCGGAAAGAGCCCAGAGGAAGGGAAGGGCTGCTTCCTGAGGACAGTAGGAAGTCAGGGGAGGCAGAGGCCAGAGAAGATGGCTCCGCATTTTATGCTGAGTCACCCTATCCAATATGGTAGCCCCATATACGGCCACCCAGCATTTGACATGTGGCCAAACTGAGATGCGTTGCACATGCAAATGAACACCAGCTTGAGAAGATTTAATATGGACAAAGGCTGCGGAATATCTCATTATTAAGTTTGTTATGCTGATTAAATGTTGCAATGATAATTTGGGGGATATATTGGGCCAACTAGCATTATTAATTTTAGCTGTTACTTTTATTTTTATTTGAGAGAGAGAGAGAGAGAGAGAGAGAGAGGGAGCAGGGGAGAGGGGCAAAGGAGGGAGGGAGGGAGGGAGAGAGAGAATATCTTAAGCAGGCTCCATGCTTAGTTCAGAGCCTGGCTTGGGGCTGATCCCACCACCCTGGGATCATGACCTGAGCTGAAATCAAGAGCGGGACGCTCAACAGACTGAGTCACCCAGGCGCCCCTCACCTGTTACTTTTTACTCTTTATTTATTTTTGAGAGACAGAACACGAGTGAGGGAGGGGCAGAGAGAGAGGGAGACACAGAAGCTGAAGCAGGCTCCAGGCTCTGAGTTGTCAGCACAGAGCCCGACGCGGGGCTCGAACTCACGGACCGCGAGATCATGACCTGAGCTGAAGTCGGACGCTTAACCGACTGAGCCACCCCGGCGCCCCCCACCTGGGTCATTCTGAGGGGCAAGCAGCCGTAATGGCCTGAGGATGGGGGGTGCGGCATTGGTGCTCCCGTGGGTCCTAGGGTGACAAGATGTGCTTGTGCCTTAATGACAAAGACACCGCTGCTCTCTGGGCTGGGGTCTGGAACCTGTGAGGGGCTATGCTGAAGCTTCCATAGCATCCGTATGTGACATGTGACGCCTGGGGCTGTGACCAGCTGAGTGAGCCCAGGTGAAGAATTCAAAGTGCTTGGATCACAAAGTATGTCCGCAAAGGTGAGAGGGGCCTTAAAACCTTTCGCTGGGACACCACAGCATTGCCTTATCTCCGGGGTGAGAAATATCTTTCCTACAGAGATTGTCCCTGCTCCCAGCTGCCGCCCCCCAAGCAGCCCCTCCCCTCTCCTGTGGCTCCCACTCCTCAGCCAGTGCAGCGGGGGTGCAGGTCAGGGGCCACCCTGGCAGGAAGAGGGTGCTGAGAGCAGCCTAGAAACCTAGGGTCAGTCGCTCCTTGAGGCCCCTGACAAGACGGGAGCAGGGAGCTGATGGTTTCTCTCTTTGCCCCTAAACTCCAGGGCCTTAAAGACAGGAGACAAGGGGCACCTGGGTGGCTCAGTCGGTTATGCGTCAGCCTTCTGCTCAGGTCATGATTTCACTGTCCGGTTCGTCAGTTCGCGCCCCGCATCGGGCTCTCAGCTGTCAGCACAGAGTCCGCTTCGGATCCTCGGTCCCCCCGCCCTCTGCCCCTTCCCCTGCCTCTCCCACTCCTGCACTCTCTCTCTCAAATTAAATTAACTTACAAAAAAAATAAGAGCAGGTGACAAGAGCTCTGCCTGGTGGATCCAGACCAATGTTTCACAGACGGTGGTCCAGGGTCTTTCCGAGCCATGATCATCTGGCCAGAGTGCCTGTTCATCACGAAGATTCCTGGAAACCACCCCAGTCTCCCAGAATGGGCCTCTCTGGAGGTGAAACCCAGGGGCCTGCATGCTTCCCCAGGTAGCCCTTGATAACCACAGATGGAGATCCCAGGTCTGCCCTCACCTCCCCACCCCCAGCAGGACACCCACTTCTCCACGGGGCAGGCTGCATTTCCGCGGACCCCATCGGCCGACGGGCATGAGATATCTGAGCAGAAGGGAGACCAGGTATGCGTTCTGAGGGGAGGGGGAGACACTCGAACACCTGGGGTCACGGCTCACGCTGCAGCAACAGGGGTTGCCGTGAGAACGTCCTGCCATGAGGAGGCAGCCATGCTGGAGGGGCTGGTTCCTGTTCTTTGGTGACAAGAGACGAGCGTCTGATGATGGGTTCTAAGCCTCCTCTGACGGGAACGGGTACTGAGGCTGTGGACCCGACCTCCCTTCCCTCGGGCCAGGCCCAGGAGAGGAGGGAGGCAGATGCGGCCTCCGCCGGAGCAGACGTGGGTGTGGGGGCAGCGTAGGGAGGAAAGAGATTCCAGGCAGGCGGCCCAGCCAAAGTCACCGAAGGCCAGACAAGCAGTGGGGAAGGGAAACGGGCTGGGGGCACGCAGGGGGGAGGGAGGAGATGATGGAGAAAATGCCAAGAGGAGGAGAATGTTGGAGAAGGGCAGCCTTCCGTCAGGAGACAGCAAGAGGGGCCCGGGCAGGACACTGACGAGGCTGTGAGCCCTCGCAGGCTGCCCTCGCTGTTAGAGGGGTCTCCACTGCAGAACTGGGCTCGTCAGGGTTAGAAGCCGGAGACATGATCCAGCCCAGCGGCCCCAGGAAGCCGAGGCCGCGAGAGGGAGAAGCCCATCCTCTCCCACTTCCCCGTTTCGTGTACCTTCCACCGGCCCACTTGCCTCCACTGGGGTGAAGGGTGGCGCCTGAGAGGCGGTAGGGACCACCGGGGCACAGTAATAACACTCTCCTAGTCGTGGGGTCCGTGGGCACCTGCCGCTTGTCCGCCGCTTTGTAAACACTTTCACCTGCAGGGAGACCTCACCACGCAGACAGCTGGTCGCCACCTTCCCCGCTTTGCAGATGAGGAACAGGAGGCTCAGGGCCTCCAGGTGACCCAGCGGTGGTGGCAGGCCGGGACCAGACACCAGCACATGGAACCGGGATGAGGTTGCGCCAGAGTCACAGAATCCAGAGGCGGAAGCTGCGGAACCCGGGGCCCTGGCTTCCAGACGGGAGAGCCCGGGGAAGGGATGTGCGCAAGGTCACATGGCAAATTGGTGGGGAAGCCGGGACAAGAGCTCAGGATTCCTGACTCCAGACTTACAAGCAGCAGCGACTCAAAGATGTGGGTGAGCTGAGGGTGGCCCCGCAGCCAGGGGCAGAAGCCAGAAGCCAGGGTTGATTCCTTTACCTGCCGCCACTCGGGATCTGGGGTCACGGACGAGCCACCCACTGAGGGTTTGGGGCCCAGGGCTGAACCACTAGACTGTGAGGTCCTACAGGGCAGGAATGGGCCTTACTTGTCTCTGTGTCCCGGCACCTAGTATGCGCACCTCCCCCCCCCCCACTGCCCCGCCCACGGCTCCAGCAATGAACGAGTGATGCGTGAATGAATGAATCGAACCCACCTAACCAGAGCCGAGGCTACGTGGGGGGAGGGGCGTGGTAGAAGAACACAGATGAGGACTCGGGCCCTGGCATTCTTCCTTCTCTCCTGTATCTGCAGTACCCCGGGCATTATGCTGGCTGCCAAGCCTGGGGCCACAGAGGAAAGACGTGTCTGAGGGCAGAGGACACCATTCAGTAATAATAACAAAGCATGACGGACCCCCGTGTGACTTAGCACAGGTCCCTTCCCTCTCTAGGCCTTAGCGTGTTCAGTGGGAGTTGGCGTTAGACCGACCCCCGTGACCAGCAGGTGGTGGGCCCGAGCGCCCTCTCCAGCCCCTCTACGAAGAGCAGCGGGGTGGGTGAGGAAGAACAGGGCCGGGCAGAGGCGCCCTGGCCCAGGGGAGGCAGCCAGATGCTCCTGGAAGCAGGTCCCCGGAGACTGCGCAGCCAGAGTTAACTGGCTGTGACAGAGGAGCGAGCCAGTAGTCAATTCTGTTCAATAAAACTTTGATTGCCTGGGGGCCTTGTAAACAGGCAGCTCCCCTGTGGGCCGGAGGCACTCTCTTCTTCCCTCCCTCCTGCCGGCACCTGCTTTCTCCTGCTCAGCCCAGCCACGGCCCCCGTGCCAGCCTGCAAGCGTCCCTCGGCCACTCGTGCGAGGCGGGCAGCTGAGGGTTAAATGCCCCTGGCGGGTGAGGGCCCAGGGCCACAGGGCAGTGGGAAGACTGGCTCACTTAGCCCTCATTAGTCCAAATTAAAATCAGGAGTGAGATGACAATTACAATTTGCACTGGGCTAATTGTTTTCCCTCCGAAGCTGATCGTTTTGCAGATTGGGGAAATTAATTGTTTGAAGTCCCAGGTGGATTGGCTTCGAACCCAGCGGAGGCGTAGCAGTCTCTGCCTCCTCCTGGACCGGTCCTCCACCTCTTCACCAGGCCTCAGGTGTCTGCCCTTTAGGACCCTCAGGCAGGGACACCGAGGATCTGGGGGTGCTGGGTGGGAGAAGGGGAGAATAACTCAGAAGGGCAGGGTGGGGAAGCGGCAGGTCAGAAGGTAGAGCGGAAGCCAGCCGGGCTCAGGGCTCCAGCGCAGCTGCCAGGAGGGGGCGCTCTAGCCTTCGG
The DNA here is from genome assembly GCF_022837055.1 of Prionailurus viverrinus. NCBI lineage: Eukaryota > Metazoa > Chordata > Mammalia > Carnivora > Felidae > Prionailurus > Prionailurus viverrinus. Next base: position 40,639,907 of record NC_062577.1, read on the forward strand.
GCGACTCCCTGCCGGACCGCCTGTGATCTGACCAGCTGAGGGGTGAGCTCTGGGAAGCCTCCTTGGACGTTGCCAGAAGTTCTCATTTCTACTGAGCATTCAGCAGCCCTTGTAACATTCAGTCATCCAACCGACACCAGTGACCTACTGCGCGCCAGGCACTGTTTAGGGACGGTTAGGGACACCGTAGTGAACAATAGAGACACGATTCTTTCCCTCGTGGAGCTTAGGATAGGGGAGGAGGATGGACAATGAATGGAGAATTAGCATGTAAGTAAATATGACATCAGATGGTGCCAAGGGCTCTGAAGGAACATGGAAAGGAGGATGGCCCTCCAAAGATGCCCACCCGAGCGAACTCAGAAGCAGATTCTCTCCAGAGCCGCCGACACCTTGATTCTGGCCTTTTGAAACCCGGAGCAGAGGGAAACCAGCCAAGCCAGCCCAGATGGGCTTCTGACCTACAGAACCGTGGGCCGCCATGTGGGTGCTGTTCCAAGCGGCTAAGTGTACGGAAAGTCTGTGGCAGCAACAGAAGACGAGCCCCGTCACTCAACACGGAGTCAGGGTGGAGTGGCTTGGGGCCACTTTCCTCCGAAGGGCCAGGGAAGCCTCCGTGGGGAGGGGACACGCGGCCTGAGACCTGAATGAGGAGGAGGTGGGGCACGGTGACTAATTCATCCCTATTTCCTGGCATTAGCGCTTAAGTCCTGAATCCCCCCAAACCCCTTCTGTCCCGGGCAAGCCAAGTGATTGGTCACTGTCAGGCAGAGGGAACGGCCAGGGCCAAGGCCAAGGCTCTGGGGTGGGGGCTTCTCAGAAAGCATCCTGACCGAGGCGCTGTCGGATACACGAGCAGGCGACAGGGCTGACGGAAACTCTCGGAAAACTCTTTAGAATGGGGACTGGGTCATTCTGCCTAAGGTGCAGGGGTGGGGGTGGGGGGTGGGGATGGGAGGGGTGAGAACTCTTGGCACCTCCTTCCTCCCAAATGTAGGGCTTACTCATTACCTCCGCCTCCCCTACCCCAGCCCGGGGCTGCTTCCTCTCTCCCCTGCTCTGTCCCCCTTCCCCAGGTGTCCCCTGCGGGTGCCCAGGTGTCTCCACGGTGCGAGGGTACCAGGTGCCGCAGCTGCCTTCCCGGAGGGCTGTGGGCACACTGCCAGCAGCACACAGCAGGGGGAATTATTCCGGGCGTCTTTAATTAGGGAGACGATAGGAAGTTGGGAAGGAGGGAAGACGGAAGTTGCGGATACTTCACGCCCTGTCCAAACGGCTCCTGGGAGCCTGAGACTGGCCTGAGAGGCAGAGGGACAGGGCAAAGCAGTGATGGGCAGCGGGCCCCTTGTGCCCTCCGCTCCTCCTCCGCATGAACCCCCCCTCCCCTCCCAGTTCAGCAGGGCACCTCCAAACACCGGAGGCAGGCAGGAAACAGCCGTTTAGGCCCTAAGCAAAGAGCCAGGCTTGTGGGGTAGGACAGAGAAGGCCCAGAGGTAAAAATGTTGGCTCTTTGTCTGCTTAGCGGGGTGATGTCTGGCCAGTTAATTGCTCTGGGTCTCGGTTTTCTCTTCTGTACAATTAGAGTAATAATACCTACTTTACGGGGTGGTTGTTGTAAAGATCAGAGATGTCCAAAAGTGCCCCACGTGGAGTAGGTGCTGGATGCGTGGTCCTTATTTCGATGATGAGCGCTGAACCTCCTCTCCCAAATCCCAGCCCCCTGGATCCACCAGTTCCCAAGTCAACATGCCCAAGGGTCACCTGGAGCGCTTGTTCACATGCAAATACCCGTCCCAGTCCTCTGGCCCCTGAGCCCAGAAACCTGCCGATGGAACTGTGACCGGTTCCGAAGCAGGCGATTCTGATTTGGCGGCTGGCTGCGTACTTGCTGTCCCAGGCCAGGGTCTGCCTCCTGGGGGAAAAAACTGGCCCGAGGCTGTTCCGCACCTGCACCCATTTCAGAAGCTGCGGGCGCGGGTGGAAGGAGGTGGCTGGGAGGTGGAGACTCCCCCCCCCCCACCCCCCCGTCTCTACCCTCACCTGGGGGCCCTAGCCTTGGGCAGCTTCTGAGCCTAAGCAAGTGAGCTGGTCCTCCGTTGCCCAGGATGTTGCAGGGTCTCAGGTCAGAGCTGGAAGGCACCTCACACCCATTTCATTTTGCGTCCTTGTTTTTCAATGGAAGAAACTTGAGGCCCAGAGCAGGGAAGAGACGTGTAGGAGGTCACACACTGGTACTCTGGGCTTCTGATTCTGACGAGGCCAGTAAAAGTACTTGGCCACAGGAAAGCTGGTCCCTCTCAACTGTGAAGTTCCATGCTGGCGGGGGGGGGGGGGGGGGGGGGGGGGGGGAGATTATTTACAGCAGGAGTTGGCTTCCCCGGCCCCAGGCGGGGGAGCCCTGAGGGACGCCCGAGGCTGGTCACCTTCCTTGTTCTCTAGCCAACCTGATTTCCCAGCCAGAAGGTCTATAAAAACTTTATGGCATCCCGACCCTGGTCCCATTCAGTTTCGGGTCTACATTTGGTGGGGGATTTCTCCTTCCTAGTTTTTCTTTTTCCCTCCTCCCTCCCTCCATACATTCAACTGAAGCATTGATTCTGTGCCTGTTCTCTGCCAGGTGTCGGGGATAAACGAGATGAACAAGTCCCCGCTCTGTCCTGGGGCTGTTCTCAGCCTAGCAGAGCAGATAGACCCTCACGGATCTGGAAATATGGAAAAACATATGGGGGAAATTTAAACAATCTCCCTTTCCACCTCCTCAGGCTAACCACTGTTATGTTGGTGCATATTCCTTCCTGCTCTTCCCTCCGGTGGTAAGTCTTCCTACCGTCGGTGTCTCTCCCTGGGTTTCGTGTCATTTTTCTCACGTCGGTGGGGCACGTCCTTAAGGTACCGTCGAAAAAGACGTTTCTTGAAAATGTGCATGTTTGAAAATGTCTTCATTTGCTCTCCCTAATTAATTGATAGATTGACTGGAAATACAACTTTAGACTAAAAGCAACTTTCCCTTGCATGTTTGAAGGCATTTTTCCATGATCTCAACAGGGGACTGCTGGGAAGTCGGCCGCTACCCTAGAGCCGGTCTCTTTCTAGAGACTTGTAGACTCTTCCCTTTATCCCCGATGTTCTGAAATTTTGAAACGCGTCTCACGAAGACACAAAGGGTCTCTTTTCATCAATTGTGGGGCACCTCGGGGATCCTTGCAATTTGGAGAGTAATCATTTTCATTTAAGGAAGCGGAATATATAAGTTCACTTTATGAGCTCATTCTTATTCTCTGCATTTTCCTTAAAAAACAAAAATCACCCAAAATGCCCATCACGTGATAAATGAATGAAATGTGAAATATCCATACAGTGCAGTGTTTACTCAGCCCTAAAAGGGAAGGAAGCCCAGCTACCTGCCACCATATGAATGAACCTTGAAAACAGTGTGTGGAGTGGAAGAAGCCAGTCACAAAGGCCACGTCTTGTATGCTTCCACTTACGAAGTGTCTAGAATAGGGAGGCCCAGCATAGAGACAGAAGGGAGATCAGTGCTTGCCTGGGGCTGGGGAAGGAAAGAAGGAGGAAGTGACTATTGTACGGGTGTAAGGTTTCTTTTGGGGATCATGAAGATGTTCTGGAATTAGATGGTGGTGATGGGCGCACAACCTTGTAGATGAAAAACCACTACATTGTATATATTAAAAGGGTGAATTTTATGCTATGTGAATTCTATCTCAATTTTTTAAAAAGGCCGCTGTGTGTTCTGTGGGCACCCTCATCTTTGAGGATGTCAAGGGTGGTGGTGGTTTTCAAATGCTCTTTTTAAAAAAAAATTTTTTTTTAATGTTTATTTATTTCTGAGACAGAGAGAGAGCCAGAGCATGAGTGAGGGAGGGGCAGAGAGAGAGGGAGACACAGAATCAGAAGCAGGCTCCAGGCTCCGAGCTGTTAGCACAGAGCCCGACGCGGGGCTCGAACTCACAAACCATGAGATCGTGACCTGAGTCGAAGTCAGTCTCTCAACCGACTGAGCCACGCAGGCGCCCCTAAAAAAATTTATTTTTTAAATTTTTTTCAACGTTTTTTATTTATTTTTGGGACAGAGAGAGACAGAGCATGAACGGGGGAGGGGCAGAGAGAGAGGGAGACACAGAGTCGGAAACAGGCTCCAGGCTCCGAGCCATCAGCCCAGAGCCTGACGCAGGGCTTGAACTCACAGACCGCGAGATCGTGACCTGGCTGAAGTCGGATGCCCAACCGACTGCGCCATCCAGGCGCCCCTAAAAAATTTTTTTAATGTTTATTTTTGACAGAGAGAGAGAGGCAGAGCATGAGTGGGGGAGGGGCAGAGAGAGAGGGAGACACAGAATCTGAGACAGTCTCCAGGCTCTGAGCTGTCAGCACAGATCCCAACGCGGGGCTTGAACTCATGGACCACGAGATCATGACCTGATCCGAAGTCGGACGCTCAACCAACTGAGCCACCCAGGCGTCCCAAATGGGTGGTGGTGGTTTTTATGTTTTCTTTTGTGCCTTGCATAGTACTGGCCTCTTCGGGTTGTTTTCCCTTTACTTTGGCTTGTTTCTTTTTATATTTGATGCTCTTCTCAAAAATCTAGTAATCCCTGGCTGTTGGCTCATATTTACGAGCAAGGCGTTTAAAAGCTGACTGGGAGCTCTGTGTGCATCGGCACAGTTGTTAACTGCTGGTCTCACCATGGGGAGGGGTCGGTGGAGCCCCCAGATGTGGCCATTTGCCCAGCCACCAGCATTGCTAAAGCCAACAGGAGGAAAAGGGTGGGGGGGGGGTGTCTCCATTTGGTTTGCAAACTTCCAGGAAATCCCCACTTTTCCATATATCGCCTCACCTCCTCTGGGGGATCGCTTTCCTGCTTGTGGCCGTACTCCCTACCCTATTTTCACATGTCACCAATGTCTGAGCCTTTCTGCGGCTCTATAGCAAGAATCTGCCCATTTATGGGGTGGCTGAGTGGCTCAGTCGACTAAGCATCTGACTTTGGCTCAGATCATGACCTCGCGGTTCAGGAGTTCGAGCCCCATCTCGGGGCCTCTCTTGTCAGCGTGGAGCCCTTCGGATCCTCTGCCCCCCTTTCTCTCTGCCCCTCCCCTGCTCAGGGGGGGTGCACACTCTCTCTTACTCTCTCAAAAATAATGAGTAAACATTTCAAAAAAAAAAAAAAAAAAAGAATCTGCCCATTTCTCATTGGTGCCTCCGGGGTCTCTAGGTTTTTCTCTATCAACCCGAGTCAGTTAGCTTCTCAACTTCCGAAGCGGTATAGGCATTGCTGATTGCTTTCGTTCTCTCCCTTGCCCTTGGGGGCTCCTGTAACTTTCCCACTCCCTCACCCTTATTGTGGCGTGGCAGCAGGGTGGAACATGGAGATGTTGGGCCTACCATGTTTAACCGAAGTCCCTCGTGGCTGTGTGGTTCGAAAAGCAGCAGACAGTTGGCGCTGTCCGGCTTATCATAAAGTGATTTCTCCTGCAACAAGCAAACCCCGTCTGATACGGAGCGGTGCGCGGTGCTGAGCGGCATGTGCCAGAGACCCGTCCAGGGAAACGTCCCGGCAAGCGGAGCTCGATGACTCTGCCCTCGCTAGCCACGTCCCCCGTGCAGTTCTCCGTCCTCCTTGGCTGTGTTTGATGGGGAAAATTACGTGGCAGTCTCCACTCCGTGGATCCAGGAAGGGCTATGATGTCTCCCTCGGGATGTAAAGGGTCTAGTGTACCTCTGTCACTATGGAAACTAGCTCCCTGGTGGCAGTCGGGCTTAGTGACATCCACGATGGCTTGATGCATGTGGATTCTGGCTCTGGTAATGGGCAGACAGGGGGCCACGCTCCCCCTAATGACCAGCCATCATCTTCAGGGCATCTCCTGGGTCCCTTTCTACCTAGCACCTAGGTGGGGCCTGTCTTGGAGCACTTCAACTTAGAGGATGAGGACAAGGACAGGGAGAGGGTGAGCCGGTCTGGCCCACGATCTGGACTCATTCAAGCGTTCCCGGAGCTGTTTCCAAATCTAGCCCCCCCCCCCGCCCCCTGGACTTCTGCGTCACGTCACCCCAGCAAGGGAGATTGGGCTCAGAGCTTTTCAGTGGTCAGCTTTCACAGTGTGTGTGTTGGGCTGCGGTGGGGAGGAGACAGAGAGTCCAAAAGTCATTCTTGCTTGGCTTTGAAATGCATTAGCATTCCCCCTCCCCCCGCATATTTACTATGCAAATGAACTAATACATGGTAAGTGCTTAGAACAGCCTGGCTCATTGTAAGTGCTTTATAAGTGTTTGCCATTATTATTATTATTATTGCAAAAATTGTATTTAGCTTGGATCCATATGAAAACAAATTCGTAGTCCCTGCCTCTCTGCAGCAACTTGGACTCAGAAAATGCACGAGTTTCCAGGGGTTGAGAACTCCTGGGTTTTTCACTCCTCTTTACACAATAGGCACTACGCCCCCATCTGAATTTTTTACTCATTGGTTGTCTGGATGGGTGAGCTCACTCCCTGCCAGCCACACTCCTCCACACTTCACCAAGAACCGATCAGCTGTTGGTGAGGCTTTCTGGCCAGGCTTCCCTCGTGGTTGGCCTTCCCTGGTCCAGGACTTTGTACCCTTCTGCTCCAGGACATCCCTGGTCTTGAGATGGCCTTGGCTTGCCTGGGGTGGGGGTGGGGTGGGGATGCTCTCACTCCTCCTTTCCAGCTGTGTGTGCTCATCGATGTCCTGCACACCCTCCAGCTGCTCCTCCCTTGTTTCCTTCTCTTCTCGCTTTTTCTCTCCTCCTCACGTCTTTTCTCTCTCTCCTTCCCCTGGGCTGGGAGCCCCTTAAGGGCAAGCTTTGTCTGTTGTTGTAATCTGAACACTCAGCACAGGGCCTGCACATAGTAGGTGCTCAAAACGTTATTTTTTTCCCTTCTTTTTGGAATGACCGAATCCTTTTTGTACTGTCCTGTTTCCGTCTCTGCTTTGGGTCCTCGGCCTGTCCCCTCCTACCCCTCCCCTCGCCTCCCCCCTGCTAGCTTCCCCTCAAAGCTTCCTGGGCTGCTCCTCTGCCTGGCCCTGGCCAGATGCGAAGGGGTTGGGGTTCACCGGGGCTGGGAAAGCCTTTCTGACCTCAGCTGCAGGGAAAAGCCTAAAGAAGTTGCTCAGCTCAGCATGTCAGGACTGATACCTACTGATGAGAAGTAGGCTTGTTCTGTGCAATTTCCAGCTCATTTGTCTTTTCATTTGTAGCTCAAATTGGCCAATTTCATCTGGAATGTGCTTGGACTCTCTGGCAGTCCACACCCAACAGATGAGTGGTCCCGGCAGCTGATGGAGAGATCGGCAGGGGAATGGGCGGCCAGGTCCTCCGCGGCCGCAGAGTGACAGGTCCTGAGCCTCCAAGAGCACTAATGCTTGAAGGCCGGTGACCGAACGTGACTTCCACAAGGCTCGAGGAGGGGAGGATAGAGAGGAAGCTGCAACAGAGGGGTTTAAGGTCAGGACCTAGAAGACTGTGTTTCCTTTCTTTCTTTGTTCATTTGTTCCTATCTGCCTGGCTGTCTACCTACCTATCTTGGGGGAAAGGGCAAGTGCAGGGAATGGAGGAGGAGTTGTCTGGGCCTTTAAGAGTAAGGAGTATTGACGTAACATTGAAAGAAGCCAATGCTCCAATCATATGAAATTTGAAAACAGCGAGACTAGCCCATGTGGCTGGAACTCTGAATAGTGGCCACGTCTCCAGGTCACATGAGGGAGCCTTCGGGGGAGCTGGAAGCGTTCTGCATCTCCATCTGGGCTGGGGTAACCTGGGGGGCATCACGAACCCTGTGGACAAATTCACCAGGTTGCACACCTCACGATTTGTGTGTTTCACTGTAGGAGTCCCACCTCAATAAAAATGAGAGAGGAAAAAAAGACACCAACGGCTTTCACATTTTACTGTGCGTAAGAATCACACGGGGACTTATTTAAAATGCAGATTTCTGGCCGCTCTGGAATCTACTTAGTTGGTCTGGGGTGCTGTCTGGGAATGTACATTGTTAATAACATCCCTGTCCTCCCCAAGGGTGATTTTTGAGACCCGTGGTCCACAAACAAGACTACAGGGGCTTGGACATGTGCCCAGTCAAATGGCCTAAGTGCCATCCTGCTGGGAGCCATGAGGGGTGGCGGGGTGCTTAAGGACTCCCAGATGCCCTTGGCAGGGAGGGTTAGAGGTTGGCCACACTCCAGCATAGAGGAAGCAGTAGTGGGAAATGTGGGGCAGCTCTCTGGGCAAAGAAGGATCAGGACAGGGAGTGGGCCCCCTCATCAGGGAAAAAGAATTGTTCTGACAAGGAGCCCTCTCCAGCGCTCCTGTCCCCTGGGCACCCTGGCAAACATCACGGAGCAGCCTGCTGCTGGCTGGGGAAGCAGAAGTGGAGCACCACGGGATGGCCCTTGGACAGAAAGAAGAAACCCAAAGACCGAAGACACGGGCTTAAAGAGGAGACCCTGGGGAAAGTGCCGACGGTGTGGCATTTCCACAGCTAAATGCCAGGACAGGCTGAACGTCTGAAAATGTATGCAAATGATGTCTTCTGAGTCGACCTTGACTTGAAGGCCTGGGAGGGATGAGATACAGGGCAGGGAGGAACATTTTGGGAGCACTTACTATACGTCTGACCCTTTACAAACACCATGTCATCTGGACCTCGCGATAATTCCCCGACCCGGCTTACTTACGTCCACCTTATTAAAGATGAAATCAAGACTAGGACACATTCGCCAACTCGTCCAAGGCCATAAACTCTCAAATAGCTGGCCTGTGAACTCTGTAGGATTCAAGCCCTTGATCTTTCCCTGTTCCCTGCCACCTCTCCCTCTCAACCTCTAACTGTGACAGCACATTTGAGAATTTGCACAATGCTTTCTCACAATTACCTTCTTTTCCCAAACATCTTGGTGTTAGGGTATAAGTCTTATGGATAAAAAGTTGACCTGGAGGTAAAGAATAACTTCAAGGTCAAACAACTGGTAAGTAGCTGGGAGGAAGGCCTTAGACCCAGGTCAGGCGGCTCTAGATTAGCCACAGTCCCTTGTCTGGACCCTGAGAAACAGTCCAGCCCTGTCATAAGTCTGGGAGGAACTAGGGATGCCACTGCCTAGGGCACAGCACAGCTTGGTTTCATGATGACTGGAAACCGGTTCTACTAACCTCCCGCTCAAGGGACTGAGATGGAAAGATGACATCAGCAGGGACACGGAGGCCCCGAAAGCTTTGGTGAGCTACTCAAGATTAGACAGGACACTGAGGCCGGAGCGGGAACCAGAACCCATGTTTCCTCAAATGGATCGTTTCCAGAGCCTGGATATTCCTTCAATCTTATGTGCTTTCCCTTGCAGGCCCTTTCCGGCCTTCATTTGGACCATTCACACTAATGGATAGCAAACGTGCAAAGGAAGCATCAACCAATGTTGGGGGTGGGGGGGGAGGGGAGGGCAGCAGTCCCTGGGGGTCTTCATAGTTCCTCCAGTGAAGAGCATCCAGAGGCATCATCAGCCTGTGGACTTGGGGCATGTCAGCAAGGTACAGGTAGGGACAGGGAAGTCCTACTGGACCGCTGCCCTGACATTCCTCCTAAGGGATTTGCCAGCCATTCTCCCTGGTTAACATGGCCACGAAGGGGTCAACACACAAGGTGTGAGGAATACGTTGATCAGGAACCTGCCAGCATCTGGACTGCTCTGGTGCAAGTCTTAGGACGGCAGCCATCACAGACCCTCCATCCTGCTTGTGTTTGCACTTGAGGATTATTCACTTGGTGGCTTTCCAACAAACATTTTTTGCCCATCCTGGTTTCTCCTCACTGCCTACTCTACTCTGGGAAATGCAACCAGCGTTCTCCAAGCCAGACGTAATTAGACCAGCAGATCGGAGGCACTGAGGTCACCACAGCACATACCAAGCACGAGTGGAAATACCGTTCGGAATTTCCTGCAAGCTCTTCCCTGTGCCTGTTTGTCTCCTCGGATTATCCATTGTTCCCCGCCTTCCATCACCTCCCTCACGGAGAGGCCCGGGCAGTCCCCCCACCAGCCGGCATTCATCTTCCCCGTCTGACCCTCTTGCAGGCTATTAAGCTGCGGCCTCAAGAGCAAGGAGGGGAGAAAAATGAGAACAGGGCAGAGAGAGCAGGGGAGGGCAAATGCGGCTCTTTTAGAACCGGGCCCACTGATAAGTCGGGCCAAGTAGAAATGGCCTCAAGCTCTGCAAAGTGCAGAGTTCCCCAGGCGACAAGGCCGGGCGAACGGACCTCCTCGCTGGGTCGTTCACAGGAAGAGGCCAGGCTGGGAGGGTCTCTCTGCAGAAGGCTGGGCAGCCTGGGAAACTGAGGCCACTGCTGCCCCTGTCTCAGTTCTCCCAGCCCCCATCTCTCTCCTCCCAAAGCATCGCAGGGAGAAGTACGGAAGCCGACAGACCAGCCCTATTATAGATTCATGATTCCGGCTTCACCCGCCCCCTCTGCTGCAATCCGTTCATTCCTCTCCTGCTGCCGCCCTGGCGCACTCTGCAGAGCCCTTGTCTACACCTGCTGCTCGCTGTGCTTCCTTCCTTCCGCACCCTGCGCTCCGCAGAGATGACCTTGCCCACCTCAGGGGCCTGTGCCTGTGGCGGGCGTGACCCCCTTTGCCCGCCCCCTCGCGGCCCACTCTCTCTCGCTGCCCTCTGACTTGGGAGAGAGGTTTCCTCCCTGTGAACACCACTCTCTTCCCTTCCCCCCTCCTCAGGAAACCTAGTCCTTCATGTATCCTCTCTCCACCTTTGAGAAGAACCATCAGAATGCCCCTTCTGTCTGTTACTCCCTCGAACCACACAGCCTCCTCCCTCTCCCGGCCATGTGCCATCATCCAGCAGCGTTTTCTCAGGGGTCGGTGGGCTCTGGGGCTCTGGGGCTCTGGCCAGAATCACCCAGCGTGGCTAAAACCCTTCCTTTGGGAGCTTTCTTCCTGGCTTCGGTGCTCCCAGCGCTCACCTTCCCTCCGGGACCAGCCTCTCCCCACTCTTCCGTGGCTGCCTCTCCTTACGGCCTCGTGCAGCATCTCCCCACTCCCCCCATCCCAGCAGCTCTACCTCTATCCCAGTCACCGTCCCAGGGGTAGCTCCTCCCCATTCAGTGCCCTAAAGCGCCGAACCTCCACCTGAGTTCCTTAGGACATGGGTCTCCGATCACACATACCCTCTCCCCAGTATCGGCCCCACTGCCTAACTTGCCCTTTCCCCCCAACAGACCGTTCTGCCTCCCCAACCACTCCCAACTATCCTCCCTTCCTCCAGCTCTTCCTCTGAAGTGCCTCTGACAACAGAGAGGGGTCATGCATTCCCAGGGGTCTGAGGATACCATCCCGAATCGCCTGCCGCAAGGTCAAAATTACCCTGAAGCCTTGTTTCATGCCCCTTGGTGAACTCCACACTAGCTCCGTATTTGCTTTCGGCCAACGCTTTCTCCTGGAGCCAGGGTCACTGGTTTAGCATCGCTGGGAAGCACGTTCCCAGGCTTATTCTTCAGCTCAGGCTTGCGGGGGGTGGGGGGGGGGGGTACGCGTGTGTCTCACCTCCTCCAGGACATGTCCTCCAATTAACGCGGTCTCTCGTTTCCACCCACTACCATAAGCTTTAGGGCCCGTACAATTTAGTTCCCGCGTTTCATTATTCTTCGTTGCTTTGAGCGGAGGTCAACCCATTAGCAGTTCCTTGAGGGCAGGACCTACCCGGACCTACCCTTTTTATCTGTCCCTCTAACCCCGGACCTACCCTTTTTATCTGTCCCTCTAACCCCGGGCCCTTGGTAAGGCCTCGGTTGGAATAAAACCACAGGCTCCCCTGGAGGCCCTGGGACACGTTTCCCAACACCCTCTGTGAAAGTCTCGCCCTGGAGACCCCGCTGATCTCCGATGTGTCCCTGTCGCTGGAGCCCGGGGCTGGCTCTCTGGCACCTCACCTCTCCCAACCGAGGGAGGGCAGAGGTGCTCAAGCGAGCCCATCTCCCGGGCGCTGTGCCCAAGAGCGAGACTAGTCTGACTTGTGGTTCCCTTCCAATCACTTAATCGCATTTGGCTCTCCACACCTGAGGCTGAGGACTTCCAACAGCTCCACAAATCCTCCTTAATTAAGCCTCCGGAGGCCCCTGCCGAGTGGCAATAATGCGGCTCCTCTTCTACGGGAGAAAATGGCCCGGCGGACTCTTCAGCCTCGGGTGGGTGAGTTCAAGACCCGACCCACTGTTTCTGCAGGCTGTAGTGGCACAGCCTGACCCGGGAGCAGCTAAGAGGGCAGCGGCGACAAGAAGCAGGAGTTGTAAGGGTTTCCTCGCGTTGTGCTAAAATGAGCAACCTGCAAATTAGATGCAAACTACCATGCCAATATGGCACATATTCATTTGGAACCAATGGCTTTGGGCATTTTAGGCAATTAAGTGCCGGCCCTGTGTATGACCATATTTACTGTCCCAATTTTCCTTTTCTGATATTCCAAGAGAAACTGAAAGTGCAGTTATGTAAGACATTGAGAGGGACCTGGTTCTCTCCTGTGAATGTCTAGGCACAGGGCTAGGTTAGGCGTGGCTGCACCCATGTAAATATAGACGCCGTCTCATTCCTAGCCTCACTGGCAAGCATCTCGTGAGCGCCTACCCTGTGTAAAACACCAGAGAAGAACGTGAAGTGTCCTCATTGAGCTGAGCTTGGTACAATACACATCCATTAGGTGCCTGTTACTAAATGTATACTAAGTGCCACTTCCTAGTGGAGCAACCCCGGGCAAGTTCGTTTTCTCACTCGAATGGGGTAATGCAAACACACTGCGGTGCGTGAATGGTTAAACTATGGCACATCCCTATCACAGAATACTGCTGGGCAACGAAAAGGAACAAAGTCTTGACATAGGCAACAACCCGGATGAACCTCAAGGAAATTATACGGATGGTAAAAGAAAAAAAAAAAAAAGCCCAAAGCAAAAGACTATAGACAGTGCGAATCCATTTAGGTAACATTTGTGAGATAATCGTAGCCATGGGGGCAGGGGGCAGATGCCAGGGGTTAGGGATGAGCGGGTGTGGTTAGAAATGTTGGCACAAGGAGCCTCGGACAGGTAAGTAATCTTGATTGTGGTGCTGGTTACACAAAGCTACACGCACACAAACGAACGCATATATGACCGGTGAAATTTGGATGAGCGCATTATATCAATGTCAGCTTCCTGGTTTTGACATTGCACGCTAGCTATGTATGCTGTTAACATGGGAAGGGCTGGATGAAGAGAACTCAGGACCTCCCTGTACATTTCTTTGCATTCCTAGTGAATCTATACATATTTGAAAATAAAACATTTTTTATTTTTATTTTTTTGTTTTTTTGAGAGAGACAGGGCACAAGTGAGTGAGGGGCAGAGAGAGGGAGAAAGAGAGAGAGAGAGAATCCCACAAAGGGCAGAGAGAGAGAGGGAGCGGAGCTCACCCGAAGGAGGGCTCGAGCTCACCCCATGTGGGGCTCAAACTCATGAAGCATGAGATCATGACCTGAGTTGAAGCTAGATGCTTAACCGACTGAGCTACCCAGGTTCCCTAAAAGTGTGTGTGTGTGTGTGTGTGTGTGTGTGTGTTTAAATTGGTATAGTACCTACAGCATAAGGCTATTTTTGAGGTTCCCTGAGTTAATATAAAGCACTTAATATAGCGTCTAGCACATCGTAAGCCATTATTACATATTGTTGTTGTTACTACGATACGCCGGGCACTGGAGTCGCAACGTGGATAAGCCACAGTCTCTGTCCTTGAGGAGCTTCCTTTTCGGCAGAAGAGGAAGACACAGCAAAGAGAGATCTTTAACAGGATGTGCTGAGTGTGCCCCCACATGGGAGGAGTTCTGCGGGCTTGGGGGAAGGTTTCCTGGAAAAGATATCATTACAGCCAAGTATCGAGGCATGGCAAGAATCAGCCAGGCGAGGAGAATATGAAGGGCACCCAGGCAGAAGGAACAGTCCAAGCAAAACCTGGAGGCATGGGTGGCACGGGATGGCTGCGGAACCAGGGGCAGTTGGTTTTACCTGAGCATTTGGGAGGCGGACGGAAGCAGGAAAAGAAGCTGCAAAGGAGGCATAAGTCAAGCCAAGGAGGCCGTGTATGCCTCCAGAGCCCAGACTTTGTCCTTGGGGAGGCAGGGGTGAGGAGCCACTGTCCCCCACCAGCCTCAACCACCCTGGCTCTTTACTGTGTGGATTCCCCGGGCACTCCGGCTCCGGGGACCCCAGAGAGAGCTGGACCGCTGAGTCTATCCCAGCACTGAATGACGAACTGTAAGTATCTGAGCGAGTGAGGGGCCCAGCACGGGCACCGCAAAGCCAACCCGGACTGGCCTTAATCACACAGGAGGTCAGACTCCTGAAAACCAGACTGCGCGCCACCCTCCAGACCCGCCCTCTTCTTCCCACACCACGTGGGTTTTTGCTCTTTGTGGACTTTTCCTTGGTACCACTGCTGCGGATAAGCCAGAACCCGCAGCATCCTCTTTTCTACAAGCCTGTGTGGAGAGCATGGAAGTGAGGCCACAAGCACCGGGTTCAAGTCCACCTTCTCACTGACCAGCCCCGACTGTGGGAAAGCCGCCAAACCTTCCTGAGCTACAGGTCCCCCCCTGTGAACCAAGGGTCCGTAACACACAGGAAGCTGGAGTGTGGCTCAAAAGACATAGAAAACTCAAACACCACAACATACGTGGAAGAGCTTTTAGGCTGTAAAGAACTGTTCAGGTATGAGAGATTATGGCTATTGCTGCTGAAAACTATTGGTGAAGAGGGGCCTGTACCTCTGCTTGGAAAATTGGAGTAAATCCCCTTTGAATTCGGGCAGAGTCTTTAGGGAGGCGAGGGCAGAGAAGGGAAAGGAGGAGAGAGAGGAAGAGGGGGGCCAGGCCTGGTCAGCTGGTCTACCAATGCCTCACTCGGGGTTGCTTTTCCCTCTGGCTTTTCCCATGAGATCCATTTTGTATCTAAAGACCTTTCACTGGGGCGCCTGGGTGGCGCAGTCGGTTGAGCGTCCGACTTCAGCCAGGTCACGATCTTGCGGTCCGGGAGTTCGAGCCCCGCGTCAGGCTCTGGGCTGATGGCTCAGAGTCTGGAGCCTGTTTCCGATTCTGTGTCTCCCTCTCTCTCTGCCCCTCCCCCGTTCATGCTCTGTCTCTCTCTGTCCGAAAAGTAAATAAAAACGTTGAAAAAAAATTTTAAAGACCTTTCACTAAGGAAGTCACCCCCCAAATGTTCTCTGAACGCCTCATACGTGCCAGGAACCAGTGCTACAATGGTAGACTGAACAGATAGGGCCCTGGCTCTCATGGCGCCACAGTCTACTGGCAAAGACAGACATTTATCTAGTAAACAATTATATAATTAGATAACATGATGCATCTTATGAAGGAAGCCTACAGGACGTTATGAGAGTGTCTAACACGGGCCTGAGAAGATTCTCGAAGTACCCTGGGGAAACTTTTCTAAGGAAGGGCTATCTGGGCTGATATCTGAAAGATGGGAGGACGAATATGAGGTGGAGAGAGTGACCAAGGGCCAAAGAACAGCAGGTGTAAAGGCCAAGAGGCGAAAAAGAGGCCAGCAGTCCAAGAACTGAAAGAATCCAATGTGCGGGGTGCAGAGCAGGAGAGGGCACTGGTACCACTGAAAACACTGAAGTGTTTTGAGAGTTTGGGAGATCGTGCTCAGATCAGATCTGTATCCCTTAAAGGTCACTGCGGTCGCTATTCCGAGATGGGACTTGAAGTGTGAGGGTAGATGCAGGCATACCGGTCACAAGGTGACCCCAGTGGTGCAGGTTGGGGTGAAGTGGAAGCTGTGAAGACCCCTGTGTGGTGGGGTCTGGGTGCTACCCGGGGATCAGACAGCCACTGGTGAGGGGCTGGACACCAAGGGGTGCAGGGCGGGGGTGCGGGGAAGCTGGACAGTGACTCCCCGCGTATCCAACTGGCTGCAGGAGGTGCCATTCTCTAACACTGGAGGGGAGCCGGCAGGGGGCGGAGAAGGCAGTGAGAGATTTAGGACGAGGATCAAGACTGTCTTTCGATATGCCAAGTCTGAGGTTTCTCGGGACACCCGACTTCGTCAGCTGGACGGGTGGATGTTAAGGATACGAACGGAGATAAAAGGATGCAGGCTGGGGGCGTACTCCTGGGTGCCACCTGCACGTGGCTGTTAACAGACGCCTTTCATGAGATGGCCTAGGGACAAGTGTCTAGTCGGAAGAGAGTGCCTTGAACCAGACCAGACGGAACGCCAACGTTTAGAGATGGAGAAGGGAAGGATGAGTCAGCAAGATGACTTGGGAGTGAGCAGAAAAGCCAGGAATATGGGGCCAGAGAAGCCAAGGGAAAGGAATGTGTCAGAAGGGAGTGAAAGATGCTTCTGAGAACTAAAAACTGTTCCCTGGTAGAGTGCCCTGGAGAGCAGGATGGGGGAGGGAGCCGGGCTGGAGCGGGGCAGGGGGAGAAGTGGGAGGTGCAGACACCAGCAAGAGGAGAGGAGCGCCAGGGCGGTCAACTCTCCCGGGAGACCTGGAGACCTGGCTCGGCAGGAGAAAGGAGACAAGGTGCGAGGGAGCAGAGCTGGGCCCCGAGGAAGGCTTTTGCTTTTGTTGTTGAAGATGGGAGAAGCTTGAGCATGGTGGGAAGGATGTTCCCAAGGAGACCGGAGAACAGGATCAAGAACCCAGCTTGGGGGACGAGTGGCCTCCTCCGCTGACACAGGAGGGAAGGAGGGAAGACAGGCACCGAGGCAGGTGTGTCTGGGGGTCTGGTGTGACGGGCTGAGGGGTCCTGCCCAAGGCCTTGTGTTTCTCTGTGAAGAGGGAGGTGAGGTCCTCTGCGGAGAGTGAGGGCGAAGGTAGAGGTTTGGGGAAGAAGGTGGGACACGGGCCTTGTGGGGAGTCAGGAGAGGGACAACCAGGGGAATGTGGTGGGAACACCAGGTGCTTCTGGAGAATAAGGTGGGTTGGTGATGGTGAATTTCTGGAGGTACCGATCTGCCTTAGTTTGTGCCTTTTTCTAGAGGGTTGAGTTATCTGGATGCGGGCAGAAAGCAGCAGAGAGTAATTGATCCAGAACTGGGACTTCGCCAGACTGGGGTAATAAAAAGACAGAGGGTCAAGAGAGTTTAGGATATTGGAGGGGGCGGTTCCTAAAATGATGGAAGATGGAATGTATCTGGAATCAGGGAAGGGAAGGCGGAGGAAGGCTATATCTGGAGAGAAAGGAGAGGTGCCAGTGGACCGAAAATCCCAATGGGGTTACAGAATGGTTGTGGGCGAGTCATCGGACAAGCAGGCTGGGAGACCAGAGGTGGTGACCAGAAAGCAGGATGCTCTAATAGGTGATGGCAGCTTTGCAGGCGACTGGCTGAGGTGGGAAGGGCTGATGGGTCTGGGCGTAGTAAGAGCGGCCCCTGGAATCACTGGTCTCACCCAGGACAGCAGATGGGCTCGGAAAGGGGAGGATGTCTATGGGTGGACGCCAAAGGCTTCGCTGAAATAGGACGGTGGCTGGTGATGACGGTGGCGGGGAGGGGGGGATGTAGCCCGATTTTATGAGATTTGGGGAATCATGGTCTCAGAGAAATTCTATTCCCTTGCCATCTGAAGCATGTTCTCCAGGAAATAAAATGGAAGGAGTCTTCAGAAGAGGTAATAGAAACAGCACAGGGTCAGAAAGTTGGGAGATTTATATGCAGTCCTGATGAGACTAACATGCTATGTGACCTCCCTGGGTCTCCGATTTCTCATCAATAAAAATAGGCTGGGGGAACTGGCTTGACTAGACCTCCCCAACTTATGTTAGAGGGCCGCAGGCATGGGTTTGGGTGTGCTGAGATGTTGACCGCCCCCCTTAGCCCTCGGTCAGAGTCCCGGAGCCATCATCGCTGTGTGTGTGTGCTATAAGGTGAATGAGAAGGTGGGGGAAGCGTGGGCCAGACACCCTCCAGGGCCCCGGCCGTGTCTGACGTTCCGTTTTGCGCATCTCTGCTGCTCAGTCTCGGAGGGAGCTGCAGGGAGGCTGATAGAAGAACAGACAGACTCCCGCTGCAGGCATAAGTCCATCTGCTGGCAGAGGTGGAAGCCAAGTCCCCCGGCTCCCCCCCTGCTCCCCTCACCTCCCTCCCAGCCCAAGCTGAGGGATCCGTGATCCGCTCAGGTGCCCCGGTGAGGGCAAGACACTTGTCTCCGGTGGCTGAGTGGTCCCTGGCGGCCCCCTCAAGCCTCGGCAGGGGCTTATGAAAGTAGGGGAGCAGCCACCCACTGGCTCCTTCACCCACTTTCCAGTTCCCAAAAGAGACTCACTGTTTCTGGGGAGTCAGGCAGCAGGTCTCGCTGCACAGGACTCAGACGGAGCCTTTACAAGGCATACGTTTCCCTTGGAGCCGCCACGTCTCAGAGATCCACGGAAGGTCCACTTATGTGGCTGATCTTGGCCCGCTCTCCCTGGCCTCCCTCTCCTTCCATCTCCTGTCAGAGGCTATATGCGTAGAGAGTATACACGCAGCCTAATTCCACCCTCATCGTAAATTATCAGGGAAGACCCAGCACTTGACCCAGTACTTTGCACACAGTAGATACTCTATAAATATTTACTGAATAAATGAAGACTATTCTCAAATATTTAAAAAAGAAAACCCTACTGAGCCCACTGGAACTTTTTAAATTATTGATCACATCGCTCCTATTTATTTGGGTGGATAAAAGATCACTTTAAAAATTCTTTCGTATTTATTGGGGCTAACTATGTGCCGAGCATTTTACAGGTATGAGTGCGTTTCCTTTTCACAACCTGCGCGATGGGTATTTTAACCCCATTTTACAGAGAAGCAAACCAAGGCTCAAAGAGAGGTTAAGAAACATGTCCAAGGTCATAGGGCTGGGAAGCAGGGGCCACAGGATCCTAACCCAGGGCCAGCCAACTTTAAAGACGGTGCTCTTTGCGGCCCACCAGGCTGCCTCTAACGGTATACAAACAGAACAGAATGGACAGAGACAGAAGGGAGGGGGGAGGCAGAGAAGTGTGCAGGAAGGTTGTTGCAGCAACGTGGTCGGAGGCTCCCTACTGCCTTCCCCTGGGGAAGTAGTTTTGAGGCTGGGTAAGTTCTGCTGAAGAAAAGTGAAGCCAGTCACCCCCCAACCCCCACCCCATCTCTCCCCCTTTGATTGTTTGGCTGATTCGCCCACTACCTATGCAAGCTGGCATTTCATCCAGCGCTGCCCAGCTTGGTCCTCTGAGCGTATGAAGGGCCGGGGAGCTGCCAGGACTCGTCCTGAGGACAGACCTTCCCTGCTTCCCTTCCCGTGAGGCAGAGAGGCTATGGGGCCTGGGGAGCGGGCAGGAGAGCGTCAGGAAACACAAGCAGTCTGACCTGCTGGGGATGAACACGGCTGTTGTCCCCCACCCCCTGCCTGCCTGCCTCTGCCTGACAGGTGAGCAGCTGTGCTCCACATCTGTCTGTCCATCTGTCTCCTTCTCAGGGGCCTGGAGAGAACGGAGGCTCCTGGGGGTTGGGGGGGAGGCCCTGGACCAGAAGCAGCTCCCTTACTCCAGATATTAGTCAGCAGGGAATAGGAAGGGTGGGGCGGGAAGGAAAGTGTGCCTCTGTCTCCATCCCAATCCCCAACCCCCCCCCCCCCACCGCTGCGTCCCTCTTGCTGCCCCCCACCTCCTCACCAGCCCCCCCCCCAGCTCTGCCTGCCAAGCTCTGCAAATTACCACACTTGCCAATAAGTCATTAGAAACCAGAACGGCAAATGCGGGGTTGCCATGGAGACCGATACCAGGAGCTGGCAGCCCTGGGGGCCGGCCTGTGGCTCAGGTGTGCTGTGGGGAGAGCTGGGAGGGCCTGGCAGGGAGGAGATAACGTTATGCTATCGGGTGCTGATTCCGGGCGTTGGTCCCCTCCTCAGGGCCCAGCCCTGTGCCCCCGAAGAGCGTCAGGTCGACAGATGCTGCAGGGCTGCAGGGGGACAGGTGAACCTGGGCCCAGGGGGCCGGGCCCCTCCCTTCACAGAGCTGCACCTCTACCTGAGGAGGTGCCTGTGATCGGGCCAGTTGGGGACCGGCCCTAGGGCCCTAAGAACCCTGTGCGGAAGGCCTGGGTTTGGAAGAAACTGAGTTCAGGGAGGAGCCGAGGGCAGGATCAGCACTCGGGCAACGCTCTCCCACCTCCCGGAGCTTGGAACTTGCTTTTGCTTCTGCCCAGTGCTTAGCACAGCACCGCGTCTTTGCAGGTGAACACACACACATACGTTTGTTGAAAATGGATGAGTGGACGAGGGAATGTGTGTAAGCGCCCGAGATTTCTGACAAGACGGGCGCAGGCCCTGGATGGCAGTTTGTGCGGTTCCGCTAACTCGGTGTGACCTCTGACAGAGGCCCTTCTCCTGGGCCTCAGTTTCATCGTCCGGAAAATAACCGGATTGCGTTTCACACACAGTGTGTTTCCCACCGAGCTGTCCAGAGCATGTGGGTTGTGAAGCGATTCCTCTGGGGTTATGGGTCAGGAGGAGGCTGAGCCCGTGGGGCTCTGGTCCACTGGCTTTGCTCCACCTACAGCCGCCTCATATTAATTTCCTGTGGCTGCTGTAACATATTACCACAAATTTAGTGGCTTAAAACAACACATTTATTATCTTACGGTTCAGACGGTCAGAAGTTCAAATTGGGTCTCACCGGGCTAAAATCAGAGTGTCAGCGGGTCTGTGCTCCTTCTGGAGGCTCTCGAAGAATCGGCTTCCTTGCCTTTTCCAGCTTCTGGAGCTGCCTACATTCCTTGGCTCATGGCCTCTTCCATGTTCTCAGGATGAAGGTCTTGTCAAGTCTTTGCCCCATCTCATTGCTCTAACAATGACTTCTGCCTCCCTCTCCCACATTTAAAGGACGGTTGTGATTGACTACACGGGACCTCCCTGAGTAATTCAGGATAACCTCTTTATTTGAAGGTCAGCTGATGGCAACCTTAAGACCCTGTGCCACATAACATGGCAAACTCATAGGTTCTGGGGAGTCGTAGGTGAACACCTTTGGGAGACCATTATCCTGCCAACCACACATATATCATTGACCCTTGGACAACACAGAATTCAACGCACCGACGCCCCCTCCCCCACCACGCACAGTTAAAAATCCACATATAACCTCTGACTCCCCCCAAACTCGAACACTTAACTGTTAATAGCCTCGTGTTGACCTTCCAGAAGCCTTTCTGCTAACGTAAAACTGTTGATTAACACATATTTCACATGCTCTACGATTACATACTGCATTCTTACAATAAAGCTAGAGGAAAGAAAATGTTAAGAAAATCAAAAGGGGGGGCACCCAGGTGGCTCAGTAGGTTAAGCGTCTGACTTCGGCTCAGGTCATGATGTCACAGTCCGTGAGTTCGAGCCCCGCGTCGGGCTCTGTGCTGACAGCTCAGAGCCTGCAGCCTGCTTCAGATTCTGTGTCTCCCTCTCTCTCTCCCCCTCTCCCTCTCGCACTCTGTCTCTCTCTCTCTCTCAAAAATAAATGAACATCAAAAAAAATTTAAAGAAAATCAAGAGGAAGAGAGAATACACTTACAGCGTTGTGCTGTGTTTATTGACATTGCAAGTTTTTGTCATCTGTTTGTAAGATGAATCATCGGTCAGGACCTATATCAATACATAATACATGATACAAAACACTGTAGATGTGCAGATGTTATGCGTGTTACTAATGCCACATGTCAAAAATGAAAACAATGTGAAAGAGAAATTCATATTTACTTACAAAATAAAGTGTTTCCAATGCATATATTTTTTCTGATATATTTATGGGGGAAAAGAATCCATGTACAAGTCGACCTGCGTAGTTCAAACCTGTACTGTTCAAGGGGTCAGCTGTACAATCGTTCTGAAGAAAAATGTACCAATTTCTATAAATGTGTGCAAGCCACATGGCCAGAAGACTCTCTCAGTTGCCAGCAGTTTTAAAGTGTTAGGACTTGGATGCTTTTTTCTCCCTGGGGGATCCCCGCAAGCAAGTTCAGAGGAGGTCTGTCGACTGCCCTGAGGGTGAACGTTGGCAGACTTGGGCTGTCCTGCTGGGGTGTGCAGAGACCTGGGTCTCCGTGTCCACCAGAAAAGGAGTATCCGGGAAGGAAAAAAGGAGGGACGTTTCGGGGAACCCACCTGCCTCAATTCTCTCCTCGCCATTCCATAGGCGCCCATATATTCAGACTAGTCTGCAGTCCTCTGTTCCTATTTTTATGTCCGGGTAAGGTCAGATAGAACCGTGCGTGCATGCGTGTCCGCACATGCACGCAAATAGTCTCTCCCATCAGACTGAGAAGTTCCCCGAGGCCGTGACCTTGTTCTTCTTTGCTCCCCATTACCCACCTCCCTCTCTTGGCGCTACACCTGGTGCAGAAGGTATACCGGTTTAATAGTCATAAAGTTGAGATAGCATCCTTGCTTCCCACACCTTGACCTTCAATACTGTCTGTCTTCCTAGATTTATCCAGAGAAGTCCCCAGATTTTTTATAACAAACTCTGGAAACGGTACCCGAGTTCAGAAAGCATACGTCTTACAATCTTCCTGCTAGCACCCTTCCGGGCCCAGAATGAAATACTCCAGCATTTGGAGGTGGGACAGGCTTTGACGGCCCCTGGGGGACACGGTGGCCTCTCATTCTCCTCCCTTGCAGCACGGCCTCTGTCCTTATGTCTGCAAGGCACCCTCTGCTGACCGCCTGGGACCCAGTGGGGCTAAACAACAAAACTCTTATGAGAAAGGTGCCCTGGGTATTAATCACAGCCCTGGTGTTTTAAGATTTTATGCAAATTCCTCACCCTCTCTCAGCCTTATTTTTTCCCTTGGTACAAGCCGACAGCTCATTCTCGTTGTTCCCTCTGTCATACGTCCCAGGGGGTGCTAGAAAAGAAACGTGATGTGGTAGGGAGAGCTATTCTTTGGAGGAGTGGCACTGGGGAAATTGAGGAGAAGAGGAACTCACATTTATCCAGCTTCTGCTTTGTGGCGGGCACTTTACATAGATTAGCTCGTTTAACACGGCGGTTGAGAACCAGGGCTCTGGAGTCAGAAAGGTTTGGGGCTGAATTCTGGCTCTGACATCTCCTGGCTGTGTTATTGTAACGTTTCCCAGCTCGGTCTCCTCAACTGCAAAATGGGGGGAAATAATATGTAACCCCACGGCGCTCTGTGGATGAAATGAGCTGAAGGCAGTAGAGTTTTTGGCTCTCCCCAAGCACCCGACGAGGTTAGCTCTTGGTATTAACGATCCTATGAAGTGGGCGTTATTGACCCCGATGTATGGAGGCTCAGAGAGGTTAAGTCAAATGTCTAAGGGCCTGCGGTTAGGGAGGGACTCTAACCCAGCTCTGGCTGATCCCGGCTCCTCTGGACGGCGAGGCACGAGGAGCCTTGGGGTCAGGCCTGCATCTTCCAGGTCGTTGTGCCAGGAGCCTCTGGGGCAGCGCTGGTGGGCTCTCCCCCTTCCCCGGGCTGCCCACGGCCCAGAGGAGGGGGAGAAGGCTGCTGAGCAGACCGCTTTGCCCATGGGACCCTTGGCTCCTGCTCTTTGCCCTGCCGCCCCGGGGAATGGGGGGCGGGGGGAGTGGGGCAGAGGGTCCGCCTGTGTCTCCAGTACGCAAGGGCACTACCAACGGATCCCACTCCACTCCAGGGCAAGCTCTGCACACATCGGGAGTGAGCCCAAACTGCCCAGACCCAGGCAGCCTCTCTCCAGGGTGAGGGCAGACGCCCCTCACGGGCGAACGTTTGCTCCTTTTGGCTCAACTTGACTTCCAGTTCATCCGAACCGAAACTAACTGGAATGTTCTAGGAGTAACCCATCAAACAGGAGCCCAGGCGGTGAGAGGAAAGAAGAAAAGAAGCCAGCTGCAGGCTGGGTGAAAAAATGGAGTTCAATGGGGCAGGGGTGGAGAGATTGGGGGCGGATGGGGGGGGGGGGGGGATGTTGGGAGGAGCCTGGCGGATCGTGGCAGACCAGGGGAGTGCAGATGTATGAGAACGCTGGAGAGCTGGAAACGGGACCTTCTCAAAGCAAGGGGGCTTCACGGGACCGAGATGCTGGCCCTCCGTAGGAGAGGGCAAGAGCCGTGCGGCCCGGTTTTCATTCTCCGGAGGGCTGCTCTCCTGTCCCGGGATGGTGGGGAAAGGCCTGTACCGGGGACCAAGTGCCTGTCCTGGGGGAGCTTCTATCCTGGCTGCACCCCACTCTGCTGGGCCCCCCCTTCTCCCCCTCCCCCTCTCCAGCTGTAAGTTCCCCACAGGAGGGCCCCCCCCTCTGCAGAGCTACAGCCTACCCCCTTTTCCAGGCCCAAGTCAGCCGCACCTCCTGGAGGAAGCGTCCCCTATACCCTCCCACACACAGCTCACACTTCTGATAACATTTATAGTCGAAATCACACAGTTTAGCACTTGGTTTTAAATAACTGTCTGGTATTATTCCCTCGTTATTTCTTGTGAGTGTAAGTTTTGCCTCCCCAGCTGACTGGTAGGTTTCTTTAACAGTAAAGACTGCGTCTTTTGTTTCTTTATATTCTACACCCTCCCCCCCCCCACCTCCCCGCCCCGCCCCACACCACAGCCCACACTGCTCCGGAGACAGTACCCACGAAAAAGGGACTTAGTGGGTAAGTTCTGATGGACTGACTAGCTTGGCTTCGATGGCTGGACAACTTCCTGACTAGCCACCCAGTGAAATGCTGAAACGGATGGCTGAAACCTCAGGTTTTAAAAGACCGGGTCATGTCACCCCTGCCCTAAACCCTGCAAAGCCTCCCCATCTTGGTCTGAGGAAAGAAGAAACTGTTCGTTCCACCCCCAGGGCTCTCCGAGGTCTGGCCTCCTAATGTCGCCCAAACCCACCAGGCACAGCCCTACCTCTGAGCCCCGCACCTGCTGTTCCCTCTGCCTGGCGTGACCTTCCCATCTTGCTTCCACTTCCTCTTTACTCACGTTCTCAGCAAGGTCACCTCGGGCCCGCGCTGTACAAAATTACGAACTCTCCTCTTCCTAACACAGACTCTCCTACCCCACCTCCTTCCTTCTTTCCTTCCTCCCTTCCTCCCTTCCTTCCTTCCTTCCTTCCTTTCTTTTGTCAGCACTTGCCACTCTCAGACATACAATTCTTTTTACCATCTTCCCCAGACCATAAAGTATAAGCTCCTCAAGGGCAGAGATCCCTGGTTGCTCACTGTTGCCTGTACTCCCAGTGCCTGGGATAACTACTTGCTGAATGAAGAGACCCCAGTCCCACCCTGCATCTGAGATGGCTCAGGCACAGTTGTGCTCAGAGATGGACGATGGGCAGGAAAATTCTGGATGTCCCCTCTTGAAGTGGGATTCCAGCATTCCACTCCTGGACTAACTCTGGGGAAGCACCTTCTGAAGTTCAGAGGCCTGAAGCTGTGTGAGCCACCTTCATCCCACCGGGAGGTCTATCCGGAAGTAGAAGATGGGCCAGGGGCTGCCAGGCAAGGTCAAGTGCCTCCCCTCCCTTTATGCACAGCTTTTAAATTTCTAGCTTGCCCACCAGCTGCCCCTCTGGGGTCTCTCTCTCCTGGACATCCCACCTCTGCCCTCCCAGGCCAAAGACAGACGCTTCATCACCTGCCTTTGAATGTTCACTTTGAGAACACTTTATAGAGGAACATAACCTTTCCTGCTTTCTTCTCTCTTCCCCTCTTTTCTTTAAAAAAGAAAGGGTCAGGTAAGACAGACCCACTTTTCCTGGGGGACCCATGCTGGCTGGCTAACACTGTTGCCCCTCCTTACGTGTGTTTTTTTCCTGAAGGATCCGCCTTGTGAGATGTTTGTAAGAGCCTCCCTACTTAGAGGCACCCCGCTGGTATTTCCAAACCATCCCCACCTAATCTGGGGTCTGCACCCCACCCTCACATCTCCCAGAAGTCACCCTCATATTGGTTCCCACTCCTGTGGCCGTGAGGACCGGCTGTTAAGGCCACTGGCTCTGTATGGCCTGGAGGCACTTAGCTGAAACAGAGAGAACCAATGTTGGCTCTCAAAGAGCTGTGACCTACAGAGGCAAGAAAAGAGAAGACCCTCTCTGAAGGTCCCCCAAAGGGGACAGGCAGTTCCTAGCTTGGACAGGATTTGGGAGCTTCTCACCCTAGGGAGGGAGGGGAATGGGCTAGATGCCCCCTGAGAACCTTCCAAGACCAAAGGGCACTGGATTCTGAGAGTGGATAAGGGGCAGGAGCCCTCGGGTCAGAGAGAACTCCTTTGTTTTATCTAGCTCTTTGTCCTTGAGCAAGTTACTGAACCTGAGTCTCGGTTTCCTTGAGTTTAAACTGGAGACAGGCGCGCCTGGGTGGCTCCGTCGGTTGAGCGTCTGACTTCAGCTCAGGTCGTGACCTTGTGTTTCGTGAGTTCGAGCCCCTCACAGGGCTCGCTACTGTCAGGGCAGAGCTGGCTTTGGATCCTCTGTCCCCCCCCCCCCCCCCGCCCCTCCCTCCTCTCAAAAATAAAGAAACATTTAAAAAGTAAATAAATAAATAAATAGAGACAATAAAAGAACCTACCCAATGGGGGTGTTTTGGAGGATTTAGTAGGATAACGTAGGTAAAGCCCTTGGCACGGTGCCTGGCACACAGTAAGTGCTCAAGAAATGCTGGCTGCTGTCCTTGGTGCCATTCCAGTATGACAGGTAGAGGCTGGGAAACAGTCGTCACCCCAGGAGCCCTCTGCCTTCTCTGCTCTTCATCTCAGGACGCCAAGTCCATCGAATGCTGATCAGCAGGGAAAGTGTGGGTGGTGGAAGAAATGTACAGAGAGCAACAGAATTCTAAACCAAACCTGGTTCAGCTCACCCGCTAAAAGGCAGCTCCCTCAGGCCATCTGAACATCTGAGGGACCATGGTCCTGAGACCAGTCCCAGCAGGGATGCGCCAGATCCCTTGCCCAAAGGCCAACAGTTCTAGGCTGAAACGTGTGGGGCTGTTCTGGGCAACCTGCCAGCTTGGGAGCTCAGCTCTGAGCCCTGGAAACAAAGAGGCTAAGGAGGGACACGTCCAAGGTGTTCCTGATATCCATAGGAGGCAACACGCATACAGCACGACACCTTTTCATACCCAACTCCGGGGTCCCAGATGCCCTCGGCACCACGCTCCCCAGACCCACCACCTGTGCCTGGTGGACTCAAGCCTTGCCCCAAATGTCACGTCCTCTGAGAACCATTTCCTGACCTGCGGGCAGAGACGGCCACCGCTTTAACTGCCCGTCCCTGTGTTATAGCACTGGCATCATTATTGCTAGGACTGACCGCCCACTTCAGCACACAGCACTTCCTGTGCCCCGCCCTGTTCTGACCCGTTACATGTATCAACTCATTTAATCACCATGACAACTCTATGAAGTAGATGCTATGATTATCCTGTTTATATATGAGAAAACCGAGGCGCAGAGAGGTTAGATGACATGCCCAGTGTCACCCAGCTAGAAGCGGGGGAGCCTGGATTTGAGCCCCAGCCGGGCGGCTCCAGACTCTACAGTCTTCCTGTGAATTCCTGGAAGGCGGGGGTGACATCTAATTAGTCTCCGTCCCTAGCACCCAGCGCAGGTACGTGGTAGGCGCTTAGAAAAGATGGGCTGACTGCATAAGCAAATGCCTGCTTCAGGCTAAGCTGGTGAATATTCCAGCCTCTGAGCTGCAGGACAGAGAAAGCGAGCCCCTCAGGGAAGTGTAAGATAAAGGTACGCCAACCCCCCCCCCCCATTCTCCTTCTCTTAGCATTCCCACCGCAGCCTTGTCTGTCCTGTCTGCTTCTGTCTTATCGTTTGCCTTCTGTTTTTCTGTTTCTCAGTTTATCTTCTGCCTTTGTGCTTCTCCTCTTTTGCTCCTTGGTCACTCTCTCCCTGTCCTGCCCCATCCAGCCCCCACTCACTGTTCTTCCCAGTAGCTCTTGCATGCTTCAAAGCCGCCTCCCCCCCATTCTTGGCATTGGAGCGCTTATGGAGCCCAGGCTTGCCCAACGAGGCTGAGAGCCCGGTGATATTGACTCATTACACTGGCTGTGGACCAAGCCTCTACACCTTGACCCTGAATGAAAACAGCAACTTCCCATCAATTCTACCTGGATGCAGAGTGGGGGTGCAGGTGGGGGGGGGGTGGTTAGTTGCCTACCTACAGCTAGTCACGGATCTGTATGGGACAAAGAAGATCCACTGCTCTCCCTGCCTCCTCGCTCAGGGTCCCAACTCCTCCAAACAGTCTCGCCTGATCACTTGAGACAGTTTATTCATGCAACCATTCAGCGAATCCTTATATATTCGAATACTCTTACTGAGAAGAGGAGGCGTGCTTCTGAAAAACTTGGTTACGACGTAACTTCGGATAAGTGTGCAAGTGACCGGATGTCACAGACATCATAAAGACCAAAGGAACTGCAGACAATCAGTGATTTTAAAAGAGACCTATATGACCTGGGGCCAGTGGTTTATTCTCTGTGGTCCTCAATATCCTAGCTATGAAGAAGGGGATGATAATCTAGACCTTAGAAGGTCAGGAGCATTGAATGGGATAGTTTTTGTAAAGGTCCTGATGGATTGGTGCTTGGTATGTGCCAAATAACACGTTTGGTTCTTTCTCCCTTCTCGGTCTAAAACAGTGGCCTTCTCCTCCACCTCTCAGATAAATGGTGAGATACGAACGGGCCCAGCCTTTCAGATCAGAAATGTCTTAAGGACAGGATGACCCTGGTCTGTAAGCTTTGTGGTACGTGGTAGGTTGTGGAGACGGGCCTCTCATGCTAGAGGTCACCCACTCACTGCGATGATGACAATTCACTAGAATTGTCTCCCCCCCCCCCCGCCCCTTTCCCCCAAGCAGCGGGTCTTTGAAAAAGCCTGGCGGATGCAGAACTAATCAGGTGGGAAGTCCAAAGACAAGTTCGGTTCTGCCCTGAGATATGGAGGTTTGTTGAAAGTGTATTTATTTATTTTAAGAGTGGCAGAGACAGCATGAGCAGGGGAGGGGCAGAGAGAGGAAGAGAGATAGAATCCCAAGCAGGCTCCGCACTGTCAGTGTAGAACCTGATGCGGGGCTCGAACTCCCAAACCGTGAGATCATGACCTGAGTCAAAACCAAGAGTCAGACACTTAACTGAGCCACCAGAGACCTCGACGTAGAGGTTTGTTTCATTGCTGTATCCTCAGCTCTTAAAATAGTACCAGGTACATAGTAGGTGCTCAACAAATTATTGAATCATTTATTTTTCAAAGCAATGGATTTTCTTTTTCTTTCAAATAAAAATATGGGGGGGGGGTTAGAAGGGGCAAATGGTAGGGTTACAGGGGGGGCATGCCAGGGAAATGCAGCTGCCCGGCCTGCCAGCCGTGGCTCCTCCTCTGCAAAAGGAATACAGCAAAGTCAACAGTGCATGTGTCCCCCCCTTCAGGATGTTGGGGAGCGCACATGCCTGCTTTGTGGTTTATGCTGCAGTTTTCAGAGGAGAAGGGGGGCAAAGGTGGAGACAGAGATCAGGGATGGAGGGAGGGAGAGGTCCTGGAGAGCAGGGGGACAGAAAGGGAGACACGGGGATGGAGATGCGGGTAGAGGAAAGAGAGTGAAGGGGAGGAGAGAAAGAGGAGGAGGGAGGGAGGCACAGGGAGAAAGAATGGAAGTAGGGAGCAAGTGTGGACAGTTACAGAGGAAGCCTGCTGTCTCAGCAGACCCCTGGTTCCCACTGCCTCTGCCGTATCTTTCCGGTTAGGCTGTGCCAGCGAGTGGGTCGATTTGGGGATGCTCCTAATACCGGGTGTCCACCAGGCCCCTGGCAGGGCACTGAGGCCTGAGTTCCATCCCTTCCAGATAATGAGGTCCCATCCAGGTCCGGAGGGACCCCCTAGGCAGGAAGGGGGAGACGCAGTGTGAGCCAGCCCAGGGGCAGGAAAAGGGCCTGGAAGGCTCAGACCCCTAGCTGTGCCCTTCTCTTTCCACCTTCCCCACATAAGGGCACCTGGCCAGCCGAGAAAGTGGGTCAGGCCACCTACATCGGACTTTTTTCTAACAACAACAGGGCCCACAGGCAAGGGGGGCCTCAGTGCCCTATACACGGCCCTTGATCACCCCATGCCCAGTGGTCTTTGCTGGTGGGACCTTTAAGAAGGAGGGGGCAGTGGGAAGGGATCCTGGCTTTCTCACTCAGGAAGAAGACACGGGGGGGGGGGGGGGGGGGGGGGGGGGGGGGGAGGGCCCATCCCAGGCTGACAGGGAAGAGGGAGTCTACTGTTGGTCCCGGTGCATGGAAAGACCCAAATCTCAGTGATGGTGACAGAGCTGGTGGGGAGCAACTTGTCTTCCTCTGACCTGGGGCAGATGTTCTGTCTATGACCCCACCACCTGGGGGCCTCAAGCTGCGGCCCCACCGGTCCATCGCTGGCCACTGAATGCTGTGTCCGGCCCACCCACTCCGACCCTGCCAGTCGTCCAATTAGAAGCTGCGTTGGCTCCAACAGATGGGAGCTGCGGCAGCCTGAGGAAGAGAGCACAAAGCCCAGCTGACATTTTCCTTCCTGCTCCTTCGGCGGGGGAGGAAGAACAGGGACATAGGGGGAGCACAGCAATACCCCTAGGGCCCACCCCCAGTGCCCAGGTCTCCTGCACCTCTTTAGTTTCTCAGCTCAGCCCTGAATGGAGGTCAGTCCCCCATCTTCCCCCCCACGCAACCAGCGGCTCCTCGCTGGCTGGGCATCAGAGCCTGCGCCGCCCTTCGCCTGCAGGACAGACGGACCACCTGTGGCTGGCCAACCTCTCCTGTCTCCTGGGTGCTGCGGTGGGCCCAGGGCTGTCCTTCCGATTCCGCTTCCCACTCCCAGAGCCCCCAGGCTGGGCCCAAGCCCGGCCCATCCCCCACCGCAAATGTCCCATCCCAGGCTGCGGACAGACCCCTGCCGGCCCGGGAGAAGCCTGGCTCCTGGTTCCAGATACTTCGAACAGACACACCAAGGCCACCTTGTCCCTCCGCACGGACACCCGAGCTCCAAGGAAGGGGAAGTCCCCGCGGCCCCGGAGAGCTTCCACCCCGCCAGTCGGCCCCTGTCCCGCCTTCCCTATCCCCTCGGCCACCGCTCGGCTCCCCGACATCTCCGGGTGCCGCTCTGCCACGCAACAGTTTGGGGCGGCCCGGGCCTCCCCGGGGGCGATTAAGGCCCCCCTGGGGGATCAAGGCCCAGCCGCCCCCTCCCCCGCCGCTTCGGGTGCTGCCCGCGCGGTCGGCCGCCGTCTTTACATTCTCGAGCCCCGCTTCCGTCTGCCCCGGCGGCCGCCTCCCTCCCCGAGTCCCCAGCTCCCCGGCCGGCGTCCCCGCGGCCCGCCCCTCCCCCAGCCCCCGCCCGGCCCGGCCCGGCGGGGAAACCGGGCGGCGGGGACCCGGGCCCGGCGCTCCCCCGCCGCGTCCCCCGCCGCCACGCCGACGGTCCCCCCCCCTCCCCCCCCGCGCCGCCCGGGGCTCAACCCGGGGCCGCACACTCACCCGCGGGCGCCGTCCGGGCTCCCGGGGCCGCCGTCCGCCGCCCGCGCCGCCGCGCCCCGTTCGGCTCCGGCTTCGGCCCGGGCTGGGCTGGGGGAGGCCGGGGCGCGCCCTCCCTCCGCGCCGCCTCCGCCACAGGCCGGGCAGGGTCGCGGGCGCCTTCCCCGCCGCGGAGTTGTCCGGGGAGCGGTCCTGGGCCCGAGCCGGGCGAGCGCGGTGGCAGGCTCGCCGTCCTCGCCGCCCCCGCCCGCACCGTCCGCGCCCCGGGCTCCGCGCCGCCCTGCGCGTCGTGGCCGGAGGCTGGCGGGCGACAGGCGGGCGCTCCCTCCGCGCCGCGCGGCCGCAAGTGCACAGAGCAGGCCCTCGCGCGCCCCGGCCCCGCCGCGCGCCCCTCCTCCCGGCTTCGCGCTCAACCTGCTCGCCCGCTTCGCCGCCGCTCCCCCAACCTCCGCGGCCCGCTCCGGTCGCCTCCTCCCCGTCTGCAAGCCACGCCACCCCCCCCCCACCCCCCTCCAGTCCCGCTGCCAGTTTAACTCCTGAGTGGCCAGAGGCCCCCTCTCCCTAACGCACACGCACACCCGGGAGGGAGGAGTAGGGTGGGGCCGATGTTGAGGCTGGAGTCTCTGGGGCCGGTGGTGGTCTCGTGCCTTTGGACGCTAGGCTTGGCTGGAAGAAGGGGACGCGGCGCCTGGATCTGAGGGGGGAAAGGGGTGGCTCTTCTGACACTGCCTCAGCCTCTTGCAAAGGCCAGGAGGACAGAAGGGAAATTCGGCAGCTTTTAGAGGACAGGTGCATCTCACGGGCATAGCGCTCCGAAGACCACATTTTTTCCTACCCTCCCGAAGTTAACAGCGGACTAAGGAATGCAGTGGTGGGTAAGAACGCGTTCCTGGGCACAGGCACCTCTCATGCTAAAGAATGAAGTGAGATACCTGTCCCCTCCCCCCCCCCCCCCCCCCCACCAGTTCTCATGCCCTTCCAGAGCTGGGCAGTTCTGGCATTCTGGAAGACCCCATCGTGACCCTAAGTGAAGGATGTCAATCTACATCGGTGTGAGGCAGGAACTGGCAAGTCCCCCCAGGGGCTCGGCTTTGGGGGATGCCCATTCTGGGGACTGTACTATGAGCACTGGGAAAAGCAAAGCAGGGCTGATCCATGCTGCAGGTGGGTGCTGGGCTGCTGCCTGCCTGGTGCCTTAGAAAAGCTGGATCACTACCACTGAAATCGGGGCTTAGGAGAGTGGGCCTCCTGCTGGAGCCAACCGCTTAAGGCCCTTGCCCTGGTGGGGCCTTCAGCCTGGATCACTCAGAATGCACACAAGCTCAGCTCCATGATGGGTTTTGACCGGAGTGTACAGAACACATCATAGGGGGGTGGGTGAGGGGGACCCCAAGGTATAGGGAGTCCTGCCAGAAGTGACAGCCATCCAGTCTGCCTGCCTTCATTCAGGGCTTGAGCGAGCTCAATGCCTCCTGTGAGCTGAGCTCCGGATGGAACATTGACAGAGCTTTCTGGTTCTGTCTTAGATTCCAAGGGCACAGCCAGTGGTAACTCCATGCCTGGAGGCTTTGATAAAGTCTGCTTGAAGGTCTGTGTGTTCTGTAAGCACAGAGCGGGTTCTCACCTTCGTATATCCAATGAGCACATATCACATTCCCATTATATCTCCTAAACCACCCCCATGCCTCCACCCTCCACCCCTGCTGTGGGGCATAATGGTCTCAGGGAGCTTAGGAGGACGAGTTGGAGGTATATGAAACAAATTTTAACATCTCAAGGCAATGGAAGTGTCATAGAAATACAGAATGAGAAAGCCATTATTGGCTAGGATTATTCACAGAGGGTTTTATCGGGGAGTTGAGACTCAAGGTGAGTCCGGATGGCGGGGCAAGATTTGAAGTGGCAGAGAAAACGGGGACCAGCAAAGGCAGGAAAGTGGAGCCAGGCAGAGTAGAATGCATTGTGTGGAGGGTAGGTGGCAAGAGGCGATTTATTGAGCTACTATTAGATGCCAGGCCTGTTCACATATTTCTCTCATTTTCCCCTCCCCATTTAACAGACAGGAGAATGGAGCCTCGGCGGAAGGTCTACAGGCAGAATTTGAATCCTCTTCTTTTTAAAAAAAATTTTTTTTTAACGTTTTATTTATTTTTGAGACAGAGAGAGACAGAGCATGAACGGGGGAGGGGCAGAGAGAGAGGGAGACACAGAATCGGAAGCAGGCTCCGGGCTCTGAGCCATCAGCCCAGAGCCCGACTCGGGGCTCGAACTCAAGGACCGTGAGATCGTGACCTGAGCTGAAGTCGGACGCTCAACCAACTGAGCCACCCAGGCGCCCCTGAACCCTCTTCTTGAAACACACGCTGCCCTGGCTGTAGCACCATCTCGGAGATCCGCATGCAGAGTGGGGGCAGCTGATGAACCTGAATTGCCAGGCTGAGCAGTTTGGCTGTGGCCCAGCACACAAGGCATTTGGGACGAAAGAGGCAGGGAGATGGGAGACCAGTGAGGAGGCCAGTGGAGAGCGGTGGAGAGGGAGCCGTGAGCATGGACAGTAAAGACCATGGGCCTTTGTCAGGAAGATCTGGCAGAACTCTGTCGCTGAGTCAGAGTCATTGAGTCAAGAGGTGAAAACCTGACTCCAGACTTTTGAGCATGAGTGTTTGGGTCTCATGGCAATTCAGTGGGGCCACCCACCCTCCGGAGGGCCAGTGTCAGTGTATTCACAGATTGATCGTGAAAAGGAGATGTTACCTGCCCTTTACCCTCTCAGTGGCCTGAGCGCTCAATCCCGCGTCCACCCCTCCCACCCCCCTGAAATATCTGTCATGTGTGTTTCAGCTCCCAACCAGAACGTGTGCCTCTGGGGGACTGAGACTGTCCTGTACAGTGTCAAGTCAGGACTAGTACCTTAAAGTAGACGCTCAGTAACTGATTACTGAGAATAGATAGGGTGGGGGGCACCTGGGTGGCTCAGTCGGTTAAGCGCCCCACTTCAGCTCAGGTCACGATCTCACGGTTTGTGAGTTTGAGCCCCGCATCGGGCTCCCGCAGAGCCCACTTCGGATCCTCTGTCCCCCCACTTCTCTCTCTGCCCCTCCCCCACTCGTGCTCTCTCTCTGTCTCTTTCCAAAATAAATAAACATTAAAAAAAGAAAGAAAGAGGAATAGATAGGGTGAAAGCAAGGAACGTTTGCCAAGTGACTGGGTCCTGAGCGACAGACCCTGTGAGACACATGGTGAGTAAAGCAGAGATTGAGGCAACGTTCTCCTGAGTTGACTCTAAATTTCCTGGACTCAGTGGGACCGAGGCAAGAGCACAGGTTTTGAAGCCAGAGGTTGGAAACTATTTATCACTTCCTTTGTATCGCTTCCGGAAAAATGCTTAACTTCTCTGAACTCTAATTCTTTCCCGTGTCACAATGTTAATTCAAGTAATAGCAGTTGATGCTTGGTGAATACCAACACGTAAGCCACGAGGCTAGGCGCATTTGTGCATTAGCTCATTGAAAATGTCACCACCCCGAGGACTCTGGAGCCAGGGGGAAACACACATTTCGCATTTGCATAACTCGTAGTGATAGAGCGGAGCTCGAAACCCAGGGCGATCGGACGGCGAAGTCCAAGCGCCGAACTGCTACCCGGCAACATTTCTTCAAGATGGGGGTAGCAATGAGGGTACTAAGTCATCCTCCTAGGACTGTTGTGAGATGTAACAGGGGTTACACGTGTCTGGCAGGGAGCATACCTCGGTAAATGGCAGTCTCTCTCTCTCTCTCTCTCTCTCTCAACTGGGCTCCCATGGTGGCCACGCTGAGCCAGACGCTTTGCTGGGAAAAGATGGGGACTCGGTTCCGACATTTGGCAGCTCTTAGGTAATTACTCCCGAGGATTTAATGGCCCTGTTACTGACCTTGCGCCCTGTAAGTTTAATCTCTAAGCTTAGCCATGCATAACTCCCTGCCAGGAAGGCTGGGGCTCTGTGACACCAGCGTCTCTGAAGAAGGATGCTGTGCACACGCCTCTGCAAGCGATCCTCGGTTCATCTCCCTGGGCTCTTAAAGTAGGGGTCAGACACTGAGCTGGGTGGCATGGGGGCGGTGAGGACCGGAGGGCTCCTCCTGGAGCCTGGCAGATGAGCCGAGTCAGGGCAGGAAGGCTGGCGATGTGATGCACCTCCTTCAGTGGGAGCTCTGCTTCTCTAGACAGCCTCTGCCCAGCCCCCACCTCAGGAGACCCTGGGCGGGGCCCTTGGAGTCCCAGAGGCCTGTTGCCCCACCAGCGGCCCGAGTAGGGAGAGGGTGTGGCTCAGAGCAGCGGCCCTTAGGCTTAAGCTTCA
This sequence comes from Prionailurus viverrinus, assembly GCF_022837055.1. Lineage (NCBI taxonomy): Eukaryota > Metazoa > Chordata > Mammalia > Carnivora > Felidae > Prionailurus > Prionailurus viverrinus. Next base: position 40,675,814 of record NC_062577.1, read on the forward strand.
CCTACAGCATGTGTGCAAATGCAGACCCACGGGTCCTCCTCGGAGTCTGATTCTGCAGTTCTTGAAATCTGCATTTTGGCAAGCTCTCCGGGCGATTCTGATTCAGGTCAGTGGAGGGGCCCTGTTTTGAGACATACTGGCCCGAGGTGCCCGTTGCTTTCTGACCGCTCCCTGCTTGGGCTCAGCAAGTACAGAGCCCTGTTCTGGCTGTTGGGGAACAGTTGAAAGGGGAGCAGAGGGTCTCTACCAGAAACAGGTTCATGGGGAAGCTGATGAAGCTTAAACTTTAGGGTCGCTCACTTGTGGGATGACGGCGGGGGCGGGGGGGGGCAATGAAAGCTGGGAGTTGTAGAGTGTTCTAGGTGGGGAGAGGAGGCCATTTTGCAAATAGGAAGCATTTTTATGTAAGCATTTCTGGTCCACTGAACGAAGAGCTATCGGAAGAAAGGGATCTGAGTTGCCCAGGCTTGTGTACTTTGCTGTGATCTCTCTAGTTCTAAAGAAATATCACCATTAGACTGAATTTTGTATTTTGTTCTTTTTCTTGAGAGGCCCTTGCGAACCCTGGCTCCTCCCTGGCCCCTGCCTTCAGGGAGCTCCCAGGATCCACAGATACCCTTGGAACACAGAAAACCAGAAGGGCAGGAGGACAATGCAGATTGCAGAGCTGTGTGGAACAGCAGGGATTCCACAGATTCCTGGAAAAGGCACTGCAGGTAAAAATGATGGAGGTTGAATCTGTTTTTGCCCAGAAACAATGCGATAATGGAAATTCCATTCCTCATCAAGGTCCCGGTGCCCAACTTTTTATAGGAATAAGTATAAATACCATAAACACCATATTTAATCAACTGTAAATGATACACTTGTGCTCGGTAAAATTGCATCCGAGTATACAAAACAGCTAAACTGGGCAATATGGTAACCAAATCCCATTCTGTTTAATTTAATGTATACAGAAGATTCCCAGGAGAATTGTTATTTTGGGGGGCAGGAGCGAGCGGTGGAGAGGATCAGAGAGACTCCCCCTTCCCTCCATATGGAACCTGTAAAGGCAGGAGGGAGACTCTCAGAGGTCCGAAGCTGAGGGACGGGGTTTTGTACCCCCCTCCCCCCGCCCCTGCACCTCTGAAAAGAGACCAACCAAGCAGCAGCATCTGGGCGCACCTGGCTGATTCTGAAGTGCATGTGTGTGAGTCAAGGACCGCCTACACACACACCATGTGTGGGAGACATTTAAGAGGGCTTGGGGTGCTTGAAGTTGGATGAGGGTGATCTGGAATGATCTTTCTGGAGGAGTACATTTTTGAGAAGATACTTGAAGGCAGGAGCGGGAAATGGTTAGGTATCCTGAGAGGTTAGCATCAGGGAGGTCCAACACATTTTCATCTGACTTTTTTTTTTTTTTTTAATTTCTTTTTTCAACATTTTTTATTTATTTTTGGGACAGAGAGAGACAGAGCATGAACGGGGGAGGGGCAGAGAGAGAGGGAGACACAGAATCGGAAACAGGCTCCAGGCTCCGAGCCATCAGCCCAGAGCCTGATGCGGGGCTCGAACTCACGGACCTCGAGATCGTGACCTGGCTGATGTCGGACGCTTAACCGACTGCGCCACCCAGGCGCCCCATGACTTTTTTTTTTTTTAACATTTATTTATTTTTGAGACAGAGACGGAATGCAAGTGAGTTAGGGGCAGAGAGAGAGAGAGAGAGAGAATGAGAGAGAGACAGAGTCCGAAGCAGGCTTCAGGCTCTGAACTGTCAGCACAGAACCCGATGCAAGGCCCAAACTCACGAGCTGTGAGATCATGACCTGAGCTGAAGTCGGATGCTCGACTGACTGAGCTACCCAGGCGCCCCCATTTTCATTTGACTTTTGACCCACCTCACCATGACCCATGGGCTGTCAGAAGACTTTGTATCTAAGCGTTCATTTCCCACCTCCTGTCCTGTTCAGTGGTTTTCAAACTACAGGTGGGGACCCATGAGCGGGTTACAATGAGAACTTGTTTAAAAAAAAATTTTTTTTTAATGTTTATTTACTTTTGACAGAGAGAGAGACAGAGCATGAGCAGGGGAGGGGCAGAGAGAGAGGGAGACACAGAATCCGAAGCAGGCTGTAGGCTCTGAGCTGTCAGCACAGAGCCTGACGCGGGGCTCAAACTCATGAATGGTGAGATCATCACCTGAGCCGAAATCAGATGCTCAACCGACTGAGCCACCCAGGCACCCCATACGAACTAGTTTAAAAAAAATGAAATGGGGGGGCGCCTGGGTGGCGCAGTCGGTTAAGCGTCCGACTTCAGCCAGGTCACGATCTCGCGGTCCGGGAGTTCGAGCCTCGCGTCAGGCTCTGGGCTGATGGCTCGGAGCCTGGAGCCTGTTTCCGACTCTGTGTCTCCCTCTCTCTCTGCCCCTCCCCCGTTCATGCTCTGTCTCTCTCTGTCCCAAAACTAAATAAAAACGTTGAAAAAAAAATTAAAAAAAAATGAAATGGGATAGGGAGGAATGTCTTTCATTAACACTTTTGTTCATTTCACGTAAGCGTATGTGTGTACCGAGTTATGGCATTCAGTGTATTTCTTACCACGGGTCCTTATCAAATCTTGGCTTCTTAGTCCCAAAGCCTGCAAATAAGATACACGTGGGGTATCTCACGTGTTAAGAATAAAGTATTTACTCAAATCCAGCCTTTTTACTTGGCATTACTTCTGTTGTCTTCTTTTCCAATCAGACTCTATTCGTTTCTGAACATTTCATTTCAGAAGTGGTTCACAGGGCAAAGAAACTGGGACTCCATGTATCTGAATTCTGTCCTTTTCTCTTTGTACTGTCTCTGACCCCTCTCCTTTCCTTCTTATTTTCTCACAGAGAAGGAAGTCTTTATGGTTTTACTTCCAATATTTGGACTAATTCCAGCATAGATCTTAGAGCTCACGGGGCTCTCCAAAAATCATTCCCAAGGCCTGTCCCAGCAGCCAGCACCTGGGTCTATTTTTGCTTTCTAAACTCATGCTTCTGAAGCTGTGTGTGCAAAAGAACCACCTGGGGAACTGATTAAAACGTATTTCCTGGCTCTCACCTAGTAGGGCTGAAGTGGGGCTCCTGAACTGCATTTTTTAGAGCTCCCCAAGTGGTTCTAAGGATCACCCTTTGAAGAATGCTATTAATAAACCATGGGGAAAATTCCACTTCTTCCAGAAGCTTTCTCCCATCACTCCTGATTCTGATCCCTCCGCTGTTTCCCTTCCGCAGGAATAGTCTTGGTTTATGCCACTTGGCGTTTATTTGCAATCATTTGCACCTCGTCTGAGAAGTTAGGACTTGTACTGAGAAGTACCCCGCCTTCCCGATTAAATTATAAACTCCCCCAAGGAACTGATCAATCATTACTGTTTTCCCAGAGTGCCCAGTAAGACCTTGCTCCTGGCAGATTTCCCTTATCAGAATCCTCCCAAATATCCTCCCTGCCCTTCCCGGCCCTTGGCCTCTGGGTGGGGGTCCCCACCTAGCAGTTTTTAGGCCAGCGGTAAGTGTCTGAGTTGTTCCCTGGATCAAGCAGCACTATCGATTGGGTGATTCCGGCTCTGTCTGACTTTGTCCTTTTCACCTCTATGGGTTTAGGGAGAAGTGAATTGGTAAAAACTAATGAGTCCAGATAACCCCCTTGGGATTGTAGCTTCATCACCTACTGTTATATGCTTCGGGTCTAGAAACACATCGAACAGCAAGGGCAGAAGACTGAACAGCTTTCTAGAACTAGAACGAGGCAAGCTGGCGCCTAGGGTGCAAAATTGAGGGAAGCACGCACTCTCAGGGGCTGACCTTGCACTTGCAGGGTCCCGAGAGTGGGTACCCTCTCTGGGTGCTTCCCTGCCTCACCTTAGTCCCAGCCCTGCAAGGCAGCCTAAAGCGAGCTCCCTGGGCCCTAAGTGCTGACTGCCAGGCCTTACAATGGACCGAGGGAGAAAGATTAAGCGGTTCTTCAGGCGGAGGTCAGGTTGGTCCATTTTCCTGTCCCGAGGAGCCGTTCTGCGTGTTAGCAGCTTGGGTAAAATTGACACTGAGCTCCTGATTCTGGGCCGTGAGTGTTTGCTGTGATGTCTCACTTAGTCCTTATGAGGCCCTCGGAGGCTGGGCTCCCGGCGAGGAGCCGGCCCAGATTCTCTGGTGGAAGTCCACTGGATTTGTTTGGTTTTATTTTGCCTTTCTTCTCCCTCCATATCCCCCCCTGCCTCTCCTGGAAAAGAGATCCCACACTCCCCAGGCACCACTTGTCAAAGGGTTTAACATGTTCACTTTCAGAAATTTCATCCTTATGTTTTATCCTTACAGGTCCTTCTGCCACGAATCACGTTTCTTCCCGTCTGACCCCCGAGGCGATGATGAACAGCCTGTCACTGGGCGCCAGCCTCTGTGTGTGGGGACCCCGGGGCCTTTTGGTTCATGAAGTCTCTTTTGTGCGCTTTTCTTCAGGCACTATAAACTCCTCTCCTTTGCTGGGGTTTTCTTTTCTTTTCTGGAAGAAGAAAAATTAGAAGGAGAGGAAAAAGAGAAGCGGGAGGAAGAAGAGAGCTGAGGAAATAAAGTCATGGCATGTGTCCCTGAGCTGAGGGGGACTGATCTTCCTGAAGGGGAGACGTGAGGAGGCGGCCCCCGAAATACCGGGCTCCTTGCAGGCAAGGACTCCCGGCAGAGAATCCAGGAGCTTGGGCCACTTCCGTGGGCTTCTGCACAAGTAGCTCCCGGTCCGAATCCCTTCACAGACCCCAGGCTCCTGCCTCTGTTGGGTGGCTTTCACCCTGGATGCCTTGGTCACAGAGGAGTGGAATTTTCAGCCTCCAGATGGCAGGACAGAACCCTCAGGGCTGGGGTCAGGCACCCAGCTCCTGTCCTTCTCCGCCCCCTTGCAATGTCAGAGATGGTGTCCCCACACACTGAGTTGGGTGGCTGGAGCGGATGACTAATGCACGTCATTTTCAAGATGCTCTCTCTGCACAGGAAAAGTACATTCAGATCCAGGTTTTAATTGTGTGTGATTTTAGCTGAGATGGCGTTAATTTATTTCCTTTGCTACTTCAGCGGCTTTTCCTCTTTCATCGCGGTGAAATTATCTGGAATGTATCTTTTTTTTTTCTTAAGGGCCAAGAGAAGAAGCTGATCTGGCTCCTTTTCCACTGATTGAGGTTTACAACATTCTAGGGGCTGCCAGACGATGTTCAGGGGGTGCCTCGGGTCGGAGACCCTATCGTCTCCCATTACCCGCTCTCCCTGCCTTCCAACTGCCGGATTTCCCGAAGGGAACGCTGGGCTTGTGGGGCCTGTACTACCCAGGCAGACCCTCTGACCCATTCACCAACAGAGTGGATTTTTCAGTCAGGGCTGAGTCCAGTCAGTTTCTAGCACGAGAACACCTTGCTTCCTTGGACAACCTTAGAGGAAAGGGGGAACAGCTTGACATCGACAAAGGGTTTCTTGGAGGAAAGAGACTGTTAATCAAAGAAAGATGGGGCAGGAGGCGCCCAAGGCCCCCGACTGGTGCTGCAAAGCTCCCGCTTTCTAACTTTGGTTGAGAGAGGGTCTTTCGTGTAAGAAGGTGGGTAGGGCCAGTGTGGGGATGATAATCCCCTGGTACAACGCTGGGGGGTGTGGTGTTTTTTTTTTTCCACTCAAACTCTCTTTGTGATGAGCATAAAAATAGCACACACACCTTCAGAGATTCTGCTGTGTCTTGTCCCAGAACTTTGCCCTCTTTGAGAATTATCATTTTTCTGCGTCTCTGCTCTAGCTAAAACCGTTTTATTAAGCCTGACTTACTCTAGTTTTTACTATAAAAATAAAAGGATGGTTATTTTCCAAATGTAGAATTATAGTGTCATTTCAAACATGCTTTTCAATCTCTATTAAAGTTCCAAACCGGAGGTTAAACTTCCCTGCACCTCCCTATTGGAGAATCACCGAATCATTGCCCAGATATCTAGTGCAGGAAGTCAGAAAAGCATTGACTATGCCAACCTGGGACCATCCTAGGACATTTTTGTCTCTTGTCCTTCTCCCCATCCTGTGAAATCAGTGTCCTCCTTGGTCATTCTGGCACATAGTAGGAAATTCAAGAAGTATCTGTTGCATGAGTCTTATAGTATTAAATTATTATCTAGTGGGGCGCCTGGGTGGCTCAGTCAGTTGAGCGTCCGACTTCAGCTCAGGCCAAGATCTCGAAGTTGGTGAGTTTGAGCCCTGTGTCGGGCTCTGTGCTGACAGCTCGGAGCCTGGAGCCTGCTTCAGATTCTGTGTCTCCCTCTCTCGGCCCCTCCCTCTCTCTCTCTCTCTCTCTCTCTCTCTCTCTCTCTCTCAAAAAAAAATAAACATTAAAAAAATTATGTTCTAGTGCTTGGCACAGTATACGGGTGCCCGACAAGGTGTCCAGTGAGTGTTAGCCATTGTTCCTCATCTGCATGTTCTAGAATCTGCCCTTTTCAGAAGCTCCAGCTGGTGGAGATGTTCATTTTCTTCGTGCCCTGGGACAGCCCTCAACGTCCTCTTGTTCTGCAGGACTTAGGTTTTGCCTCTAGATGCTTGCTGCTTGTTCAGATACCAGATTCTTTTAGGTATAGTCAGAAGCCTAGCACAGTGCTATGCACATAGTAGGACCTCAGCTAATGTCTGTTGAGAGAGACAGTGAATGGTCCAGGGGCCTCCACCTGAGAGCCTCTGTGATCAGGTGTGGCTGCGTCTGGACCACACAACTCCTTGGCGAACAATTAAGCTCTCTGATTGTGCTCTCTGTGTACAGGGCCCTGACTTACCAGCACGTGATCATGGCTTGAAAATCATTCTGGTCAACCCATCATTCTAGCATGGTTAAGGGGGTTATTGGAGGCCAGTATCACTCTGCTGCTCACAATCTGTTTCTGAGTTCTCCCTGGATTGCTTTGCATAGCTTTGGAGCTCAGATAGCTCTTCCTTCCAGTTGCCTGTGGCCATTTCCTGGCGGGTCCCCGGCAACCTTCGTCTTTTTAGGGCAGTAAGTATACGTTCCCTTCCCAGCCTGCTCTTCCCGATGCGTCTCTGTCCATTTGCCCCCAGCTGCTGTTTCTTAAAAACTAAGCGTATACTTACTATATGATCCTGCACTCCCTTAAATAGGCATGTGTCCCAGTGAAATAAAAACTTATGTCCGCTTAAAATCTTGTACAGAAACGCCCATAGTCGTTTTATTTGTAATAGCCCTGAATTGGAAACAGCTCACATGTCCTTCACTGGGTGAATGACCAGACAAACTGTGGTCCACCCTTGCCACAGAATAAGACCCGGCAACAAAAAAAGGGAACGAACTCTTGATACATGAAGCAATCTGGATGGATCTCAAGGGCATTCTGTTGAGTGAAAAAAGCCAATTTCAAAAGGTCACATACTGCATGATTCCATTTATATGACATTCTCAAAGTGATAGAATTATACAGATGGAGAACACGTTAGCGGTTGCCAGAGTTTGGGGTGGTTAAAAAAGAGAAGCGGAGTACGGTGGGATTATAGAGGGATAGCACCAGGGACCTCTGTTCCCGTGTCTTGATTATGGTGGTGGTTACGGGAAGGGACACATATGATAAAATTGCCTAGAACCACATACATGTGCGCGCATATGAGTGCACGTGAAACCTTTGAAATCTGCATGAGGTCTGTGGGGGGTCCCAGTGTTCATTTCCTGGTTTTTGTTTTTGTTACCAAAAAAAAAGCAGCTGCAGATTTTGTTACCACTCTATGTCAACCCCTGGTCTCCCTTTGATCTCGGGCCCGACGCTCAGGGTAGGTTTGGAAGGGCCAGATCCTCTTGGCGTTCTCAAATATTAGGAACGTAGCTGAAATACTTTAGTTCTCCTTCTAACCTACAATGAAGCCATTTTCCCCAGAATCACTATAATCTCATCTGGGAGCTCTATGTATTTCCAGCCTATGCCTCCTCTTGGGGTATTGTATTCTAAGTGGATTATCTACCCTGTGCAGTAGGACTATAAACTTATTTTGTTTATTTGATTATCCTAAGCCTAATCAGCTTCACCTTCAAGTTTAAGGAGGATCCTGAATTCAATTACCCTAGGCTAGGACTTGCAGGTATACGGGTTGCTTTATTTCGGGGCCAACTCTCTGAACTCATCATGTGCTCCTGGTGATCTGAGGCTCCATCCTGCAGTCGTCATGGGATACTTAGTGCTCCCTGGCCTGGGGGTGACCAGGATGGGGGGTGGGGGGGTCTGAAAGAACCATGATGGCGAGGAGCCTGCTCCGGATTCTCTCTCTCCCTCTCTCTCTCTCTGCCCCTCCTCCCACTCTTGCATCCACATACTCTCTCTCTTTCAAAAATAAATGAATAAACTTAAAAAAATCATTCCATATTTGTGTCCCTCATGTTTCAACTTAGATAGCATGTGCCATAGAAAACCTTGCCTGGCCGCACAATAACGGATGGAGCGCCCTCCTCTGGATCCCCTGGCCCCTACGCTTGTCTACCTGAATATTTCCACATCGTCTAGTTGGTCTTGCCAACTAGGCTGAGTTATTTGAGAGCAGTGTCCACACTTTTCATCTCCCTATGCCCAGGGTTTAGCACAATGCCTGGCAGATAGTAGGTGCTCAAGAAAGATTTATTGAATGAATGAATAAAGAAATGAATGAATGAATGAAAGGATGATACAAAAGGGTGGGACTTGATGTGCCCTCTCCATACTGGAGACTAGTCCTGCCTCCGGGGCTTTGTATATTCCATTTCTACCTTCCAGAATGTCTGTCCCTACCTATCCCTACCATCCTTCAAGGCCTGTCTGGAATCCTGCCACCTCTGTGAAGCCTTCCCTGATTATTCCAACCCACTGTGATCCCTCGTGGGTCAGAACTCACATGGGAATTATTGGGCATTGATTCGGGCTGTCATTTTCTTTTCATATTTGTGTCCTTTCTCCCCAAACTCTAAGTTTCTAGAGGGCAAGGGTTTCACCTTATTTTCTTCATATCCCCGGGGTACTTTGTAAACCTCAGGGGATCACTAAATGAGTCTGGCCTGAGAGTCAGAGGAACTGCATATGAGGCAGAGGGGGGGCCAGGGGTGCTCCCCAACTGTGAGCTCGTCAAGGGCAGAGATGAGAAATCAGTCAAGGTTCCCTCACCGGTGTCTCCCATTGTTCCCACATAGAGGAGGCCCACGCTGCTTGTTAGACTAGCTGAGCGATAGACTAGCTGAGCTTTGGGGGTGAGTGGAAAGGAGGATGCTGGTTAAGAGTGAGGGGTGTGAGGGCGCCTGGGTGGCTCAGTCAGTTAAGCGACTGACTTCGGCTCAGGTTTGTGGGTTCAAGCCCCGCGTCAGGCTCTGTGCTGACAGTTTGAAGCCTGGACCCTGCTTCAGATTCTGTGTCTCTCCCTCTCTCTGCCCCTCCCCTGCTGGCGCGCTCTCTCTCTCAAAGATAATAAATAAATGTTAAAAAAAAGTTTTTAAAAAAAGAGTGAGGGGTGTGATGGATGGAGATGGGAACCAAGTGCAGTCGAACCAGCGGAGGGAGCCTGGCCTGGGCAAGAGAGAGAAGGAAGAGGTCTGTCTCCTTCTGGTCGGTCTGTGTCTGGGTTAAAGAATGCGGACAGCAGCGTCGCTTAGGCTGGCACTATTACCGGAGGGATTTCTGAATGGGTCTATAGGTGAGCTTGTGGTTCGGGTGGCGGTGAGAGAGGGTGGTCTTGACTCAGAGCTGTGGCTGGAGCTGGTTATCTGTGCGGAACCAGAGCAAACAGGATTCAGCAACTGAGTTGCCATGACCTACCCAGCTTTCCACGGCTTGAAATCGCTGTGGGCCCTCCTCCAGCCAGGAAACCCAGCCTTTGAAGCTCACCTCTGTGACACGCTCCTGGACGCCCCGGGAGAGGCGATCCCTCCTCTCCGTGCTCTTGTGCGCGATTAACGAGAGGCCTTGACATCTCTTCGTTGACATGCAGAAGAGGCCGTCTGAGGCCCTCAATGTCTAACCAAACACTTGATGTGTGCGAGGCCCCCCAGAGAGGAGAGGCTGTCAGAAATAACCGGCTCTCCCTACCTTCTTCCCCGGAGTCCAGTGGGAGGGTCTAGAGTGGGACCAACTCCTCCCCGGGGACCCCCTTACGTCCACCCGTTGGCTGCCTCCTTCGTGTGCTCTTGCCCGCGTTCCCTCCCCGAATCATGTTGGTTCCTTTCTCACATACATATCCACCGCCTTCCTGCCCCGGGCCCTGCCCAGAAGTGACAAGAAGGGGGCCCCAGAGTTGTCATCATTTCGTAGAAGACACAATCCCCCACAAGGGAACAGCAGCATACAATCGAGGGCTAATCTGGGGGCCGTCTGTTATGGACCACGAGGGCCTGGGCAGGCACAGCGATGGCTGGGCTGTCCCCTGGGGATAGCACGTGGCCACGGGGTGATGACATTATCACCCCCTTCTTTCTGCCAGACATCATCCTTGGCCCCAGTCCCCTCGGCACCAGGGAGTAGCTGGCCAGGTAGCTGCATAAAGGGCCGGGGAGCAGTTTCCACATATGCTCAGCCAGGAGGCAGCGAGGTTTGGGCCTGTCCTTGTTTCTCCGCGGGGGGCTGGGGAGCCCTCACTGAGGTGCTCCGTGCAGCCGTGAGCCAGCTCTGGTTTCCCTGCCCTGACCGGGCCCGAGGGAGTCGCTTGGGAGGGTCTGTCCCAGAGGACCTGGGCTCCTCAGCGCCTTAGACAGAGGCCCTGACCCAGCAGACAGGCTGGGAGGGCCCAGGCAGAGGGGAGACATTGTTCCTTTGGCTACTTTATTTCTTTGGTTTGTGGCCGTTTGACAACAGCAGTAAAAACAGCTTATAAATTAGGTGGCCGGCTGTAAACTGCAGAAGCAGCCGTGGCTCAGGAAGCACGGACGGGAGCCTCCCTCCGCGTCTCCCCGCGCTCTCCCCAGGCAGGCCTGCACCCCACCCTCTGCCAGCACCCCCAGGCCCCGGGGCAGGCAGGGCCGGGAGGGCTGGCATCTCTGACCTCCAGCGCTTTCCCTGATCACGGAACGGCCAGGGAGCCACTATCGGTTCCTCAGGGGCTCTTCAAACGGAGAGATGTTTATATCTTTTCGGTGCGGTCCAAATTACAAGCAGGAAACTGGAGCCTGGGGAACATAAACCAGGGGATACAAGGTAGGGATTTTTTTTTTTTTTAAAGCTTGATTTAAATCAACCTCCAGAAGCTCTCAAATGAGGCCAGCAGGGAGGAAGAGCTGCAAGGAGGGGCCTGGCTGTCATTTCGGTGTGACCCGATCCACGCGTCCTCTGTTTCCCCCTTGGTGCCGTGGCTTCTCCCTCCCAGCTGGTTCTGGGGGCCGGTTGTTTTCATGCAAGGACCCAACAGAACCGAGGATGGGTGTCGGTGCAGCTTTGTGGCTGCCCCAGGACGGGGCTGGTTTTCTGGGCCCAGCCCTCTATGGAAGCGCCTCCTCTCTGCCCTGGCCCCTTGCCACTTCACCTTCCTGCTCCAGGCCCAAAGGGAGCTTCAGGACCTGGCTCAGAGCCTGTGGGGTCTAAGCATCCTCCCCCCGCCCCCCTGCCTCCCAGGAGTGCTCTTTGGAGACCGTACGTGGAGGGGGCTCAGGACTCGTGTACCCACCAGAGCTTGGCCTGTGAGTTAGCTCCCGAACACAGAACACAGATGTTTGGACCCAGCACCCTCGGTGATGCGTCTCGGCTCATTCCATCCACCCCCTGGCATGGCTGTGTAAAGCTTCCGCAGCTGGCTGATTCCTCTGCATTTGTTTGTTTTCTTTGCCTGTGTCAATCATTGTGTGTGTGTGTGTGTGTGTGTATCCTGCCCACATGCGCAGAGCTTGGAGCGCAGGCACGAGGGCTTCTGCCTCTTCTAGATCGGGGGTTCTGCTCTGGGAGCAGGCCTGGACGTAAGGAGGCTGCTAGGCAGGGAGAGGACATCCAGGGCAGCCAGGGAGAGGGCGCCCAGACGATGTGGACGTGGGCACACGCAGTGACATTGACGTGCGGGTCACAAGTCTTGTGGGCGCTGCCTTCTTTCAGGGCATTTTAGTTTTTTGCTTATTGTCTCATCTTGTAGGGCTGCTGGCCACACGCCTCCCATCCTGGCCCAAGCCCAGGAGGTCTTAGAGGGGCAAATTCCCCGGGCTGTGTCAGGCCAGTGTTAGACCAATGAGCGACAAAGCAATGTGAAAAAGAAGACATTGCTGACCCGCTGGAAACATCTGGGAAGTACTCTGTCAAATCTAATAAGCTGTGTGACCCTGGGCAAGTCACTCAACCTCTCTGAATTCAGAGCTGTTCATCTTGGGAGTTGGGAAAGTGATCCCCGTGAAATTGCTGTGAGGAGCAAGTGAGATAGTAGATGAGAGAGCGCGCTGAAAAGTCAGAGTGCGCTAGCGTGTCTCGAATTTGGTAACAACCACAATAACCACTATGAGCAGCAGCTGTGAGCTGGTGGGCACCAGGAGGAAGCCAAGTGCTCCACAGGCCGTACTGGGTGTGCGTGCTCATCACTGGTGCCTGCTAGTCAGATCCTCTCTCTTCTGTGTGTGTGTGTGTGTGTGTGTGTGTGTGTGTGTGTTCAGTCACTTTACACACACATGCACACACACGTGCAGCTCCACGTGCTGACTGGTCGTTAGCACCCAGCCATAGGCCCTCGGGGGACCCAGAATCCGCGTTTCCCCCTAGTGTGGGACCCTGGACCAGGAGTAAAATCCCTTGGGGTGACAGCCCCACTCCTTACCTCCCACAGCCCACACTCTAGGATCCAGGAGACACTTGGGTGACTCTGGATATAAATCTGGATCCATTGTGGGGTGGGGGTGGGGCCTTCTGGGGCCAACAGCTCCTCTGGGGGGGGGCAGGGTGACATCCTGGGACACTCTTTGGCTAGCCTATGCCTGGTGTGGCTACCCCAGTTGGGGAGAGGCTCATCGGTGAGTAGTTGCCCCCCAAAGATAAGCTTCAGGAAATGAGTTTATGGGCCCTTTGTAACGGCTCCTATCTCACTGGGTGGGTTTACAACTTTAGCAGAATGGGACTCAAAGGGCCTTCTTTATTACTGCACTTCAGTTTCCGTTCTGGAGAAAGTTTTCTCAACAGACGTGTCCACACCAGACATTTGGGACAACCTGTGTCCTCCCTCCCAGCCCCAGGTGTCAGGCCATCCGACACACAGGCCTGGCATATGTGTTCCAGCAACTCTGGGAGCTTCCCAGAGCAGGGACCCCCCCCTCCCCCCGCCCGGAGCAGGGACCCAGGCCTCCTCCCTGCCTCCTGGGTACATCAGTACACAACTCCATCCGTGGGACTCTCGGGTGGCTTCAACACATGCAGAATACCTAGGATTTCTGTGGGGGGCTGGACCCAAGATGAACCACACTTAGGAAAGTTCCAGTTTCCCCCTGGGTCTAGAATCACAATGAGCTATAGTGTGGCCTACCAGATGGGGCTGGGATGTGGTCCCTCTCTCCTTCCTTGTCTCCTGGTCAGGGAGGGACCGTGTTGGGTTGGGGCGCGGGCTGTGAGTGCCAGGGTTGCGCGGGTGACCTATATCCCCATGGTAATGCCTCTCGGGATCTCTGCTGTGGTTCTACTGTGGCAGAAAGCAAAAAGCCTACCACTGAAGCCTTCCTTCCTCCCTGCTGTCCCCAGCGCCGTATTTTTCCACCTACTCCTCTGGCTTTGGAATCGATTTAAATAGAGAAGGCAGGTGGGGTGGGGGGAGGACCTGGGGAACAAGAGGCAGACTGAAGCAGAGAAGGGAAGAGGAGGAGGAGCCAAAGGCATGGTAGGTGGGCAGAGAGGAAGGGCAGGCAGGAAAGAAGGGAAAAGCTGAAAGGGAAGTTGTGCAGAGAACAGGGGAGCCAGAGGATAAAAAGGAAGGGGGCCAAAGGTGGGGAGCGCAGCTTCCCTGGTGGCCGGTGGAGACTCCTCCCGGGTCACCCCTTCCCCAGCCAGCTGGAGGGATCTGCTATCCTGGGATTCGTCTGGAGCCCAGTGCCCCATCCCAGGGAGAATGTGGCCTCACCGGGGTCCCGGTCCTGGAGACGAGCCCCTGCAGCTGTGTGGGATATAGGTGGGCAGAGCTGTGCCAACTTTTTGCCCTCCTGGCGGGAACCCCCTCCCCGACTCCCCACAGCCCCACCGGTCCCAGTGCGCAAACTGTGTGCATAATCATTAGATTCATTTCTATTAGTTCAGGCCCTTTGCATCCGAGGTTTTCCTCTGCTCCAAGGGAGAGGTGACCTCTGAAAGGATCCCCCATTCCTGCTCCTGTTGGGGGCCCCTGGGCCCCTGTACAGTGCCCAGCCATGCTAGGTGCAAGCTCTTTGGGGGTGATCCCCATAACCCAGGCTCTGCTGTCCCCCGTTCCTTTCTGTCCTGGAGCTTCGGCTTAGAAAAAGACTCACACACTGGTGTTTATGGGCACAGTTGGATTTGTCTGTGTTGCCATGACAACAGTGAGGGCTGCCCCTGTTCTCTCTCCACCCCATGCTCTGCTCCTTTCACAGGCTAAAAACCTCTCTCTGTCTCTGTCTCTCCATCGTTCTCAATTTCCCTCCCCCCCCCCCCCACCACCATTATTCCTAATTTCCATGGGACTTAAATCTCCCTCCCCCGTCTGTCCCTCTGGAAGGAGTAAGGCTGTGCACATTTCTCCTCAGTCCTTCTGAGACGGTAGGTTCTCAAGAGCTGGTCCCAGCCACTGAGGGGGCTGGTGGCCCACACTGTAACTGGGAGCAGAGGGCCCAAGGGCCCTGGGCCAGGATCGTGGGAATGATAAAGCCTTAGGTTTCCAAGTATCCCCTCAACACACCCCATCCCTGTCCCTGGGGCACCCGAAAGGAGCCCTCTGTCTCCTCTGTCCCTCCAAGACCTGTTGCCCTCTGATTTCCAATTCCCCGTGAAGATTCACCACCCCCTATAAGTTTTCCCTGTTTAGCTCCACCTGACCTCAAGTGCCAGGATCCCTCTCAGCATTTGAGTGCACTCTGGAGTATTGATTTGCACTTGCTTCTGTCATACACGTCCACAGCTACGTTCTGGGCTAGATGTGTGGGTCCAGCCTCCTCGGCAGTGTGTCCGGCACAACTTGCCACCCTCCCCCACCCCTGTACCAGAACTCTTCCCTATGGCAAACCCATTCTATTGGCCCAGCCCACTAGCCCGTCCCTCCTTCACCCTGCTCCCTCTGCCCAAGGTTGGGGGGGGGGGGTGGCAGGGGCGCCTTGGTCAGGCCACAATGTACCTTCTCTGAGATCTGATCTTAGGACGTGGGCTCCTCCTCCGGACTGTGATCTGTAGGGCAATTTAGCCTTAGGCTTCCAGGGCCGCCATTCCCTCAGCATGAAAAGGGACCCATAAATGGCAGGAAGCAGTGTCATGACTAATATATTTATCCATCATTCTGGGAACTTCTTAAGGGCAAGGGATGTGTCACCTCTACCAGATTGGAACTCTCCGGGGGTGAGAGCTGGGTTCCCCCATCAAATTGGGAGCTCCTCAGAGCAGGAGCGTTTCTTAAGTAGATTAGGTGCTAAAGTCTTGGTAGTTTAATTGGTCAAATATCAGGCATTTAGGGCTCATCATCCAGGGTTTAATCATTTACTTGGATAACTTCATAAAAATTGCATCTGAGTATAAACTCCACTTGGGTAGCATCTGTCTTGTTCACCATGCAAGGTGCTGAGTCTAGAGAGGAGAGGCAGGGTGACCTCCGCCCTTGGGAATTTGGTAGAACTTGTATGGGCTCTGACAGAGGTACATATAGTGTCCAGCAGGGGGCGCTGGGAGAAATGGCAATGGCTTCTGAGGGCAGGTGTGGCGTGAGCCTTTGTCTTCTGGGCTGGTGCAGGAGGACTCAGGGAATGCTTTTCAGCTGCTTGGCAATGGGCATCCTTCAGGGCGGAGCAAACTAAAGACGCTGGGCCATGCGCCATGCTTCCAAAGACCACAGTTCTTAGCCCTTGCCCTTGGGTTACCATTAGATCTCGTTGCAAGTCCCAGTAACCAACTCTCTCTATCAGAAGCATAAAGAAAATATGAAATTATCAAAAGATAGCTGGTGTGATGTGCTTTATCAGCTCAGGGTACAAATCAGGTCAGCTGTTTTTGATCCTTAAGTTAATCCTTTAAGCATCCATCTGCCCGATTTATCGAGAAGCCCAGTATCTCTTTCTCAACGTTCCTCTCTTCTTCCCCAACTCTCGCCCCTGTACTTGTTAAAAAAGGCCTAGCCCTTGTGCAGGTGGGAAGGGGCGTGCGAGCAGATACTTGGAGGGCCTGACCAGCCCATGCTCCTGTCCTTGCTAATGATACAATGGTCGCCATTGGTCGCACACAACGTGCTGAGCTTTCAGTTGCTGGTCAGATTCCTACACAAACCCCCCAAGAGGGTTCTGGTCTTGGGCCCCGGGCATACTGCACATGAATATCTACCCACAGGATCAGCCACTGTTGCCAAAGATTGCCGGCTAAGTAGCTGGGTCTAGGAGAGTTTCTAGCCACAGCCACACTCTGTGCCAGAACCAGCCACTCTGCCACTGAGATATTTTAGACCCCAGTAGTGATGAGGGAGCTTGGGGCAAGCTGAGGGCAAAAAATACAGGCCTCGGGTGGAACATGTGTGGTATTCCTTGGACACTCCTGGCTACCCAAGAACAAAGGAAAGGGGTTTAAGTGCTTGCCATGGTGACGTGGGAAACTAAGGCAAATGAAAAATTAAATTCCCTTACCGCCTGTAGCCCACTGACGAGTCCTTGACACAGGCAGAGTGACCTCCCTCTGGGAGCTCAGCTGCCTCGGTGATGACACTTTGCTGGGGGCAAAAGGGAACCTTAGCTTAGCGTCATCCCAACCTTGAGGATCCTGTAAGTCTACTTCCTTTATCTCAACTCCCCCAAGATCTATGTGGCAATCATACTCCAAGCTTATGGCCCCCCGATACACATCTAAAGGGTCTCATGACTGAGGTTTTATTAAATGGTGATAAATGGCGTTTCCCTAGCAACAGCTAGCCCCTCAAGGTCCTGGAAGCCTTGCTTCCAAAATTCCATAGAGACTTACTCTATCCCTGACCCCGAGGGTATATAATGAGTTACCCATCACGACCCCAGTGCAACTCTTCCTGTCTGCGAGTCCTGTCCCCGTGCTTTAAGAAAATCACGTTTTTGCACCAAAGACATCTTCAAGCATTCTTTCTTGGCCGTCAGCTCCGGACCACCTCACCACCACCCCAAAACTTCATCAGTATGAAGGCCAAATGGTCTAGATCAGTGTGTCCCAAATTTGACTGTATGGTGCAATCACCTGCAAAGCTTGTGTGAGTACAGATTTGGGGCCACACCTCTAGAGATTCTGACCGAGCAGGTTTTGGATGGGGCTTAAGAATGTGCATTTCTAACCAGCCCCCACACCATGCTGATGCTGTCCGTCCAGGGACCACCCTGCATAGGGCTAGATTCTCCTTTCCCTCGGGGGCCCTTCGTGTCTGTTCCCACCAGTGGTGTTTAAAGTCAGGACTTACTGAATCTGAGTAAGTAAGAGATTGACGTCTTGACCCTTTTCCTTTCAAGAGGCTCCTTGGGCCCCACGCCTCTTCCTCCCAGGCTACTCTGGAGCCACCTTTACCAGTGGTTCTCAAAGTGGGGTTCCTGGGCCGGCAGCATGAGCGTCACCCGGGGACTTGTTAGAATTCAAATTCTCGGGCCTCACCCCACACCTCCTACATTGTGTTCTTTTATGTGACGTTCGGTCGGATGCAGCCACAGGAAGAGATGAAGGAGAGGCTCAGGAAAACAAAGTTTCTTATACTCACAGCTTCCAGAAACAGGAAGCACACCGTTCAGGGCCGCACGGGGCCACACCAGTGTTGTCAGGAGGCAGGAAGAGCAGGAGCAAGGGGGACACGCCGGCCCACGGTCTTTATTGGGGTTCCTGAGGGCAGGGCAAGGCAGGGCAGAGTCAACAGGTTGCCATTGGCTGGTGTGAATAGTTTTGGCGAGCTCTAAGCCGGAGGGGTGGGCCCTGAGTGCCCGCTACCTAGCCCTGGGCCGGAGGGTCTGGGAGCAGGCAGAGGAAGGGTGGCTTGGGATTAGTTTGCACGTCAAAGGTGTACTCCCCCAAACTCTTTTCTACCTCCGAGAATTGGTTCCTCTCAGTAGGGCAGTCTCTCTCCCCAACCAGAGAAGTTAAAAAAAATTTTTTTTCAACGTTTTTTTATTTATTTTTGGGACAGAGAGAGACAGAGCATGAACGGGGGAGGGGCAGAGAGAGAGGGAGATACAGAATCGGAAACAGGCTCCAGGCTCCGAGCCATCAGCCCAGAGCCCGACGCGGGGCTCGAACTCCCGGACCGCGAGATCGTGACCTGGCTGAAGTCGGACGCTTAACCGACTGCGCCACCCAGACGCCCCACCAGAGAAGTTTTTAAGATGTCAAAACAACATCGTCTACAGAAAATAAAAAAATATAAACAAAACACCTACTGATTCAGAAACTCCAGGGCGGGGCTCCACACTATTGTCGCACCCCTCCAAGCGGTTCTGGTGCCCACGAGAGTGCGAGAACCATCACTCCCCGCCGAGAGATATTAGAAAGGCAGCCATTGTTGAGCCATAGAATAGTTCTGTTAAATGTTTCCACATGGGAGCCCCTTCCCCTAACATTATCACGCAGGGGCCGAGCACTTGACTTTCCTCAGGTGACCTATGGCGGTGTCCCCCTGCTGTCAACCACACAGCCTGAGGGAGGGAGGCCCGCGCCGCCCGGCTGCCAGGTCCTGTCATGGCTGCCTCGCGTCTCTAGGCTTGTCACCAACTTCTTCGTGTCTCCTCAGCAGAATGTGGACACTGAACCTGATGCTCCGGAAAGTTTCTTCCAGGCCTGCCTATCCTTGGTTCTCCTTATCGCTCCTCCCGGTCCTTATCTGGGAAATAGCGATAATGCCCAGCCCTGGGATCACAGAGACGAGGAAATGAGGTGATACGTGAGGAAGCACCCAACATGTGCCCGAGGCCTGATAAATGTTCGCTGAATTTTAAATCACTCTCTGGTCCTCCCGTCTTGCCCAAACCTCTTCTCCATTCTTGCTTCTGCCCCACTCTGTGCTTTCATCAGGCCTCAGGGGGCCCCCCTTCTCTTTACAGAATTAGCATCTTTACACCGTGTAAATAGCGGGGGGAGAGGAGCCCCCTGTAGACTTCCTCAACAACTGTGTGAGGGAGGGAAGAATGGGGTCACCTGCACCAGGCACCCCAAAAGATGGAAGGAAGGAAGGAAGGCCTCAGGCGCGTGTCAGGGCCGGCCTGCTCCAGTCCTCTGCCCTGCGGCCTCCTGCTAAACCCAAACTCCCCGTCCCCTTTGGGGCCTCGACTGGCACCTCCGAGTGGCAGCTCAGCCTATCTGAGCCCCGAGGCCTGAGCCTGCAGGATACCCCTGAGTTTCTTCCCTGCCCGTCACCACCGCACTCTGTCTCCTCCCCCCGCCCCCGCCCCTCTCTGCCAGGGCGCCTCTGCCAACGGCGGGTTATTTATATCCCGGAGCAGCTGCTGACAGACAGCTGGGAGCTGGGAGGCGGCTGACAGGGATGAGCGAGCAGAGATGACAGGGTGGTGGGCGATGCTGTCACTCTTCGCAGGACTGCTGGGCAGAGCCTCCTCCACTCCCCCCCCAGCCCCACCCCGTTCACCCAGGAGGTGAGCCTTAGGCAGGGCTGGCAGGGGCATCTGGGGAGGGGCACCTCAAAGGCAGCAAGAACTGTGAGCCTGGGGAGGGGGAGGCAGCTGGGACTGGAGGGAAGAGCTTTGTCCCAGGTGACTCTCTCAGAGGGGAGGGATCCGCTCGGGCTTCATTATCTGGGCCCTTGTCCCGGGATGCTGCTCATAAAAGCCAGGCGACCTTGAGCAAGTCCCTTCCTGACTCTGGGTAAAGTGAGATGGTTTGATAAGATGTTCTCTTGAGTTCTCCTGAGCCATGTTAGCGCGGAGGTCACCAACATAAACCCTGGAGTCTGAATCTTGTTGGCTCTGCTACTCGCTTGCTGTGTGACCTTGGACAATTTCTGTAACCATTTTGTGCCTGTATTTCCCTTTCCATAAAATGGAGGCTTTAAAATTTTTTTTCAGTTTATTTATTTATTAGTGTTTATTTATTCTTGAGGCAGAGAGAGACAGAGCACGGGCGGGGGAGGGGCAGAGAGAGAGGGAGACACAGAATCCAAAGCTGGCTCCGGGCTCTGAGCTGTCAGCACGGGGCTTGAACTCATGAGCCCTCGAGATCATGACTTGAGCCGAAGTCAGACGCTTGACCGACTGAGCCACCCAGGCGCCCCTATTTATCTACTTTTGAGAGAGAATGTGCGTGTGCGTGGGGGGTTAGGGGCAGAAGGAGAGGGAGGGAGAGAATTCCAAGCAGTCTCCACGCTCAGCAAGTGTGGAGCCTGACACAGGGCTAGATCCCACAACCTCGAGACCATGACCTGGGCCCAAATCAAGAGTTGAAATGCTTCACCGACTGAGCCACCCAGGTGCCTCTAAGATGGGGGCTTTTAATAGCATCTACATCAATGGCTTTTTGTAGGGATGAAATGAGTTAATGAATACATGTGATAGCAATAGAGCAGCGATCGAGTCGAAACAGAACCTCAAGTCTACGATGCTTTGGATCTGTCCCCTTGCTCTGAGAAGGTAACTATATCAGAAAATATCAAGAGAAAAGCGTGGGATCCTTTATATATAAAGGATCCCTCTGCCTTGTGCCATCAAGTGAGTAACCTGCACACCGGGAAATGTCTGGGCTAAGGCTGCACTGGTTCTGAGCCTGAGTCCTTGTCTTGTTACACTCCACCTGTGATCTCTGGGGACTGTTGTTGGCTCAAAATAGCAAAAAGGTCAAAAAGTTTTTGTGCTCTTTTTCCAGCGCTCTGTCTATCATTCTTCCTAGTCATCTTTGCCTCTCCCCAGCTCCTGTCTTTCTTCCAATCCCTGGCCGCCCTTCTATTTTAAAAACTAATACCTGGTCTTGGAGAGAACAGAATCCCAAGTGTGTAATTAAGTCCCTGGGCACAGCTGTGTCTACAGCACCAGCCTGGCTGTCGGGGTGGGGCGGGGGCTGAACAGGAATCTGGGGGTAGGGGTGACCTTGGAGCAGAGAGCCCATCCGTCCATGTACCGGCTTGAGCCTGGCTGCAGGCAGACAGGCACACGGGTTTTACAGCAACCCGTCTTCAGCTGCGGGGTCTGGGAGCCGTGGAGGTGAAGCTGGTGTGGACCATGACCCCTTCTCTCTCACTAATCTTGGCCCTCCTTGTTTGAAAAAAAGAGTCTCTCCATAAGGGAGGAGGGGGAGAGAGAGAAGCAAAGGAAGCTGATGGGTTACCATGGCAACCCGCTGAACACAAACTCTTAGCTTCAGCTAGTACTTGACTTGCAGAAATACTTCCATACCCACAACTTAAACGAAAACACACACACGCATAACCTTGTGAAAGAACAATTGTTGACTCATTCTTCTCTAATCATAGCAATTAGTTTCTAATGTTGGGGTCCAGATGAGAGGTGAGGTAGAGATGAATTTGTTCCTTTTTAGAGAAGGGATTGCCATCATTCTCTTCTTGGAAACGGGGGGCCTTGGTTCCAGTAGCCTAACGTTGCCCAGAAGTCACGTGTGAAGGATTACGTCCCCTAAATCCCTTAATCCTTTGCTGAGTCATGCCTGTTATAGACCTAAGTTAAGATTGCTGGTTTCAAAGAGTCTCCTGCCTTTGGCCGATGTCACAGCACAGGGGAAGAAGGGACAGTCAAAAATGGTTTGTCATGCTTTAAACATTTCCTGGTCACCCACTATGGGCCAAATGCCAGGAATTAAAAATGATAACAAACATAATAAAAATCTGGTCCCTCTCATCAAGGAGCTCATAACCCAGTCAGTTGGAGGGATATAATGCAAATTACCTGTTACTACTGATAAGGGATCCACATTTGCAAATGAGTTTTATGTATGCACAAATGTACATCCAAGGTGACCCCCATGATGCATGCTTTCTTCAGGGGAGAAAGCGGGGATTGGGAGGGAGGGGGTGAGAGCCGGATCTAAGACCATGGTCCCTAACACCCCGAGGCCTTCCACCCCGCCATCTTTGCTCACACTGCAGTGATGCAGGCCGGATGTGCCAAGCTCCTCCCCTTCCAGGGCAAACTGCCTTCTCAGCTACAACAAAGACTACATCCTCGCGCACGGAGTCAACTTTGTGCCCCACTGGAAGCCACACAGTGGCTGGAAAGGTGGGAAGTGTCTTTCAAATGATCATACTGCCCACGCGTTTAACCTCTGTTCATTCTTACATGGTGTCTGTCTCTCATGTGATCACCAACTCGCCCTCCAGACCCCATTTCACAGGTGCATTGCTGGACCTTGGAGAGGTCAATTGTGCACAAAATTTAGGGTAGATCCTCAGACTCCAGTTTAAACACTTTCAGTCCTGGGTCCAGACAGGCAGAAGAGGCCAGGTGGAGTCAGGCCTGGACGTCCAGCTCGCTTTCTGCAGAGCTCTGCCCAAATGTGCCTGTATCAGAGCCCTTCTCTGACTACCTTCTCCAAACTGCATTATCCCCATGGCCTTCTAGCCACGAGGAGAGATGGCATCTGAGGAAGCAGGCCCGGAGACCATTCCAGGGGCAGTGAGCTGGTCCCCTCTTATGGGTCCCGGGAAGCACACAGTCTGTGGCCAAGGCTGTCCATGAAAGGGACAGGAGTTTCCCAATAGCCCCTGCTCAGAGACAAGATAAAATACAACAGTTTGGGATTTGGGGGTTGGAGCTGTTTCCCACTCCCCTGCCCCCACCCTGCATCAAATCTGCACAGGCCCTCTGCTGCAGAGGGACCTGTCGCCTCTCCCCCCTCCCCCACAGTCTCTGCTCCCATCCCCTGAGCCAACTTCCTCCCGCCCCACACGAACACTCCCAGAGCTCATCTGGAACCTTCTGATTTGCATCTCCAAAGAAATAAAACAAATTCCACTAAAGGCTGTTTAATTTTTCCTTCTGTTTGCCCTGAGGCGGGCCTATTGTGGCTCCTGGGATCCGGAGTGGGTAATCAAGGTGATTTCCATGGTTAGGGGGAGCTGGGGACCTCAGGGACCTTCACAATAAAAAAATGAGAACTGCAAACTTCAGTTTGAAGTTGGGGGGAGGGGGGAAGATGCGGGTGGAGGAAAGATAAAACGCCACCAAAACCTGCTTGACACAATTATAGCCACATTTGCATAACAGAGACTGAGAGCTCTCTTAGAAGGAGTGGTAATTAGATTCTCCAGTGATTAGGGACACTTTCCAAAAGTGGGGAGAGGAGATGGAAATCCAACCTTGAAGTGGAAAAAGAATAAACAGAACGGAACAGAGGGTGGCTAGCAGGCGGCAGGACAGGAGGGACAACAGACCAAGAATCAAATGGACTTGGGGCCTCCCCCTGCCCACAGGTAAAGGTTTCCGACCCAGATCTTCCGTGTGTCTGGACCCGGGATGGGGGAAGGGTTCAAGACCTACAGACCTGCTCTCTGGGAGGTTTCTCAGGCAAAGGGAAGGGTACTGAGCACAGGCTCTGCTGGGGGCACATCCAGGCTTTGGGAACAGCCAGGATCCTTGTGACTGGAGCTGGGGGAGCCAGGGGAGTGTAGGAGGAGAGATCAAGGCTCAGGGAGACCTTGGGCATCATCTATGGGTCTTGGATATTATTCTGAGTGAGAGAGAGGACATTGGAGGGCTCGAGAAGAGCAGTGACATGCCCAGATTTTTCATAAGGACAATTAATTCCAGCTGCTGTTTGGTAGACGGGCCAGAGCAAGGCCAGAAGCAGGACACCCAGCTCAGGAGTCAAATGCAGGAGTCAGAGGGCCTGGGTGGTAGCAATGAATGCGGTAGGGCATGTCTTGGAGACAATGGAATCGGTTGCTGGATTGGATGGAGAATATGAGACAAAGAAAGGATTCAGGGATGACGGCCAAGGTTTCAGCCTGAGCAATTGGGGGTACCCTTGACCGAGATGGGAAAGAATGCAGATAAAAGCAAAGAGAGAGATAAGAGTTCTGGTTTGGAGATGTTAGGTTTGAGATGCCTGCTAAGTATCCCGGTGGAGATGTCAAGAAGTTAGAAATTGGAGGCTGGAGTTCAGGAGAAGAGGTCTAGGCTGGAGATACAAATTTGCATATAGATGGCATTTATAATCATGAGAACAGAGGAGATGTTTTGGGAGTGCTTGCTGGTGGCTAGGAAAGGTCTGAGGCTGAGCCCCAAGGCAGAGCGGCTTAAAAAGTCTTTCTGGGGGCACCTGGGTGGCTCAGTTGGTTAAGCGTCTGACTTCGGCTCAGGTCACCATCTCACAGTTCATGCGTTCAAGCTTTGCGTCAGGTTCTGTGGTGACAGCTCATAGCCTGGAGCCTGCTTCGGATTCTGTGTCTCCCTCTCTGCCCCTTCCCTGTTCACACTCTGTCTCTCTCTCTCTCAAAAATAAAGAAACATTAAAAAAAAATTAAAAAGTCTTTCTGGCAGATTGGTGGAATAGGAGAGGTAAACTGGGTAACCTGAAGCCTAGGTTTCAAGCATCCTATCCCTTCTATCCCCACTCCTGCAAAACTCTCAGGGCCTCAGGTCCTGGAGATGTGAACAGAGGCAGCCCAGTGTCACTGCGGGAAATAGAGATAGGACAGAGGCTGGATGAGTCCCTTCCCCTCCCCGGGCCTCAGTCTACTCCCCTATAAAAGGAGGGGACGATGCTTGGGGTCCAAGGCCCTTCCAGCCACCTCCAGAAAGTTGAGGGCACTCAGGAAACAGAGCTGACCTCAGGGGATGGTTGGGTTGATGATACCCCCTCATCCGTCTCTTATTATCTGCATCTACAAAGTATAGCTGATCCTTGTTATCTGTGGATTCTGTATTTGCAAATTTGTCTACTCACTAAAATTTGTTTATATGACTGAAATCAACACTCAGGGTGCTTGGGTGATCATTCACAGAAATGTGCAGAACATGAAAAGTTTGAGTTGCCCAAGGTGCACATTCCCAGGTGAGGTCAAAGGAGGAGCCCTCTGCCTTCTTGTTCTGACTTTCATACTCTAAATAAGTGCCTGTTTCATGGTCTATTTCCTGCCACATTTTCCACACCTTTGTGCTTTGTGGTGGTGATTTCACTGTTTCAAATGGCCCCCAAGTGTGGTGCTGGGGTGCTGTCTGCTGTTTCTAGCCTCAAGAAAGCTGTGATGTGTCTTGTGTAGGAAATATGTGTTTAGATAAGCCTTGTTCAGGCATGAGTTATAGTGCTGTTGGCTGTGGGTTCCATGTTAATGAATCAACAATATATATTAAATTAAGGTGTCTTTGAACAGAAACACATGTACAACAAGATTATACATTGATTGATTAATGCAAACATTGTGGCCAGGGGTTCACAGGGACCTAACCCTGTATTTCCCCTAGGAGCGGCGGTTCAGTATTTGCTAATTCAGTGTTTGCAGGGATTTATAGACCACAACTACTGTAAATAAGGAGAACCAACTAAATTTAGTTGCTTTTTAAACCCGAGTATACACACACAACATAGTTTCGGGACGGCTAACCCATACCCTGTGGGAAGCAAATTTACTAACTAGACTACAGAACCTGGGTACAGTTCTTTTTGTCTTTAGTCCAATGGTGCCCAGTCAAAACTATTTTTCCAAAGTTACTTGGTTCTCTTCTTTACCATCCCCTTCAGTGTGGGTAATAGGATTCATCTTCTTCTTCTTCTTCTTCTTCTTCTTATTTTTTTTTTTAATTTTGAGAGAGAGAGAAAGAGAGAATCCCAAGCAGGTTCTGCACCGTCAGTGCAGAGCCTGATGCAGGGCTCAAACCCACAAACCTTGAGATCATGACCTGAGCTGAAATCAAGAGTCAGATGCCCTACCGGCTGAGCCACCCAGGCGCCCCAAGAGGATTTATTTATAATGCAGTTTGGTTTATCTCTTAGTTTCTATTCCATCGTGGGTCCTTCCAACATTCTGGTGATTTTTAAAAATTTGCATACAGTAAAATTCACTCTTTGTGGTATAGAAGGTAATAGGTCTGGACAAATGCAGAGTCGTGTATCCACCCCCACAGACATGATACAGAGCAGTTCCATTACTCCCCAAATTCCCTCGTCCTGCTCCTTTGTAGTCAGCCCCTCTCTGTATCTCTAACCCTGGCAACCACTAGTCTATTTGCTCTCCCTGGAGTTGTGCCTTTTCCAGAATGTCATATAAGTGGAATCGCACAACAATAGCTGTCTAGATCTGGCTTCTTTCACTTAGCAACACGCATTTAAGACTCCTCCACGTTGTGTGTCAGTCAGTGGCTTGTTCCTGTCGACTGCTGAGTACTATTCCACTCCCTTGCAGCCCTACACTTTGTTTATGAACTTGCTGGTTAAAGAATGTGTGGGCGGCTCCAGTTTTGGGGGGGTTTTGAATAAAGTTGCTACAAACACGCATGAACTGGTTTTTGTGTGAAGGTGAGTTTCTGTTTCTCTTGAGCAAAGAAAGGCGGGATCGTAGGGTCATACGGGAGATGTATAGTTAACTTATAGGAAGCCGCCAGACTGTTTCCCAAAGTAGCCGGTCCATCAGCGGTCTTGCTGGGAGTGTGGGAGAGCTTCTCTTGTTCTATAATCTTCCCGGCACTTGGTTTTGTCTGAGTTTTTAAAAAATTTTAGCCATTCTCGCAAGACTCCCCTGCCCCTTCCCTTCAGGTGCCAATCACAAGTCCAGATTGTTACCTGTGCTTCTGACGGACTGGCTAGAAATCAGAGGTTCCTGTGACTCCCTTCTTCGCTTGTATTAATTTGCTGGGGCAGTTGATAGAACTGGAGGCTACAGAAAGTCACCCGGGAACTTACAGGAAGGCCTTGGACTTGGCACAAGTCACAACGGTGGGGAAGGGTGGTTGAGCCAACTTCAGGCAGCCCTTCTGGGGAAGGGTGAGAGCCCAGCTGACGTCCCAAGTGCCCTCCGAAGCGACGTGCAATTTCTCTCCGACGTCCCGGCTGCCCGGTGAGGTAGATGCTGCAGTCTGGGCTGGAAGCCAGGTTGACTCACTGGCCCAGGGTAAGCGTCTGGGAGAAAGCTTGTTTTGTTTGCTCTCGCAGGGAGCCCTGTTGCAATAACAGCACCAAGGTGTCCCTGTGCTTTGACTGCTCCCTCCCTGGACTCCTAATGGAGATTGACAGAATCTAGCATCCCAGGTAATTCTATTGTCAGGTTCAGCAGCCTCCTGTACCTCATTAGACAAAAGCGGAGAGAAATGAGCAAAGAAGGAGTGTCAGCCCCAGAGCAGAGGGGGCCTGTTAGAGCAAGCAGCTTTCAAGAGATGACAGGGTAGTGAGGAAATCATCTGGGCCTTCCAACCAGCCCCTCTAGGCCCTGGGTGGGAAACTGGGACATCTATGATGACGTCCTGCAAAGCGGAGCTAGGGTGGACTGTTCGGTTTCAGCCATGGGCCCGGCTCACCGAGGGACGGAATGAGAGGAGACTACGAGAGACTGCCTTCTGGACCGTCCGGCTGTTGGATCAGTGGATCCTCCTGGAAGAGGGACCCATTGGGGAGGTGTCCCTGTGTGGCTTGGCTGTGAGCAGCGAGTGGATGCAGTTGGAGGTCAAAGCCTGATGTGATATACTTAGACCTTTAAGGTTTCACTCGGGATGGAGAAATGGTAGCTAGAATCCCAGGCCTATAGGAAAGGAAGAGTTGCGTCATTGTCCCCAACCTTGGCCAGAGCACATCCAGACCTACGCAGATGCCCACATCACATGCCGGCACGCGCATACGGAACCTCATGTTCACATGTGTACGACACTCACCCAGGTGCTCGGACACGCCTGTAAGCGCACAGAACCCTAGACCAGACATCCATGCCAATGGCATACACAGGCGACATAGCCAGGCTCCCACTGAGAACATTCATCTGCAAAGTTTTTGTCTGTGGCTTATGGCGTCAGCCTCTCTGCCATCTATTTACGTCTTGGATGTGTACAGCTCACACACACATTCACACCCACCCACCCTTCTCACAACACGCAGCACGCACTCAAATGCCACAAACACATTCACATGCACACAAACATACGTGCCTCTTCCATTTTCCCCGGGGCATGACAGCTCCTGCCCAGACCTGGTCCCTCTGATGCCTGCTCACGCCCCATGTGTGCACACCGAGGCACCCACGCTCTCCCCCACAGGCTCTCACAGGCTGGGCCGGTGTACATGGAGACTAGCAGAGAGGGGAGCGTTTCCCACCTCCCTGCTGTCATTGACATGCAGCACTTGTCCTGTCTGTAGTTCTCTGCACTCGGCTGCGACTGGGTTGAACGCCAGAGTCTCCTGGCTCCGAGCCCAGAGCAGCGGCCCCGCAGCAATTGTCCTGAGGGAACGAGCCTCCGTGAGCCCGGAATGGGTGTGTGCCAACTCTGGAAGGGCCATCAAGGGAAGAGACCCCCGTGGGTCACCCCTACTCCTCACCAGGCCTCTGGAGAGCCACCAGGTGAGTCAGCACATGCCAGCCTCTTCCCATCCCTCCCTCTCCTCCTCAAAATCAGGGACATTTTGGGTATTCCAACCTTTCCTAGAAGAAGGTGGGAGACCCGAAAGAGATGCAAACCTAGAGAATCCGGAGTCAGTCTGGGCTGGGGCATCTCTACTAGCCTTTGCTTGTGCATCACGAGAGCCCTCTGGTCTAGAACACGGCGGGAAGTACAAATCTTCACTGAAAAAATACGAATGCCCACTAGTCAACTCTGCTTTGTCTGTCTGGCTCTCCGTCTGTATGTTATAAGGAGAAAGGCAAAGATGAGGAATTTTTGTAATGTTTATTTATTTTTTTTTTATTAAATTTTTTTTCAATGTTTATTTATTTTGGGGACAGAGAGAGACAGAGCATGAACGGCGGAGGGGCAGAGAGAGAGGGAGACACAAAATCGGAAACAGGCTCCAGGCTCTGAGCCATCAGCCCAGAGCCCGACGTGGGGCTCGAACTCACGGACCGCGAGATCGTGACCTGGCTGAAGCCAGACGCTTAACCGACTGCGCCACCCAGGCGCCCCTATTTATTTATTTTTGAGAGAGAGCGAGAGTGAGAGCGAGAGAGCGAGCACAAGTGGGGGAGGGGCAGACAGCGAGGGAGACACAGAATCCAAATCAGGCTCCAGGCTGTCAGCGCAGAGCCCGACGTGGGGCTCGAACTCACAGACCGTGAGATCATGACCTGAGCCGAAGTCGGACGCTTAACCGACTGAGCCCCCCAGTCACCCCAAAGATGATGAATTTTTCTGTAACTGTGACCAACACCAGAGAGTGAATTACTTTCTTCCCCAGTTCACATGTTTCTGGCTCTGCCTACTCAGGGTACCTTGCATTCATTGTAATACACTAAGTAATAGTGTATTATTATTTGAACATCTGGTATGCTCCAGGTACTATACTAAGTACTTTACGAACATCTCATTAGCATCATTGTTAATTGAATGTTCCTGTCCCGTTTGACTGTCAGGCAATCTGAGGTCTTGAGAGGCTGAGTAGCTCCCCCAAGGTCACAGAGCTAATGAACAGCCAAGAGAGGATTTCAATCCAGGTTTCTCAAGCCCCTGCCTTCCCTACAGCAAGCTTACACTTACGATCACCAATCAGAGAAAGCAAATTCTGTTCATATACCACCACCTAAGCCCACACCCCCTTTCTGCCTGTGTCCATCTGTCAGTCTTAAACTGTAAGCCAGACTATACACGACAAGAACCATGTTCACTGAATTCATTTCACAGTGCCCAGCATGCTTTCAGGAAACTACAGTAAAAATTCCTTTAAAAATGGCTCCTGTAAATTTCAAATTGTGTCTGGAGTCAAGAGACCAAGTTCTAGTTCTGTTCTTCGAAAAGAACCAACTTCAGCACGGCCTGGGTGTGAATCCAGCCGTCAATGGTCACCATTTTGTAATGGTGGTCATGTTACGTGTCAGTTACACCTCAGTGAAAAAGTTTTGGCATTCCCCTCTCTTAACATCACTGCCCCCCATGCAGCCCGGTTCTTTCGGGCCTCACCATCCTGGGGTGTGACAAAATAATGGATCACAGAGTGGTTGCAGACACTAAGGCTCTAGGGCTCCTCAGGAAAAGTACTGGAGGCTTAGTCCCCAGATACTCCTCTTCTGGTTCAAAGACCTCTTAGAACAAGAAAAGAAAGTGGTCGCGACACTCCTTTTCCTCTATACGTGACGTCTGCCCTGTGCCTTGTTTTTCTTCAGTCATCTGCTCACTCTCCCCCTTGGCGGGTCTCCTGTGACCAGAAGCTCCGGTCCCTGGACTGTACAGGCAAGTGTTTAACCACCAGCTTTGAGGTGAGGGGAGTGCCTGATCTGTAGGGCTTGCCAATTGCCAAGGTGTCAACTCCCACGATAGGCATGTTCAAGACACCAAATGCGGTGTGGCTGAATGGGTGGCCAGGAAGGGAGGCACAGAGGCATACTGTTACGTTGTATTGTCATCACACAGATACAACAGACATAAACAACCTCAAGAGCACAGGTAATGATACAATGTAGTGAAAGGATTAGGAAGTGATGAATTTTGGGAATTTCCGACCTTTGCTTTTATAATTTATTTAATTGTAACTTTACATAATTTACTTTTTAATAATGGCGGTAGCTTAAAACTGTCTCACAGAATTCCTGAAAAAAATGCCTGGTCCTCCCCAGTTAGTCCTGCTCAGATAGGAGGACTGCACATGCCCAAATTGGCAGAGGTACGTAGTTGAGGCCCCTGCTACGGGAACCTTGTGGGTAAAGGAGGGGCACTGATTCCTTTATTATTTTATTTCTTCATTTTTTAAATGTTTTTATTTTTGAGAAGGAGAGAGAGACAAAGACAGTGCATGATCAGGGAGAGGCAGAGAGGGAGGGATTCACAGAATCTGAAGCAGACTCCAGGCTCCGAGCCGTCAACACAGAGCCCGACACGGGGCTCGAGTTCACAAACTGTGAGATCATGACCTGAGCCGAAACCAAGAGTCAGATGCTTAACCGACTGAGCCACCCAGGCGTCCCACTCTTTGTTTTCAGGTTTATTTTTATTTATTTTGAGAGAGAGAGGGAGAGAAAAAAAAGTGAACGGGAGTGGAGGAGGGACAGAGAGAGGGAGAGAGAGAATCCCCAGCAGGCTCTGCACTGGCAGCGAGGAGCTCAGTGTGGGGCTTGAACTCATGAACCATGAGATCATGACCTGAGCTGAAATCATGAGTTGGATGCTTAACCTGCTGAGCCACCCAGGTGCCCCAGCATTGATTTCTGCATGCTGGTTTTCTCTCCCTCTTTTAACCTCAGTTTTGCCATCTATCATATAAGATATTCTATCCAGATTCTCCCTCCTTTGCAGGGATGGTATTGAGAGAAGTAACCTTACAGCTTACCAAACCTAAATCCTATTAATTCTTATAGTAACTCTGTGAAGTGAGATAGACTGAGCAGTGAAGTTATCGGTGGGCCATTTCACACCAGATCAGCACACTTCCTCTGCAAAGAGCTAGAGAGTAAAGAGTTTGGGCTTTCGGGGTGCCTGGGTGGCTCAGCCGGTTGAGCGGCCAACTCTTGATTTCGGCTCAAGACATGACCTCGTGGTTTGTGGGATCAAGCCCCACGTTGGGCTCTGCGCTGGCAGTGTGGAGCCTGCTTGGGATTCTCTCTCGCCCTTTCTGTCTGTCTCTCCCCTGCCTTTGTGCTCTCCCTCTCTCAAAATAAATAAATACACTTAAAAAGAAAAAAAGAAAGAAAATCACCAGCCATGAAAAAAAAAAGAAGGGTGGGGGTGTTGTGGGCTATGTGGCCTCTACTGTAACTACCCGATACTGTGGTTGCAGGTTGAAAGCGGCCGTGGACAATGCGTAAAAAAATACCAAGAGCAGCTATGTTCCGATCGACTTTACTTATGAACAATGAAACTTGAATTTCATGTAATTTTCACGTGTCACAAAATTTTATTCTTCTTGCGATTTTACTTCTAACCATGTAAAAATGTAAAAATCAGTTCTCCACCGTGGGATCCTCTGTAATCCCCGGGGGCTTGTGGGTCACCTTCCCTTCCTGCTCATTTCTTGGTCTTTAACCGTAGGTGTCCTTCCCACCAGAGTCCCACAAGGAGAGGCTTTTGACAAAGTTTTGTTATAGGCGATTTGTAACCCTGCTCTCCTTCCTTTAGGGCAGGAAATAAAGAGCCCACAGTCTTTACAACTTGATTTTATGACTCTGTCCTATTTTCTTTCAGGTAGCCTAAATTTCTCACAAAGCAGGGACTGCCTATCTGTTTATTATCTTATATTCCCAAGTGTCTAATCCAGGACTTTTCCCTAGGACGAACTCAGTGACTAATGACCAAGCACTCAGGAACCATGGTGACGTGCACCAGGAGGTGGGTGTGACCACCCATGTGATTTATCTTCCCTCCATTATCATGAAAAATTTCAACACCCGGAAGAGTTTAAAGAACTGCATAGTGGACACCCTTATGCCCACCACTGGGTTTCCATAACTGATATTTTGCTCTCTTGGCTTTATCTGCCCATCTATCCAGCCATCAGTCCATTCTTATGTTTTTGCCCCATTTTAGTGTAAGTCGTGGACAGCAGTGCATTTAACCTCTAAACACTTCAGCCTCTTGTCGTTAGAGCCCAGTATTTATTCATCCTTCTTATTTAGTTTTTGACCTGGTATAAATTTGAGAGGCTTTGGGAGCTGCCTCTAGGAAAGAGCTCCCCACTACACTGACCCCTAAAGACTTTACTTGGACATTTCTTTCTTTGGCCTTTCCAAGGCTTTGATAATGCAAACACCTTTGGTGGGGAGAACCCAGCTCCACCAGTGGTGGCTGGTGTGGTAGACATAACTTCCGGTCAGGCCTGGTTTGAGCCCCCGCCCCATCACGTAATAGTTGTGTGTCTTCTGGCAAATTTTTGTTTTCAATTTCTTTGAACCTCTTCATATGTCAAACGTGGTTAATAATAACTATCTTGAGATACTCGCAGTGAGGATCACAAAATTGTGTCGGTGAATTACCTGGTAACTGCCAGTGTGGTAGGATAAGGAGACTGAGAAATTAACTGTGCCTATTGTCCTGGATATGGGAATGTCACGAAAGCATAGAGTTATTTCCCACTTCACCCCAGCTCTAGTCTGGGAAGGTCACCCAAGCACTGAGCACAGAGGTTTAGGCTCTTCTCATTCCTGGAAAGCATTAAACGGCTTCTCTGTATCTCCACTCTAATTTTAAAAAACAAAAGAGAACTGACCATACCAAAGGAAGAGTAGGGTCCACAGGGAAGGCGGGAGGCTGCTGCTTGTTTTGGAACTGGGGGTGGTTTGAACCCAGGGAGGAAAGAAGAGTGAGGGAAGGGGCAGTTTCTCTGAGTGGTGGAGACTAGCCCTCCACATCTACACAGCTACCCAGGACAAGACTGGACCTCCTACAGGGTCTAAGGGCCCATGGTCAAGTAGGCATGGAAGGACTGAACTCTGTGAGCAGCCTCCACCTCCTTGAAGGGATCCTACAGGTTCTGACAAAGGGCAGAAGGTTTTCTCCAAGCTTCTTGAATTCAGTAACTATCCCGAAGACTCAAATTGCCTCGGAGAGGGGAGGGGGTTACTCCAACCATAGTGGGATGTCCCACCAGCTAGGTAAGTGGCATCTCATAGTCACATTTAATTTAGAAAATTAACAATCTTTCTGTGCAGTGTCTTGAGAGATGTGCTAATGGGAGCTGGCCACATGGCAGGGGGTGGGGTGAGCAGCTCTGGAGAGGTTCTTCCTTTTCTGGCAGCTTTCTGGTCGGAGACAGACCTGGGAGCCACTGAGGTCTGAGATGTGGCTCAAGAGTTCCCACCTCCCATGAGTGGGGCAGGAGAGGGCCTGGGGAAAAGGAGCCAAGGGGAGGTGAGGGGGAGCAAGCTGCAGCCCCCTCCCCTTGGATCCCAGAACTGAAGGCAGGTTCTCCTGCTCTCACTTATCTCCCGGGCTGCCTTTTCCTGTAGTGTGTCTGCTGGAGAGTAGAAAACAAATGGAGCGTGAAAAAAATTCAGCGGAAATAATTACAGGTTACAACAAATCAATTGGAGCTGTGTAAATAGCCTCAGGCAGGTAGCCGAGTCAGGATTCTGGAGCTTAACACCCACCTTCCTATGGCAGCTCTAGTGTGAGTCCCGTCACCAGAGACAGGAAAGAGCCCCGGATGTGATGTCTGAGGACTGGAGGTGAGTCCCAAGCCTGTCCTAGTCGGCCATGCGCATTTGGGCGATGGACTCCGCCCCTCCTAGCCTCAGTTCCATTGCCTACACTGAGATAATAATTCTATCCACTCCGTATCTCTCACGGTTGTTGAGAGAGACAAAGCTCAAAGGGCATAGTAGATGCAAATCGCTTTGGAAACTGGATGGTGACTATATCTTGTATCCGTCCCTTTCTCTCCATCTCTGTCAACTCCCACCATCCCTCATCTGCCACCACGGCCCCTGGCCTGTATCTGCTCTGGCCCCATTTCTAATCTCTTCGGTGGGCTTGCAACCAGCATGATCTTCTAAAACTCGAAGTTTGATCCTATATATACCCTGGGTTGTCTAATCCCTGAGCACTGCAGGGAGAAGTGGGATGGAGGGCAGAGGGGCTGAAGGCAGTTTGGATTAAGAGAAAGAGACAGTTGGAAAGAAGGGCGGAAACAGGTTTATACAATTCAACAAGTGCTCATTGAATGTGCTTGCTCGGTGTTGTGAGGGGATATAAGGGGGTCTCTTGTAGTGTCCTGCCCTTATGTTGCTTAACAACAAGTGGGGGAAGACAGAGTCTGCAAACATGAAAAACGGAGTGCAATTATAAATGCAAAGTTATGTGCTTCTAATTGTAGGATATTCCTGTC
This sequence comes from Prionailurus viverrinus, assembly GCF_022837055.1. Taxonomy (NCBI): domain Eukaryota; kingdom Metazoa; phylum Chordata; class Mammalia; order Carnivora; family Felidae; genus Prionailurus; species Prionailurus viverrinus. The sequence goes on from NC_062577.1 coordinate 40,710,788, forward strand.
TGCTGCAGAAGGCCAGGGAAGCTCAGGGCAAAGACTGGGTTTAGGACGAGACCGTGAAGACCATGCTGGATTATAATGGAGAGAGAAGGGCGGGTTTCTGGACAGGGGATCAGACTGGGCTAAGACTTTGGGGGCAGGGGACAGCAGTGTGGGGAGCATGCGACGGGGAGAAAGGGTCCAGCACGGGAGCGAGCTGGCTCGTCTCTCCTGGACGGCAGGCTAGGTGGTGGAGTCAGGTGGGGCAAGACTTCAAAGTCTAGCTGGGGGCAGTGAGATCTAATTTAGACTAAATGTGGATAATCTGATGAATTATTGATTTGCTCAATGGATAATTTCATAGCTCAGAAGCAGAGGAAGCAAGGAAGAAATGCTGCCCTGGACTTAACTCCGACCAGCCCCAGGGAACACTTGTTGGCAGTGAAGTGACTGGAGATTCCTGGAGAAAGTGACTGTGTCGGCTTTGAGTGGCCACAGCACTCGGGCCACCTGGCCTGGTAGGCATTAGTGCTCAGTCACACACACACACACACACACACACACACACACACGTCTGCACCCCGTGTCTGTCGTTAAGCATTCAGGCAGTTAATTCTCCCAGATGCACTGCTGAGAACACCCGGAGCCTTAGAGTTGACAGCGGGATTGGTTGCAGGCTCATTACAGAATCCCTGAGGGAGTCCATAGAGCCAGGGCTTCCCCTCCCTGGGCCTCCGCAAGGGGTTCTGTGCCTTTCGGCCGCATCTCCAACCCTCCCTGGTGGGCCCAGTCCCTCTGCAGGCCCCCAGCCCTGGGATCCCAGCCCTCCTTTGACTTGCCCCAGGTCTCTGGTCACGACCACCCTCACCGGGTCCCACTTCAGGTTTCTGATCTGAGAAAGCTCCCATGCCCTGTGCCTTGGTGGAGGAGAGGGTAGGGGTGGGGGGTGGAGGGGGAGCTGGTAGGGAAGTGGAGCCTGGAGAGAAGGCAAGCGATTCACCCCCTACTGGCTTCAGACAGAAACAGTCCCGGGGGAAGTAGGGATTGGGTTTCCAGCACTGCACATCATCATAAAGGGTTTTGTTTGTTTTTTCTTTTTCTCTTAGAGAGAGAGAGAGAGAGAGAGAGCTCGTGAGCAGGGGAGAGGGACAGAGGGAAAGAGAGAGAGGGAGGGAGAGAGAGAATCTTAAGCAGGCTCCACGATCAGCACCGAGCTCAATGCGGGACTTGATCCCACAGCCCTGGGATCACGACCTGAGCTGAAATCAAGAGTTGGACACTCAACCGACTGAGCCACCCAGGTGCCCCTATAAAGGGTCTTGTTGCCCATAAGATGCAGTACCTGGTACAGTGTGTTTCAGGGTTGAATGAAAGGGTGCACGTTTGAGGCACTTCTACACGCTTGCCTTGTGCCGGCCACTATTCCAGGTGCTTGGGGCACATTAGTGAACCAAAGCCATAGGACTTCCCGCACTAGGGAGGGAACTTGAAGGGCTAAGTGTTGCAGAGAAAAAAAAAATAGGGCAGAGCAAAGGGAATGGGGAGGGGAAAGTGCAGCAATTTCAAACAGGGTGCTCAGGGCAAGCCTCACAGGTGACAGGAAGCAAAATCCTGAAGAGGTGAAGGAGTAGCTTTTGCAGGCCATGGAAATGACTAGAGCAAAGGCCCTGAGGTGGGAGGGAGAAGCAGCCTGCAGTGGAGGGGAGCAGGGGCCGTGGGCAGCTCATGTTGACATCCACGTGAGTGAATGACTGAATCAGCCTCAGGTCAGATGGTTCCTCTCATGGAGATCTTCCTCGATCCCTCTACTCAACACTGCACCCCGGCCCCAACATTCAGTCCCTTCCCCTGCTTTATTTTCTTCGTGACCCCCACCACCATCCAGCATATTATGTATTCGTTTGCCTTGTCTGCTTCCCTAAGAAAGGACATAAGCTTGATGAAGGCAGGATATTTAACTATGTGTTCACTGCTCAACCCCCAGGGCCTGGTGCATAATAGGTACCCCAGCGGTTTGTGCCAAATATCAGAACTGTTAGCAAGTATGAGGAGAATGTGTTGCCTTCCCCACCAGAGGCTGCTGAGGACTTTTGCAAAGCAGCTCTTCATTCTTTAGATTAATGGGAACCTTTCTGACCCATGTTGATTGTTGTCATCCTGGGGGAAGTCTATGGTATAATGGACTTTCGTTGACTTTGATTGGTTGAGGGCAGGAATGAACAGTGCAAAGTTCCCCTAAAAGGGTTGTCCTTAGACTTCCTCATAGGCAGGCAGATATTTCACTTTCATTTGTTCAACAAATATTTATTGGGCACCTACTATAGGCTAATCACTGAGCTTACTGACTTGGGTTAAATAGAGAAGGGAGGCGAGGTTGGAATGATGCCACCCTAGCCCCATCCAGGAGCCCCAGGGCCAGCCTTCATTGTACAAGTGTACAGGTGCATGCTGGGCCCTGGGAAGGCAAAGATGAATAGCTCAGTATGTGCTTCAACCAAGCTGCTGACAGTCTAGTAGATGTGAGATACATGTAAACAGATATCTGCAAACACATTGTGATAAGTACAATGGCAATGTATGCGGGGGACTCACACAGGAGTGGTGCTTGTGTTGCACTAAAAGTAGAGTGATGTGATACCTTGCAGTCTGGTTTGAAATGCTCCCAAATTCTTTTCTTGCTTGGATTCAGTTGTATGGGTTAAGCATTGTCCCCTTCCTATGGCTTGAACATAATTAGTATTTCTGAGAGAGTAACTAACACATTACACAACTCACAAGATGACCTTCCTACATGTGAGAAGACCAGGTGCTACATGGAGGGAGCTGACAGAGTGTGTGAGGAGCCCCCTCTCCTAATTCTCTGTCCCCTCTCCACTTTTAGTTGTCTCCATTTTTAGGTGCCAAGCCTTTCAGGATGTCTGTGGAGTTCTCTCTAATCATAGAGGGAAAGATTTGATAAGCAGGTAAACAAACACATCTATCCCAATAGGCTCATGGTCTGGGTTGTCCTCACAGCTCTGTTTTCTTCCCTTCTTGGAGTCATCTCCTGGGGCAATTAAAAGTTCCATCTCCATACACTTGGTGTGGCTTCCAGAACCCCTTGCTCACCCCTGCCTCTGAGGCCCACTCTTTCCTGCCCTGTCCTAGACATAGATAGGACCTGATCAGTGCAGGGCTTCTTGGTTTTAGCAGGAAGTGGATAAAGGCTGCCATAACTATCTTCATGGACAAGCTAGAGGAATAAGTCAGATGATAGTACATTAGGTAGAGGCCTTGTTGGCATAGCAGCCAGAAGGAGTGACGATTCTCATCATCACGGAGGTGTACAACAAGCTTCTTCCTTGGCCTTGACTTTTCCAATATTTTAATCAATGGCACGTATAAGACTAAAGGACACAAAGCTTAAAGGAAAAAAATTATACAAAAATTGACATCAGATGTCTAAAGACTAGATGAGGAGAAACAAATTAGATTGTCTGCTGGATGACAGCGGAGGCTTTCCTTGGTGCAGCCCACCCAAACATGGGCTCTAGAGGAGGGCTTCAGGAACTCAGGTTGGAAACAATGGTGACATGTGAAGTATTCACATGCCAACAAGGCTGTAACCCAGATTGCACTCAGGATCTGTCTCCTCTACCAGTGTTCAGTGTTTGTGATGTTATGGTCATGGAAATGTAATTCATTGCTGATCTAGGGGATACAATAAAACAATTTTATCTTTTGGACAATTTTATGTTTTACCTGGAATTTACAGTTGTTTCATTTTTTTCTGCCTTTTGTGGGGAATGAGGAGAGGATCAAATATAAGTTTCTTTTTTTTTCTCTTTTCCACCAGAAACAATTCTTTAATCTCCTGCCTAGGGGCGGGACATAAGTGTAGGACTGTTTGCCAATGTTCTGGGAACCAAGTAGGGGAAGAGGAGGGCTAGGTGGGCAGGGGACTCATATTTTGGGATACAAACTTTTATTAAATCCTCCTTTACTCATGCTTGGCTTATCTATGTTGGTATTCCTAAGTACAGAGCCCCTCTTCTCAGTCTCTTGAGAATAAACCTCCATCATTTGCTAAGGTGGGATTGGGGTAGGTACATAGTTACAGGGTAAAGGATTGGATCTAGAGAATCTAAATATTTCTTATAATGGCCTTCAACAAATCCTCCTATTTCAGTCCCACCCTGTAGCTCCTACTTTAGAGACTATAGGTGCCTCCAATACTAAAACCTTTCCAAGGCTCTGGAGTGCTAATTGGCTCTTCTTAATAACCTTCCTAAGGTTCAGTTTTTCTGGTCTGCTAAGTCAGTTATCATTTGCACACCAACTTTTCAAGTTCCAATAATTTTTTAAACATATCTTTTTTATCTTTCACTCTTATCCTCTTTGAACTTGAGGGTTTATGACTTTAAATTATTTTATTCTAACTTTAGTGAGATATTGGAAAGAAACTCAGGTAAGTGTTATAATCAGTCTGTCATGTTTTGATGAAAATTATTACCTCCTTTTTAAAGAAGATGATTCTACATCCTTTGGAAATATTCTCATTGAGGTGCAGTCAGTCCCTCTCCCTCACATCCTGTAGATAGTTGGGGCTCCCATTGCCAGTTTTTACAGGCTCTGGACTCCCAACAAAAGAATTCTCAAATCAATAATCTAAGGTCTCACTTCAAAAACTGAGAAAAAGAGAAATGAAATAAGCCCAAAGCAAGCAGGAGAAAGGAAATAATAAAGATAACAGTAGAAATTAATAAAATTGAAAACAGTAAAACCATAGAGAAAATCAATGAGCTGGTTCTTTGAAAAGATCAGTTAAATTGACAAACCCCTGGAAAGACTGACAAAAAAAGAGAACACAAACTATCAATATCAGGAATGAAGCAGATGATAAGCCTGAAAACCCCACAGACATCAAAAGGATAAGAAGGGAATGCTATGAACAGATGTACACATACATTTGACAACATAGATAAAACAGACCACTTCCTGGAAAACACAAACTATCACAATTCACCCAATATGAAATAGATAATTTGAATAGCTCTGTATTAAAGAAATTAAGTTCATAATTAAAACATTCTCCCCAAAGAAAGCTCTAGGCCATATATTCTTGCTGATTTTTGTGGAATTGTTCTATCCATTGTTGAGAGAGAAATGTTGACATCTTCAACTATAATTATGGTTTGTCTGTTTCTCCACAGCTTTATCAGGTTTTGCTTTATATATTTTGCAACTCTGTTGTTTGGTGTGTGCACATTTAGAATTGCTGTGTCTCCTTGATGGACTGACCTTTTTATCATTATGTAATGTCCCTCTTTGTCTCTGGTAATTTTATTTGATATTGATACAGCCACATCTGCTTTCCTTTGATTTACTATTTCCATGATGTATATTCTCCCATCTTTTTATCTTCAACCTGACTATATTGTTAAATTTGCAATGAATATCTTGTAGATAGCATATAGTTGGTTGCTTTTTTAATCCACTCTGCCAATCTCTATCTTTTAATTTGTGTATTTAAGCCATTTACATTAAATGTAATTATTGATACGGTACAGCTTAAGCCTGCCATTTTATTTCTGTTTTCTGTTTGGTCTCTCTGTTTTTATTTCTCTGTATTCTTTTTCTTGACTTTCTGTGTACTACTTAAACATGTTTTAGAACATCATTTTGATTTAGTAATAGTGTTTTTGAATGTATCCCTTTGCAAAGCATTTTCAGTGGTTGCTCTAGCATTACATTATACTTAATAACTTACCACAGTTTATGGATGCCATTTTATCAGTTAGAAGATAGTAGAGAAACCTTACTATCTTTTATGTCCCTTTACCCTCCCTACTTGCGATACAATTTTCTTATAAATTTCTTCTACAAACATTTATTTTTTAAGTTTATTTATTTATTTTGAGAGAGACAGAGAAAGCATGAGCAGGGGAGGGACAGAGAGAGAGGGAGAGAGAGAATCTCAAGCAGACTCTGCATGGTCAGCGTTCAAGCCATGAATGCATGAAACCTTGAGAGCATGACCTGAGCTGAAATCAAGAATCGGACACTTAACCAACTGAGTCACCCAGGAGCCCCTTCCTCTACACATATTTAGAACCACATCAGACTGTGTCATAATATTCCCTTCAACTATCAAATATAATTTAGAAAACTCAAGAAGGTCAAGAAGGAAAGTTTATCATATTTACGCATATGTTTACTCTATTTTTCTTTTTCCTTCCTGATATTCCAAGATTCCTTCTTTTATAACTACTGTTCTGTTTCAAAAATGTCCTTTAGCCATTCTTTTAGGGAAGAACTACTAGTGACAAATTCTGTAGTTTTTCTTCATCTGAGAATAGCTCATATTCCCTTCATTCTTGGTGAATATTTTGTTGACTATACCGTTGTAAGGTTGACAGTTCTTCTCTTTCACTTCTTGAAAAATGTTGTGTCACTTTACTCTGGCCTCCATAACTTCTGATGAGGAATCCACTGTCATTGAAATTATTTTTCTCCTATAGGTAGTGCCATTTTTCTCTGAACTGTGTCCAGATTTTTGTCTTTAGATTTCAGAAGCATAATTATGATGTGTTTTGGTATGGATTTTTGTATTTGTTTACATTGTTTGTGGTTCACTCTGTAGGTTTATATCTTTTGTCAAACTTGGGGGGTTTTCAGCCATTATTTCTTCAAATGTTATTTCAGCCCTGCCCTCTTTTTCTTCTCATGGGACTCTGAAGACATGGACTCTAGAGCTTTTGTTACAGTCCCACAGATTCCTGAGGCTCTGTTAATTTGTTTTCAGTCTATTTTCCCTCAGTTATTTAAATTTGGTAATTTCTATTGTTGTATCTTCAAGTACACTGATTCTTTTTTTCTGCTTCCTTCATTCTATTGTTGAGCCCATCTGCTGAGCTTTTTATGTTGAGTATTGTATTGTCAAATCATAAAATTTCTGCTTGGTTCTCCTTTATACCTTCTATATCTTTGCTGAGACTTTTCCTCACTTGTTTCAATAACTCCTTGTTGAAGCATTTTATCATGAGTGCTTTAAAATCTTTGTCAGATAATTGTAACATCTTTGTCATTTTGGTTTTGGCATCTATTGATTGTCTTTTTATTTTCATTTAGTTTGAGATCTTCCTGGTTCTTGGTATGACAAATGATTTATTGAAACCTGGATACACATTTTTTTTTAATGTTATGAGATTCCACATCTTATTTAAACCTTCTATTTTATCTGGCTTTCTCAGACAAAGCTCTGGTAGGGGAATGGGGTGAGCATGGGATAACCACCTTATCAGATGAAGGCAGAAGTCTGGTTCCCCACTCAGCTGCTGCTGACAGCCAAGGAGGAATGTTCCTCATTGCTACTGGTCAGGGGTGGGAATTCCCCTTCACATATGGTCTCTTATGTGGAGAACATTTTTTGCAAATGTAAATTTCCTTCCAACTTGCAGCCCACTGACAAGTTCTTGAGACAGACAAAGTGACCTTCCTCAAGGAATATTAATGCTTTGCTAGAGGCAAAAAGCAATCTTAGCTTGGCATTAGCCAGACCTCCAGGATCCTGTAAGTCTTCTTTAATATATAAAAGTCCCTTTGGGGGCACCTGGGTGGCTCAGTCAGTTAAGCATCCAACTTCAGCTCAGGTCATGATCTCACAGGTTCGTGGGTTCGAGCCCTGTGCTGGGCTCTGTGCTGAGAGCTCGGTGCCCGGAGCCTGCTTTGGATTCTGTCTCTCTCTCTCTCTCTCTCTCTCTCTGTCCATCCTCCGCTCATGCTCTCTGTCTCTCTCTCAAAATAAATAAGGAAACATTAAAATAAATAAAAATAAAAATCCCTTTGGAAACTTTCTTTATCTCTAACTCCCCTGCCAAGATATATGTTAACAATCATCCTTCAAACATATGGCCCACTGATATACATCTGAAGGGTCTCATGACTAATGTTTTACTAAACAGTAGTAAATAACCTTACCTTAACAGCAACTAGCTTCTCAAGCTGCTGGAAGCCTTGCCTCCAAATTCCTTAGAGACTTAGGCTATCCCTAACCCCCACTAACTTAAAAGTATGTAATCGACTGTTCCTTGCAATCCCCAGGCAGCTCTTTCTGTCCCCATGTTTTAATAAAACCACCTTTTGCACCAAAAACTTCTCAAGAATTCTTTCTTGACTCTGGGCCCCACATCACATCAATCTCCACACAGTGGTGAGGAGGTTTTGTTACCACTCATTGACAGTGAAAGTCCTGACTTTTCATTAGTTCTCCTCCAATACCACTCCAGTGGAGAAGGGGAAGAAAGCCTCATTACTTCTGGGTGGGGGTGGGAAGTCCAAGCTTCCCATGTGATCTCCACTAACACCATGGTGGGTGGTATCTTGTTTCCAGCCATTAGGGATGAAAGTCCCGTCTCACTACTTGGGCTTCTCTGACAACATCCTGGCAGGTATGTTAGGAACCTCATTTACTTTTGTGAGGGTGGAAGTGTAAGCTTCCTATTTAATCTTTGCTGGCAATGGTGGAGATAGGACCACAGTTTTCTCTGTGGGGATTAGCTGGAGTGGAATAGTTATTGTCTTAAAATTTTCTGTCTTGCTAGATGTCCTCTTTCCTGGTCCTTTGGCTTAACTAGGCTTTTGCTAAGTTTTTGTTTGTTTGTTTGTTTGTTTTGTTTTTATGTTCCTATTGGTTTTTCTGGGTTGCTGGCTTCTTCTATGACTGGGATGAATGGGGCAAAAAGAAAACCCAAGGACCTCACTACCTTGTCATTGCACAGGTACTGAGGTCCTTAGCCAGTCCCTAGCCTTTGGCTCTCTACCTTTCAGAGTTTTCTTAGGTTTGTGTTATATGTAACATCCAGCATTTTTAGATGTACTTAGCAGGAAGAACAGGGGAAATTATGTCTATTCCATCATCCCAGAAGCAGAAGTCCCCAGTGCATTATATTTTCCATTTCATAAATGAGGAAACAGACTTATTTATGTTTGTCCCAAATTACAAGATTCAGAGTAGGATACAGACTAAAATTACCCTGCAGCTTCACTCCTGCCCAGAACTTATAATAGCCAGTAGTGGGGGCCCCAACCATCCGTATAGCCTGTTGTGTGCCCTAAATCACACAGGAGGTACGTAGCAGAACTGGAATGTGATCTCACATTTGTGTCACTCTATAGCTGTTACTCTTGTCCTATGCCCCGTGGACTTACAGGGCCTAGGTCCAAATACAAGAAGAGTGATCATATGAGATAAGGATTAGACTTGCAGAGCTATCCAATCAGAGAGCAGACACCATCCATCGGAGATGCTATTAATCAGGTCTCTAAAGGTATGGTCCATGAACCACCTGCATAAGAATGTAAAACATGTCTCTTAGAAATGCAGATATTGAGGTGATTGTGTTTGTGTGTGTGTGTGTGTGTGTGCACGTGTGTGAGTGCCCTAAAGATTGTTAATCACTGATATAAAGGGAAAAAAGGGAGAATTCCATGACTTCTTGGAGGTCATCAAACTGAGACTCTATGATTCTCCTGAGGAAATTGCCCCAGTCAACCTATATGAGTGACTGCCCAAGCTGCTCTTTCAATTTGTGGTAAAACTAGCCTGGTGAGCAAGGCCAACCCAGTCTTGTTAACAGGAACATGCCATGAGCCTCAGGCATCAGGGAGCTTCCTCCAGGGAAAGGAAGATTGGGGGGAGAGGGAGGGACCCAGTTAGAAGTGGCAGACAGTAGAAGACTAATGGGATTAATACTTGAGATTCATTAGCCAAGGATTCTGGAACCTTGCCAGCCTTTTCTAGCAAATGGCCCAAACTGCCCCCTTAATAGCATTAAGTGAAATTACAATGCATAGACACTGCCTGATCAATCTCCTCAGGGTTTTTCTGCAGACATTATGCAGTGAGGGTGGGGATGATCCTTCAGTGGGGCTGCCACTGCTTCCCTGCCAGTGGCTGCTGCATTTGGTCCACTGGATCAGTTTTCCTCTCCCTTGGTAGGAGGGAAAGAGCCAAGCATGCAGGTCTGGATTGTGGTCAAAGCTTATTCCTTATCCCATTCCACCCCATTCCACCCTAAAGACACCCCTCAAAGGCAACCAGGTAGAGGCAAAATGCTCTGTCCAGGAAATCTCCACGGCCACAAAATTTAGGTTGGTCCTAGCCAGAGAGGCCATTGTGGGATGGTGCCAGGAAGGACATTCTTTATGTCAACATAGCCTGATCCTAGGTTCGTTAAGAATCCCTGAGGCCTCAGATTGAGAAGAGTGGGTCCTTGTTCACTGGGTACCACTTCTTCCAAGGAGGGAAGATCTGGGGCAGGGAACCTACTCTGAAGCCCATGTAAGGCTTAGAGACTTAAAGGTTTGGAGAATTGAGTAACTTCTTATCTCTTTTAGCATGTGCTTCATCATAGCTCTTGACTCTGGCTGATGGAAAGTTCTTGAAATCTCCAGCAGAGGCCTGCTGCCTTGTCAAACCACTTGTTCACATTCTCCACTACCTTGGCCTAGCTGATGAGGTTTAATGGTGATCCATCATCTTGTTCTCCTCATGACAAGCCTTGATCACCCCATTACCCACATCCCTCCTTTCTTCTAGGAAGAGGGAAGATAACCATGCCATGTCAGGGAGTGAGAACAGATGGTTAAACAATGGGGGCTTCTGTAGAGTGGTTGGGCCCCCAAGGGGACCAGGGCTGGTGTGCCAGATGGGGGCACCTCAGCTTTCAGGATACTTCTGTATTGGTAGCAACCATCAAATCCACCTGCCTGAATCTCATTGGCCAGGTCTTGTCTCCTGCCAGGAACAGAGTCCTTGCCCCTCACTGAGACCAATCAGCAGCACAGTCAGCCACAGAGTGAGCCAAAAGCAATTTGTTCATGACATTTCCGAGAGGGGGTGGGATTTAGCACATCTTGTGTATTTCTCTGGGTTCCCTAAGGATATGATGACATCCAAACCCATAGCCAGCCAGCACCATAGAGGCGTGTGTGTGTGTGCGTGCGCATGCGTGCAGATCCCGCTGAAGCTGTCTACAAACAGTTTTCCATGCAAGAGTAAGCACAGGTGTTTCCAGGTGCCCAGTGAATAATCTTGTCTATACTACATCAAAATGGGAGATCAATTTTGGTAATTACCTTATTTCCTCAATTCTAATATACCATTGATTATAAGATGCACCATTGATTTAATAGCTGCTTCAAAAAAGAAAGAAACTTTACAACACACATGCACTCTATTTTAAGACACATCTCTATTTCAGAAATGTTCAAATGTATGTAGGGGAAGCAGGGAGATAGATGCATACTACAATGAAGAGAAAATGGTAATTGGGAGATAGACAAATTGCCTGATTGAATTCATCAGTAAATGCATTCAGTATGGTTTACTGTTCTGTACTGGGAGAGAGGACCTTTTTGTGTGAGGGATTTTTGTGTGTCAGGGGGAACCCTAGCCAATGACCTAATAACCTTGAGTTCAATTTATTGAGTTCAATTATTGAGTTCCATTCTTTGCCAGTTCTCAAGGGCTCCTTCCCAAAGAGTGTCTCCTCTCATTCACTGTCATGACAGGCATCTGATTCAAACTAGGGGGTTCCCAGAATTAAAGACAAGAAGATACCCTCATCTCTTTCATCTGGCATTGTCCTATGTGCTCAGTTCCCTCCTGCCTCAGACCCCCAGGGATTCAGATCTCCTATGGTGTCCCCATCTTGAAAGGCCTACACCTCACAGCTGTACCAGAAATGGTTGGGCATTTTCCTCCTACACATCATCCAAGTGAAGACTGAATTATTTGCCTCCAGCCTGGCTCTCCCACCGTCTTTCTTAGTATACTCCAAAGCCTACTGCCAAAATGTCTGTCATTCTTTCCATCACTCTAGACTTCCTCCTGACACCGACCTTTGTTGATGCTGTTCTCCTAACCTGGAGGGTCTTGGATGCCCAGATCAACAGAGGCAATAAGATGGGCTTTATACACACACTAAAGTATGTGGTCCTAATAACAAACCAGCAGGAAGGTCTGAGGTCTGAGGTTGGAAGCGGTGGGGGAAAAAAGCATCATTGAGACAATTAAAATCAGAAAATCTTGATCCACACTGGAGAGTGGGAGGAACAGGTAGGGGCCAAAGGAAAAAGGAGGATAGAGAGGTCTAGGGAATAGGTAGTCAGTAAAAAGACTTAAGAGGGAGAGAGTCTTTACAAAGGTTCTAGAGAGGAAACCTGCTATGAAGAAGGCAGGGACATTTTCAGGGGTCCCTGATAAGTCTCCCTCAGATCTGTAAATCTCCTTTCACTTGGTTTTTCTACCCTTCATTCAATGATTCTCAACCCGGGGATTAGGGTCCTGCCCTGCCTAGGTGTGTTGGAAGTGTCTGGAGGAGTTTTGATTGTCACAATGATTGGCACTCTACTGCTCTTTAATGGGCAGGGCCAAGGATCCTGACAAATCTGATAGAATTGGGGATAGTCTTGCACACGAAACAATTACCTGTTTCACATACCAAGATACCCAGATTAAGAAACAATCCCTACACTATCTCACCTGGCCTCTAGAGGTGCTCTTTCTCCTCACCATGCTGCCCTAAATTTGTCGTGACTGCCCATTGTTCCCTATCAGAGTCTGATTTGGAATTTTCCTATGGAACTTTCTTAAGAAATGAAGAGAAGACAGATGGAAAATTATCAAAGGAAGCAACAAAGCATAAAAACAGATGAACATCAACAGACTTCTGAATCTAAGGAAGATCAAATCTATTCAGTCTAGTCACAGAAGCACTTTTTTTTTAATTCACTTTTTTTTTTTTTTCTGATTGAAACACTTTTCTAGGTACAGAGGCCTCATTTCTCTCCTTACTTTAAGGACATCACAGCTAGTCATGGTTCCGGCCTATCCTGCTGCTGTCCTGTGTAAGCTTTCCAGAGACCAGGTCCTGAACTTCTCTCTGGGAAAGCCCCAGACAAACGGTGGGCCCAAATCTACCCCAGTCTCCAGCTGCCCTGGCCTTCTGGGCTCTTCTTAACCCTCGATTCCTCACACAAGGCTCAAGCATCATGGCTATCTGAGCAAGGTGTGGCCTTCTCGTTCACCTTTTAGGGTAAGGATAAGGTCATGCTAGCAGCCATCATGGAGTACTCATAAACTCTCATGACTTAACACAATAAAAGTTTGTTTTTCACTCATTTTAAGTCTAAAACAAATATTCCTAACTGGTAGCAATTGTCCTCCAAGTGGTAATTCTGGAACTTAGGGTGCTTCCATCTGGTGGTTCTTCCATCTTTGATATGTGTCCTCTAAGGCCGCCATCTTGTCTGTGTAGAGCCTGACAAAGAGCAAAGAGCACGGAGGATTGCCTGTGGTGGTTTTTACAAGCCAGACCTGGAATCGCCACACATTACTTCTGGTCATATTCTACTGGCACGGACAGACACATGGCCTCACCAAGTTCTGAGAGAGAGTGGGAACTGTAGTCTAGCTGTGTGTCCAGGAAAACAAAGAATTGGGTTTGATCATCAGCCAAGAGTATCTTCCCAAATCCCCCCATGTATAGGATTTTAGAGTCCTATGATCATTTTTCTCTACGGTTTCTGGCTTGTATACAGCATTTCCTGGTTAAGAATCAATGGCTGATTCTTCAAAAAGTGAAACATGGAATTACCGTATGGCCCCACAATTCTACTCCTTGATGTAGACCAAAGCATTTAAAAACAGTACTCCAACAAATACTTATACACATGTATTCATAGTAGTACTATTCACAGTAGCCAAAAAGCGGAAACAACGCAAACACCCCTTGATGGAATGAATGGATAGACAAACTGTGCTATATATGTACAATGGGGTATTAGCCATAAGAAGGAATGAAGTCCTTATAAGGACTTCAGTTACAGCATGGGCGAACTTCAAAAACATTGTGCTAAGTAAAAGAAACCAGACATAGAAGGTCACATATTGCATGATTCCATTTATGTGAAATGTCCTGATAGAAGAGCCCATAAATATAGAAAGCAGATGAGTGGTTGTTGAGGAGGAGAGGAGCAGAGAGTGACTGTTTAAGTGTACAGGGTCTCCTTTGGGAGTGATGAAAATATTTTTGGAAGTAGACAGAGGTAGAGGTTGCACAACATCATGAGTGTACTAAATGCCACTGAATTGTTAACTTTAAAATGATTAATTTTATGTTATACAAACTTCCTCTCATTCAAAAACGTTCTTGATTCTAAAAAAAAAAAGAAGGGTGGGTTTTAAAATTTTTGTTTTTATTGAAGCCCATCTTTTACCCATTATTTGTTGTTAATTCTTCTGGTCCATATCACATAAGATGGTGCATATAATTTTGGCCTGACCCAACAACATGTGTCATCCTGTACTCCCTATAAAGACATAGGGGAGGGGTGCCTGGGTGGCACAGTCGGTTAAGCGTCCGACTTCAGCCAGGTCACGATCTCACGGTCCGTGAGTTCGAGCCCCGCGTCAGGCTCTGGGCTGATGGCTCAGAGCCTGGAGCCTGTTTCCGATTCTGTGTCTCCCTCTCTCTCTGCCCCTCCCCCGTTCATGCTCTGTCTCTCTCTGTCCCAAAAATAAAAATAAAAACGTTGAAAAAAAAATAAAGACATAGGGGAATTAGCTGACTTATATTTCCTTAACTTCTTGGACCCCCTTGAGTTTAGTTTCCAATAATACAAAGTGCATTTCTAAGATATAGAGTGATTTGCTGGAAGGGAGTTCATTTGCTAAACAATGATGATTGACTGACATACACATCCTGGATCGATGAGTTTTACTTAATTAATGTTCTCACTTCCATTCACTTCTGGAACCTTCTCAGCTTCCTTCCCAAATGCCTGTCCGCATCCAGTAGCTGCTTCACCACCCCTGCCCTCTGGGTGCTGTCCAGCAGGTTGAGACCTAGGCATATTCAAGGCTTCCTAGGCCCAGTTCCCATCTTTTCTGCATGTATGACCCTAGTCAAATATCCCCTACAATAATAAAAATAATTTAAAAAATTAATCAGATCTTGCTCATGCTTCAAATAAAATAGCACTTACTATGTTGCTTTGTATTTTTTAAATATATATAGGACTTTTTATTCCTCTAGACTGAGAGCCCTTTGAGGGTAAGAACTATGCATTAATAGTCTCTATATTCTTAGCTCTTAACAGAGTGCCTGGTATATAGTACTGCTCAATAAATATGAGTTAAGTGAATGAACAAAATGTAATAACGTACAGATAAGAGAAAGGTTGTTTTCTCATAGGAATAAACAAGTTGATTGAAGCCATTCTCTTGTAGAGAGAACAGCTTTTACCTGAAATCAATGGATTGTTCATTCCTGGAAACTAGCACAAAAGAACCATTATCTGGGGCTGGCACAAATTATAAGCAGGCAGGTTCAAGGAAAAAAATAAAATGTGTTATAAATGGTAGTCTAGAACTCAGGAAACAGTAAAAAGGGGCAGACCAGGTGTGGTCAGGAGAGAAAAACCAGTCCTACTCACCCGGGGTGGGCAGGCAGGCCCTGCTGTAAGCAGTGAGGGAAATCTAGTCAGGCAGTGTGCTCAGAGCTTGCGGGGATGGTCATGTGTGGTGGTGGGACTGGTGGTCTTAAGGAAGCCTTCAAAGGGCAAAAGAGAGAAACCCAGCAGCGTTGGACCCTGGTAGGGAGTAGGAGGAGTGCTATGAACAGGAACCACGAGAAAGCCAAATGAGTAGATGGTCTGTGTCAAGGGGAACTGGCAGCAGGTTGGGTTCTGGGAAAGATTTTTGGACAGAATGATGGAATGAAAAATCTTGGGAAGATGGATGGGAGTAAGGCTGGGTCTTGGCTTTGGAGGACCTGGATTCTTACCAAGTTTTCTAGGCAGATATTGGGGCCTAGGTAAGGCCCAACAGTTAGGTTAGGGCAGGACTGGGTAATGTATGCCTGAGGTCCTGACGTAGGTAGGGCTCTTTAAACTCATTGTGACTGAGGCCAGAATGAGTCCCTAAGGTTGAGGCAAGGTTAAGCATGCACATAGGACTCAAGTGCTAGAGTCTAGGGTCTACAGTCTCTTGCAGTCCCTATTAGAGAGTGAAGAAAGGAGGCCTTCAGGGAGCAAGGAGCCATTAAAAGTTAAACCTGCACAAATCAGACTTATGTGGTTGCCAAGCCGGATTCAATGATCAGGCTAGGTACCTATAAATTACTCCACTGGATTTAATGTGTATACATTTTAAAGATTTTCTTTCCCCATAGCAAAGTAGATTTACAGTCTGAATGCCTGAGCTTATTAATTCTAATAACCTTCCTTAGAACAGAGGTCTATGAGAATACGGGAAGGAAGGGCTTATGTCCTAAGGTCCAAGAAGCGAGAGGAGCCCTCCCCAGTACCCACAGCTATGGTGAGCACAGGGTGTCTTCCGGTGACCACAACCTTGGCGATTTCTCATGCCTTACCTATCCAGCTGGCATGTCTCCTTCCCTGAGGACTCCAGACCAATAGAAGTGTCCTTTTACTCAATGGTTGGGTTATTCTACTCTTCCTGAATGTGTTTACCCAAGCTCACAATACAGCATCCCTCAACCTGTACCCAGGAGACCCTCAGTAAATTCTGAATGGCGGGCTGGCTTGGCTGAGGTCTGGTTGCTTTCTTTCCTGCCAGGTTTGAACATGATTGTCCTTTTTTCCCCCCAGGATTTTATTTTATTTTATTTTATTTTATTTTATTTTTATTTTATTTTTTTAACGTTTACTTATTTTTGAGACAGAGAGAGACAGAGCATGAACGGGGGAGGGTCAGAGAGAGGGAGACACAGATTCTGAAACGGGCTCCAGGCTCTGAGCTGTCAGCACAGAGCCCGACGCGGGGCTAGAACTCACTGACCGTGAGATCATGACCTGAGCCGTAGTCGGCCGCTTAACCGACTGAGCCACCCAGGCGCCCCTCCCCCAGCATTTTAAAAATGAATTATCTACTGTTTTTATCAATAAATCCCCTTTTCAAATTATATCAGTCTAAGTCAGTTCTAATATTTACAATCAGGAACCCTAACAAATATAGAAATTGGTGCCTTAAGTGGTGGCGGGAAACAGACCTTCAGAGAAGCGAGGGGGTGTCAGGATTTCTTATCTGTCTGGTTGGAGCTGAAGGCAGTGGAAATCCAGCCAGGAACTCTAGCGGCCCATGGATCAATTGCCAAAACAGCTCCTTAAGTTATTACCTGTGGTCCCTGGACCCTTGGGTCCCTCATCGCCTGAAGCACCCACTGCAGGCAACGGTATGAGGGCTCCTCAGCAGATGCTCTTGGTGCCTGCAGAACACCCCTGCCGTCCTGGTTTCAGTGCAGCTGTGGGATGGCCACACTCGACCGTGTGTCAGCATCTCCCTGTTTTCTTCCTGAAGGCTCTCTGCAGAGCCGTGAAGAACACTCAGCCATCACCGTCAGTGCAGCCAGCCCCCAAGTGTGGGGGAAATTAACCTTACTGAGGGCAAATCCGAAAAGGGGACGAGAGCTGGTGGATAAGCAATCCCGTTCCTTTCCTTCCGAGGACAATATGGAGGTACCTTCAACAACGTGCTTTAGAAGCCCCCATGGAAGAGAGCCCACCATCGTTAACAGCAAAACCTGGCCTCCTTAGTTGACTTTTCTCCCTTTCCCATCTCATTCTTTTGCTTCCAGATGGAAACTCTGGATAAACAGCCCTCACCCAAGCCTGAGTCTCGAGCCTGCTTTCAGAAGAACCCAACGTAAGGCAGGGGAGGGTGTGAAGAGGAAAGGAATTCAAGGCTGGGAAGTGTGGGGAGAAGAGGTGGAAGGGGTGTCTGTCTGTAGGGTTGCTTCTGCCTGCACTGGGATGCCTCAGAAGAGAAGGAAAATTCAAATTCACAAATTTCAGCCCAAAGCCTGGACAGAAACCCAGGGACTTCCGATGACCTTACTGAAAGGTTTTCTTCTAGCTCAGTTGCAGGACCAATCATAGCACTTAATCCTATAGGTGGTCAAATCAGAAGTTTCGTTAAAAATCATAGCTTCTCTGCATTTCTAATATGAAAGATAAGGCACAGACCAGGAAAAAAGCGGGGCCCCAACAGCTGGAATGAAGATACCTGGGAAGATTTGGGGAGCTCAGTGTACCCTGAACCTCTCACCCCCCCACTGAGTCTTTCTTGCCGGAAAAGCAGCTCCTCCCCCTTGTCTGATGCAGCTATTCCTGCCTTGTGTGGTGACCTCCGTGGATCCACTTTATGTGGTTACTTTGCAAGCAGAGGAGTCGCTCACTATCCTTATTACCTCCAGACTGAAAAAAATGATAATGGGCAGACCCCAGCATGCTGGGTGGTGGCAGTGGTAGCTAATTTCATATTCAAACGTTGGAGAAGAGGCACACACCACAAATATGGCATGATATTATTAATTTGAATCACCAAAAGTCTGGGGCATTCACGTGAGAATGAATTAGGAGACAATAAGGCTAAAGAAAAAAGAATACAGTATGAGATTGTCTGAATCTGAAGGTTCTTGATTGGATGTCCTAGCCTAAGTCACTGATTCTAAGTTTGCATTCTGTGTTTGGTTGATTGAAGCATGAACTCCAGGATGGTTCCCACTAAATGGAGTTGAGGAGGCAGAAATTCCTGGAACATAAGGAAAGAACGCATAGAATTTGGGGGATAGAAATGTGGACATGGATGTATGTGAGACCCAGACACTTCCTCTGAGAGGACCCACAAGACATTTCTTTCCCCCACCGTCTTGAAAAATATGTATTTGCCAAGATGTCTAACGGGACATGTTCAGTTGCCCTGGATTATGGTTAAGGCCAAAGGCTAAAATAGAAGATGCCAAAGATAACACATTCTAAATCCAGAGTCATCAGCCTTCTGTGCAAGGTATACTGAGGGGTACCATCACCACCAACACCCCCTCTGCCCCCACAGTGTGTGGTGATCCCTGAGAGAGATCTGTTAGCTTTTTGCAGAGTGGGGCAGTACAATGTTCACGATAAGAAGCTACTCCCTCCCTTCACACCCTTATGGGTAAGGAAAGGAGAGGGGCTGCTCTAAGAGAATCACCGGTAAAGAGAGAAGCAGAGAAGACTGCCATTTCATGTCCTGATCGGGTGTCTGCTCAGCTGATCTGAACAAGGGGAAGGAGGCCTTGGCAAAGGTGGTGGGATGAGGTGTGTGTATTGAGGGAGAGAATGGAGGGCAGTTAGCCTATACTCCTATCATTTAGTATGGTAAAGACTCATTTTCTGAAAAGTTGGTTGGGCATAGCAGAAGGGACCTGGGCTTGAGCTGTCAGTGACTCCACCCAAGGACTGCAGGCCCACCAAGGTCATCCCAGCAGCTAGAGGCCGAGGGTTGAGAACATTTGGTGAGAGTTGAGGGGTGGTGGGGAAAACAAGGCAAGGCAGAGTCAGTCTGCTGGTCAGGGAAATGTACAGTGCAGGTCCCCACAGCGCCCCCCCCCCCCAAAGAGTTCACATATGGGACAGACCCCAGCATTCGATGCCTGCCCTACAAGGGGCTTGATGACCTGCTGGAGAAGCAGCAACAACCAGTAGGAAGGAATGAAGACAGCAGCCTGACCCAGTGAAGAAGGGAGATGTTTGCCCGCTTCCTTCTTGCTCCTCTTTGCCCGGTTGTATGATTGTGGACAACTTTAGCAGAGGCCTGATTAGAGCTATAATGGAGGATCATGGCCCCTCCCCTCTTTCCCTTTCCTAAGTCGGATCACAGACATGGAAACTCTTGAACAAAGAGAAGGTCAAGTACTCTTGGGGGAAGTTCTTGCAATAACACCATAAAATGCACTGTGAATCTTCTAGACTTTCCTAAAGGATTTGTGGCCACTTACCAGGGTAAACCATGTGTTGACCAAGGTAACTGGATTACCCTGATCTTTCAAGGATTATTGGACACTGGCTCTGGTATAACATTAATTCTTGGGGGCCCAGAACACTACTTTATCCATTGGTCAATGTGAGTCTTTTGGGAGCCAGGTGATAAATGGATTTTCACCTGACTCTATCTCATGGTAGACCCAATGGGTGTCTTAGCCTATCCCATGGTTATTTTCTCAGTTCCTGACTAAACAATTAGAATAGATAACCTTAGCAACTGGCAGAATCCCTACCCTGGCTCCTGATCCGTGCGTGGAATAAGGGCTATTGCTGTGGAAAGGACAAATGGGAGTCTCTCAAGTCCTCATACTGCCATGCGGGAGTTGCAGAGATTAATGCAGATGTCAACAGCTTCCAGCTTTGAGACGGGCCAAGAGCAAGAGAAGATTCTGTTGTGGATCCAGGTCACAATGTAAGCAGCTGTGTCTTATGCCTCCCATGACCCAGAAGATCCAATGGTGATCACTGTGTGTGGTAGATCAGGATTCTGCATGGAGCCACCTGAGAGCACCAATGGGAGAATCACAGTGAGGGCCTCTGAGGTTTTTTGCAACAATGATCTCACCTCTTTGCTCAGTAATTATTCATGTGAGAAACGGCTCTTGACTTTCCACTAGACCTCACAGACTGAAGACCGGAGCAGGGGATTCCAGATGACCATGGAACCCACATTGCCCATCATGAACTGGGTATGATCTGATCAATAAGCCAAGAAGGAAGGGTGTGCCTAGCACCACCATGCCATCAGGCGGAAGCAGCATGGTTAAGCCTGGGTCAAGCGGGGCCTGAAGACACAAGCAAGTTGCTCGTGGCTTGCACTCCCAACACACTTGCTCCTGTTATGCTGTCAGTCACCCCACTCTCGGCACATACCTGTGACCTCATGGAGCGTTCCCTATGACCTGCTGCCTGCAGGAGGAGAAATTGGGACCTGATTTACAAGTGGCTCTGGACAATACACTGGCATCACCCAGTAAGGGGCTGCGGTGGCATCAGAAATGGCCTCAGAACCAGCCTTGAAGGACAGCAGAGCAGGCAAATCCTCCTAGGGACAGCACGTTCAACAGTATATTTTGACCACTCTTCTCAAAAGAAGAGATGGCCTAAGTTTAGCATCTAAAGTGATTTATGAGTAACAGTGAATGGTTTGGCCTGATGGCCAGGGATTTGGAAAGAACCAGAGAGAAGAATTAGTGACAAAGGAGCTTTGAGAAGGGGGTCTGCGAGTGGACCCCTACCCCCAAATGACAAAACCCCCTTGTCTCCCTCCCACCTGCACTATACCCCACTCCGTCTTCCATTCTATCTTGCAGCAGGGCTGATCTGATCATGTCTTTCCCCTGACAAGAATTCTAACCACCCCTGCCCCCCCTTGCTTACAAGATAAAATATGAACTCTGTAAAAAAATTTTTTTTAACATTTATTTATTTTTGAGAGACAGAGAGAGACAGAGTGTGAGTGGAGGAGGGGCAGAGAGAGAGGGAGACACAGAATCCGAAGCAGCTTCCAGGCTTTGAGCTGTCAGCACAAAGCTGGACACGGGGCTCGAATCCACGGCTCGAACCCACGAACCGTGAGATCATGACCATGAGATCATGACCTGGACGCTTAACAGACTGAGCCACCCAAGCACCCCTAAAATATACTCTTTACATAGCCTGCCTCTTGCCTTTTTTCCAGCCTCGTCTCTTACCACTTCCTTCCCTAACATTTGGTGCTCCAGGCTGATTCCCCAGAGCACGCCTTTCTATCTCAGGCTTTTGTACCTCAGGCTCCAGGTACCCCTGTGTGTTTTTCCTTTTGCTCAGGAGGACTCTGCTCTATTCATCCTCCGGGTCCCAGCTCAGGGGCCCCCTCCCGCCCAGGTGTCCCCCAGGCAGATTCAGCCTGGCTCCTATCACAGACTCTGGAGCCACACTGCTTGGGATGCAATCCTAGCTGTCACTTAACCTTGGGCACGTTACTTAGCCTTCCTCTGCCTCAATTTCCTTACCTGTAAAGTGGGCAAGGCTATATTACTCAATCTGGAAGTATTAGTAATAATAATTATGTTTGCACATAATAAAACATAAATACATAAGTAAAGAATACAGAAGCGGAAATACAAAACAGAATCGGGCCTGGCAGAGTGAGTGTTCAGCATGTGTTAAGTAATTACTGCCATTCGATGCTCTTTTCCCCGTGCTCCCTTGTGCCTGTACACGTGCCCAAAGAGACAAGGCGAGGACACATTCCCCTCTGCACCCAGCAGGCTCCTGGCATATAGGAGGCTCTCAATAAATACTCGTGGGATGAATAAACAACGTCAGGAATCAGAATCAGAGATACAGACCCCGTTCCTCTGTTTACTAAAAACCCTTGGACAAGTCACATAGTGAGTAACCTTTTGACAAGTCACAAAGTCAAGTTTCCTCATTAGGGAAATGAAGATGATACCAGACATATTAAGTCAACCGCGGGAAAGTGCCGTTTTTGTAGGTCAGAAACAATTGAATATCAGCCGTTTCATAAGCTTCAACACAATTCTTACACCTTAGGGCTGAAGGGAAGCCCCAGTGAGGTAATGGGTGTAAGCGTGATTTATAAGCCATCCAACCGTCAGCTTTGGTTATTATCTGATATGTGTGGCAAGCTAGCGTTGTTGTGTTTGAGTAGAAGCATCATCTTGTTTGATTGTTTGTATAATAAATAGCAATTTGAAAAAGAACAAATGAAAATGCTAAATTCACATGACAGGTGGTGTCGAGGCTGGATTTGAACTCCAGACTCTGAGTAGAAGGGTCGTGGCCTTGTGTGGACCCCCAAGTGGGGATGAGGGCCCCAGGGATGTGCTGCTCCGTGCTGTGGATCTGAAAGAGCAGTGGGCAGCCAGTCTTCCAGCCTGTTTGCCTTTAGCATTCTGTGGCTCCTGGAGGGCCCTCGGGGAATTTTCTGGCACTCTGGTTCCTCCAAGAGCACACACTGTATTTGTTCACACTCACTCTACGTCTCTCAGACTCCCGAGGTGACAGCCTCCCCAGAATCCCTGATGCAGTGGGAGTTTCCTGGTGAATGTCAATGCACACAGGTCCATGGGAGCCCACAACTTCCTGTCTGGACAACCTCCTCCATCCCCAGTGACTCCGATGAAAGGCATCTATTTATAGACTCAGGCTTCTCCCATCAAATGTCCTTCTTGCTGTCATTTCACTGGCTCAGATAGGTGACTGTGTCAGATATGATAGGAGGTGGGGGATGGGCTTGATGACTCCTGGATCCAGGCAGGCCCAGCAGAGTAAGTGTCTGGCAGAATTAACACTAGGCTTGCCTTTAGACCAGAGCCTTCCAGTTGCTCCCTTTCTGTACATTTTGCCCTCTTTGCTTTCCTAAGAAAGACTCTTGATCACCTAAACTTTGCATTTAAGTCATAAAATCCACCATTAGAGCCAGAAGGGTCCTCGGAGATCACCCACAATTTATAGCTGAAGAAACTGAGGTCCAAACAGAGAGCAGAGGCTTGATTAGAAATGAGGCCCGTGGAATCCTCGGTTAGTGCTCTTGATGTCATGTGACATGTTGTAAACAATGGGCTGTCATTGATAAGAATATGAGCCTACGACATAAGGTAGTCCTGGGTTCAACTCAATCTGCCTCCTACCAGCTCTGTGACCTTGGGAGCATCACCTGACCTCTCTGAACAAACTGTCATCATCTGTAACTTCTCAGTGTCGTAGAGACTCAAATAATATGCAAAGTGCTCGTCATACACAAAGTGCTCATTAAAGTAAGTTTCATTTCACTGTGGAATAAAAGACAAACTTGGCTGAAGAATCAATAAGCAAGTAAGAAGATCTGGCGCAGTACTGGTCAAGGGCGGAGGAGAGGAGAGTAGTGAATCCCAACGTCTCTGATGTCACATTGTTTTATCCTGCTTTTGTCCAGGACTGGCATTTATTTCCCAATTTGATTAAACTCAGGAAACATTTATTGACCACTTATTATGTGCCAGACTAAGGCACATGCTAGGCTAAGTTCTGACGGTATCGAATATTCTAAAACAGCGTCCTTACGCTCTGGAAGGTGACCCTCCAGCTGGGAGGCAGATGGGTAAACAAGTAATTGATGTTGTTCTGCATAAGAGGTGTGCTAACAGAGGAGTTACAAGGGAAAGGGCATTTCAGGCAGAAGGAACAGTTTGAACAAGTGCCTGGAGGCATGAAAATCAATTTGGAGAATGTATCAGGTAGGCACCGGCTTGGCAGCTGACAAGAGCGAACTCAAAATAGCAGGGGCTTAACCGAGCTTGAGGTTTCTTTCTCTCTCCCATGAAAAAAGTGCAGAGCCAGGCAGCCCGGGGCTGATGAGGCAGCTCGACGGTCGTCAGGAACCCAGGTAGTGCAAGGCAGATGCTTAGAGCAGGGACTCCAGAGTCACGCTGTCTGGGTTTTAATTCTTTCTCAGGCCAAGAGGAATGAGGATGTTACCTCTTTCCTCTGTTTTCTCAGCTGTCAAATGAGGATAATAAAAATACCTGTCCCATAGAGTTGCTGTGAGGAGTACGTTACTTCAGTTGGAAATGTGTTCTGAACAGAACCAGATGCATAATGGGGCCAGAAATATTTTAATATTCTATTTTTCTGTCCCACCATCCTTAGCACTTGGCTTTCCTTCTCAAGGTCACCTCATGATCCAGAATGGCTGCTGATGCTCCAGCCATCACATCCCAGTTCTAGGAAGCTGAAATAAGAAAGGGGAGGAGGACAAAGACCTCTCCCTCCAGCTTACTCATCTTCCTATAAATAGCTTTCCAGAATTCCCAACACATCACTTGTGCTCATATGTCGCCGGCCTGAACTTAGTCACTTGGCCTCCTATAGTTGCAAGGGAGGCTTGAAGCCATGGTCTTTTAGCTGGGTTCTATTAGTAAAAGGCGAAAGATTTATACAACCTGAAGAGAAACCAGAGTATAGCTGGGTTCTATTAGAAAGAAAGGGTAAGAGATATGGATTTTGATCGGCATGATATCATGATTTATAATAAGAAATATATATTAGGTGCCCTTTTGGCTACAGAGCTCCTTAAACCCTTGGAATTTCCTGTGATAAGGATGATAAAACTGTCTTTTGTTAAGGAGGTGATTTCAGGACGGCCCATAGGTAACAAAGGCTAGGGCTTGATGCAGGGAGGGGGGATTAGAAGGTGGGACCTTTCAGTCCCACCCCCTGACTTCCAGGAAGGAAAGAAGGGCTGGAGACTGAGCTCAGTTGCTAAAGGCCAACCATTTAATCAATCATGCCTCTGTAGCGAAGCCGCCACAAAAACCGGAAGGACTGGGTTCGGAGAGGTGTGGTGGTGCACGCATTCGCATTTGGGTGTGGAGACACCGGGGTACTCAGGGAGGACACAGAAGCCCCAGACCTTCTTATGTACTTTGCAATAAGCGTCTCTTCCACCTGGCTGTTACTGAGTTAAAACCTTTTATAATAAACCAACAACCTAGTAAGGCTCAGTGCTTTGTATGTGTGTGAGTTCTGGGAGCGGCTCTAGCCAATTAAGTGAACCTAAGTCGGGGGTCGTCGGAACCTCCAATCCGTAGCTGGTGGTCAGAAGCCCAGGTGACCACCTAGATTTATTTATAACTGGCATCTGAAAGGGTGGGGGGCAGTCTTGTACGAACCCTAAACAGGTGGGATCCAGTGGATAGTGTCAAAACTGACTTGAATTGTAGAACACCTAGCTGGTGTTGGAGAATGGCCTGGTGGTGTGGGAAAACTCACCCGCCCCCTACACACACGCACACACACACACACACACACACACACTGGAATTGGGGTCAGAACCCTTTTAATTGGCAACTTGTAGCCTCTGCCACAAGGAAAAATAGATAAGCTCCAATAAGTGTGCTGCAACACAGAGGTGCAAGGTTAGGTTGTAGACGAGGCTCAGACCAAACTGTGGACAGACTTGACTGACATATCAGTTGCTGCTTGGACGCATGGGATCTGCACCTCAGTGGGGAACTGGGCTCGATGATGTCTTCTGGGAGTCATCAGAACACAGGAGTGTTTGGAGCAGTGGGAGTTTGAGGTCCCTCCGTGTCACAGGTACAGTGAGAAGAGGGGAGGGGAAAGAGGTGTATTCAGATTCCGATCTGAGCAGTGCTTGCGCGGGGGCGGGGATGGTGGAGGGCAAGTGTGTAAGAAAGATGGCGTCATCTGACCACTGTCTGCCCACATCCCATCTGTCCGGGCTGTGCTCGCACTGCCCTCTCTCCTACCCAACTGCCGTCGGTCTGCGATTGCCACGCCAGTATATTACCTTGAAAAATGGACAGAGGCGCTTTTCAGGAACGTGCTTGCCTGCACCTCACCCCCATCGCCACCCACGGCAGACAGAACCCTGGAGAACACCACTATCCGGGGAGAGGGAGAGGAAGAAGAGGAACCCAGGTGTCTGTTTAGGGCCCCGAGCGCCCCGCTTATTCGTTACCTGGTTACCTTCACTGAACAAACCTCGACTCTGCGTAAGTGAGTTTGCCAAGACCGGGGTGGGGCGGGCCCGGGTTGTTTCTCAGATGAGGCGAGAAGGACACAAACATGGGTGTCCCAGTGCTCATCCCTTCTGGAAACCAGGCCTACGCTCTAGAAGCTCCACTTTCATGCTCCGGGTCCCAGGGCTTTCCGCCTCATTTGAGAAGAGGGGGACAAGAGGCTGGGCGAGCTTTTCTCCAGGAGCCGAAGTGCTTTGTCCTCAGAGTACTGCTCCTGGCCTGCCAGTCCCTGCTGCCTTCATCTGGGACGTCAGACAGACTTCCCCCAGCACGATGGAAGCAGGGGGTTCACGTGACATTTAACTCCAGGGAGATGGTGTGTGTTTGCTATCTTGTTGTATATTTATTTACCCCCAAACATAGTAGTTTTAAGTCTTTATTTATTCATTTTTTCATTTATTTATTTAGAGAGCATGAGCACCTGTGAATCAGGGAGAGGGGCAGACAGAGAAAGAGAATCTTTTTTTTTAAATATTTTAAATGTTTATTTGTTTTTGAGAGACAGAGAGAACATGAGCAGGGGAGGGGCAGAGAGAGAGGATGCCACAGAATCTGAAGCAGGCTCCAGGCTCTGAGCTGTCAGCACAGAGCCCGACACGGAGCACGAACCACGAACCGTGAGATCATGACCTGAGCCGAAGTTGGACGCTGAACCAGCTGAGCCACCCAGGGGCCCCAGAGAGACAGAATCTTAAGCAAACTCCATGCTCAGCATGGAGCCCAATGTGGGGCTCAGTCGTGTGACCCCTGGATCATGACCCAAGATGAAATCAAGAGTTGGATGCTTGGGGTGCCTGGGTGGCTCAGTCGGTTAAGCCTCTGACTTCGGCTCAGGTCATGATCTCATGGTTTGTGAGTTCGAGCCCCGAATCGGGCTCTGTGCTGACAGCTCAGAGCCCAGAGCCTGCTTCGGATTCTATGTCTCCCTCTCTCTCTGCCCCTCCCCCACTTGCGCTCTGTCTCTGTCTCTCAAAAATGAATAAATGTTAAAAAAAATTAAAAAAAAAAGAGTTGGACGTTCAACTGACCGAGTCACCCAGGCACCCCAGCATTTTTAAGCCTTAATGCAATAACAAAAGCCACTCGTAATGAAAACAAAAATACTAAACTCATTATCTATGGGTCAGGAATCTGGAAGAGACGAGGCCAGGCAGCTGAGAGGACATTGGCTGGAGCCACAATCATCTGAAAACTTGACTCGAACTGGAGTTGGAGGCCACTTCTGAGGCAGCACCCCCCCCCCCATATGACTAGCAAGATGGTCCTGGCCTTTGTCAAGGAGCCTCAGTTCCTCTCCTTGTGGATCTCTTCTGCGGATGCTTGACTGCCCTCATGGGGGCCACTGGCTTCCCCCAGAGTGAGATAACCAGGGGAAAGAGCCAGGCAGAAGCTACTTTTGGATGACCTAGCCTCAGGACCAGCATCTTTCCACCCCATTCTATTCTTTAGAATTGAGTTACACAGTCAAGGGGAGGGGAAGGGAGGGGTATCAGAGAATTGGCAAAAATAGTTTACGACCACAACCTAGGGCTTAGGTCTTGTGGATCCTGGGATGAAGGAAGCCAGAGGTGGAATTGGCAGGGGGGACTATGAACCTTACCCTGAAGCGTCCAGGAATTTAAAGGTAACAGTGGAAAACCACATCGGGTTAGGTTGTCACTGGGGGATCTGACATCCAATACAGAAATCCCCAAATGCCAGGTGGCTCTGACGGTGTCTCAGAAATGCCTCTACTTAAGGCAATACCAGTATCTAAGAGGCCCCCAAATAGAAGTCACTCTTGCTGTCAAAGTTTGTAATCTCCTCACTGGAAGGCACCTTCCCGGTATGGGAAGGGACACTTGGGGCCAGGAGAGGGCGAGCAATTTGACTTCCGGTCCCCCTGGTGAGACACAGGCAGTGGCGGGGAGGGCTCTGAGAGAGGTCTGATCTATACAGCCCACCTCTCCACACTGTAGCATCTCCCTCCTGGTGTTCTAGGAAGCTGGCGTTTATGGGAAAGTCCCAACAAGCCAGCAGTGTGCTGAGTATTTATACGTCTCTTCATCCTCCTCCCAACGCACCATGGTAGGTATGCATTTCCCCATTTTACTGATGAGGAGACTGAGACCCAAGTCCAAAAGGTTATGCTGCACAAGTAGCCCACGGTCATTCCACCACTGTGATTCTAACCCAGCCTGACTGGCTCTGAAGCGAACCTGCTTAATCCTAACATTCTCCCACATCCCACATGTTCCGGCCCCTGGAATTACGTCTGTGCTGCCTCCACGATACCGGGATATCTCTTAATTTCCTGCCACAAGGATGGGGTTCTCCGAAACCCTGAGGCCAGAGGTCTGAGTTTCCTTTGCAGGGAAGCAGCATTCAAGCTCACTGCCCCCACTCTTATGGCAGGTTCACATCACCAGAGTCCTGGCAGTGGGAGCCAGGGATCCACCTGCTCTGTTTATCCAGAACTCCCATGCTGCCACCCCCCTTTATTAATCCCAGGGTACGACGGTCATGCAGAACATGGTCAGCTCGGTCTCCAGTTCTGGCGGCAGCTGCAGTCAAGGTTGGCAGCGGTGATGGGGGCCAGTAGTCTCTTATCTGCCCGAGCGCCACTGCCCAGGCCCCCAGCTCCCATGTCCTCCCGCAGAGCAGTGGAGGCTGGGGAGGAAGGAAGCCCTTCTCCCTGAGCCCTGTGGCCTCCAGTGGTTGGCACGGGGCCCCCAGACTCCACACCCAGGAAGCCAGCTCAGCTTTGGGGGTAGGGGGGCAGGCTTCTCACTCACAGCACCTGGACAAACACTGGTCAGTTAGGAAAAGCCGTGTTTCTACACCTGAGCACTGCTGGCTCTCAATATGAGAAGAAAGATAATCTGATAAACTCCTCCTATACACCAGACACTTAATGAATCCCCCTCCCTCACCCAAGGCCATTTTGTAGAAAGATGATCAGGAAAAGGGGCAGGTCCAGGCCTAAAGAAAGGACTGTGCTGCACTCAAGCATCAACATGGATGTCTCAGATCTCAACAGAGTCCACCATCAATCTCCCTCTGTCTAGGACACTATGGACCTCTTAACCAACCTCTTAACCAGCCCTGCGGACTCTCAGGAAAGACACATGGCTTCTGCCCACCCAGGTGGCCTCTCCCCAGCCCCCTCACCGTCTCCTACCTATCACCTTACCTGCTTACTAGAGCCAGCTGTGTTTGGGCCCAAATCTGTCCCCACCAGTTGTACTCTTTTGCACTCCCATGCTTTTCGTTAAATATCATGTAACCTGATGAAATATGAACACCTCCCCCCCCAAAGTAGTTGTTTCTATGAAAATTAATTTGAATGCTTTGGAAAGAGCCCATAAAGGCAACTTGGAAGGAAGAAAGGAAGGAGGAAGAAAGAAAGAAAGAAAGAAAGAAAGAAAGAAAGGAGGGAAGGAAGGAAGGAAGGAAGGAAGGAAGGAAGGAAACAGCTTTCTAGAAGTGGTTGACTTGTCTGTAAAAGATTAACAAGGGTGGGGTTGGGGAGGAGAATTATAATCCCAATGGCCCTGCATTCCATTTGCTACACAACTGTTTTCAGGACCTTGGGTAGGATAGAAATCTTTGCCGATGACTTATGGATATGACTCACGGAAGAAAGAGTGGATCTATACTCACACAGAAGGTCTGGTTTTACATTTAAAAAATTAGCAAATGTCCATTTGCAAATAGGAAATGGTTTGGCCGAGCGTCTCCTTGACGGAGGACCTCACCCAGTGCGGGGGGGCAGCCTGCGCCTCCAGAGCCACAACGCACACCAAAGGCTAATGAGGAAATCGATGCATCCGGGCCTAATTGACAACGCTAATCATCTCTTTGAACTGAAGTGTCCTAGCAGCATTAGAATCATTAGCGCCTGTCAGTGAGAGATAAGGTCTTCAGATTTCCACAAGGAAGCAGAGTTTTTTATTCAGCAGACCTGGACTTGATCAATACTTCCAATATCATGACCCGTGACCCCAGTCCAGTTAACAAATGCTTACACTTCATGAGAGACGTCACACTCTTGCATTTTCTAACGGCTCTCCCCGCGGTGAGGCTGTCTCCTGTCCGTTCCCCGTCCACGCACGTCCAGTTTTGTGCGTCACCTGAGCCGCGCAGTGTTGCTGGAAGAACACCTTAACGCTGAGCCTGCTTTCACTTTAAATGCGTGACTTCACCCTTCCGATTGGCACAATTCTGCCAGGCGATTCCCCTTTGTTTCTTTTCTAGGGGGAACTTTCCCCCCACAGGAGATGCCATCTGACAACTCTTCTCCCCTTAAGCCTCTCATCCGGGCTCTTTGACCTCTTTACTGGGAGAACAGAAACCATCTGACGCGCACTCCCTCATCATCCCAAATCTTCCCCCTTCTCCCTTTCTCCCCCCAGTCCTGCCCTCTGGGTATAATTAAGAAAGCTCCATGAGGGCAGGGACCTGCTTGGTCCTCAGCAGCCGGCACAGTGCCTGACGCAGAGCGGGCACTCAAAATTGGTGATGAAGGAATGAATGAATGAATGAATGAGTGAATCCCCTACCTTTTCCTGATGGATCAAGTCAGCTTCGTTGTTCACAACCTTCCGGAGCCGAGGGAGGAAGATCCCGTCACATTGGCTTAGGCATCTGAGAAAACAGGTAAAAATGAAATCCGCTGCTGTCTCCAGCCTTCACGGATGCGGTACTAAGGCCGCTTTTGTAGGCTCGTCTCAGTTTTATTTCCGTCTGTCATTTGCATCTGTGTGTGTTTCTCTGAGGTCATCCTTGCATGTTTGAATCCTTGGTATGTGCAGGTGGAGATCAATAAAAGAGAGGTGAATTGTTGAGAGCCCCAAACCTAAAAGTCACTCTGGATTCCTCCCTTTCCTGCTCTTTACACATCCAGTCCACTAACAGACCCCTTTAGTTTTGATCTCTATGGCAGAGAACAGCAAACGTTTTCTGCAAAGGGCCAGATGGTAAATATTGCAGGTGCATGGGTCACATGGTCTCCACTGTAACTACTCATGGTATGTAAATGAGTGGCCACGGCTGTGTTACAATAGTTTTATTTGCAAAAACAGGTGTGGATCCAGGCGCCTGGGTGGCTCAGTCGGTTAAGCGTCTGACCAGCTCAGGTCACGATCTCACAGTCCATGAGTTCGAGCCCTGCGTCGGGCTCTGTACAGACAGCCTGGAGCCTGCTTTGGATTCTGTGTCTCCCTCTCTCTCTGCCCCTCCCCTGCTCATACTCTGTCTGTCTCCAAATTAAATAAAAACATTTAAAAAAACCAAACAGGTGTGGATGGGATTTGGCTTAGTTTGCAGAAACCTGTAGTTTATCCCCAAACTGTTCTTAGCGAAAGAAAATAATGCTTGGAGAAAGAGCCCATCTTCGGTGCCTTCTACCATCTTCCAGAAGTAATTTGGGAAGGGGTAGTATAGCCTTCTGTGCCCGTGTTTAATGTGTGGAGTGAACCTCTTTTCACCAGATCAATGAAGCTGTTTTTCCTGACCCTTGAATAGGTCTCTCACTTCACCCTTCTTTCCTGACAGTCTCTTGTATTCTAGACACAAGCCAGGGCCCCAGCACCGCCACTCATTAACTGGGTGAGCTGTTCCCCGCTGCTAAACCAGTAAGACTGTCCCTTGTCTCATTTCAAAACCGGAGTAATATTCTCACCTTTCTCACAGCGCTGTCCTAAGGGTTAAATGTGATCATGTATCTGAAATGCTTGGTACAGCGCCTGGGACACAGCAAGGGCTTGGGAGCAGTTCCTACTGTCAGTGCTGATATCATCGTCGTTATGTGCTGATAGGTATCTCCATGTATAAGTGCACCCGGGCCTCCTGTTTCAGAGCATGGGCACCCGGGTCAGTCTGCCAAGATTGGACTCCCGGCTCCTACTGTCTGCGTGACCTTGGGGAGGTGCCTCAGTTTACCTAACTTGCAAGGCTGTTGTGAGGACTAAGTGAGTTGTCTACAAAGTGCTTCGGAGTGTGCTAGGCCCACAGCAAGCACTGTGGAGATGTGTGCTGTCACCACTAACATTATCAGGGCCAGAACAGAATCCCGGAATTTCTCGCCTTCGCCATTCCCGGCGTCCAGGCGTCACGCCGGTTCACCGCGTGAGGTTCCGGCACAAAGAGAAGCGATCCCTCCCCACCCCCACCCCAGGGCAGAGCTTCTGCCATTCTTTCCGTTCTCCCACAAGCATCTTCTCTTTTCCCGCCTGCTTTAAGTCAGTGGGTGAGGACCCTTTGCTCCCCATGCCCCTCTCCACCCACACCCCTTCTCCTTGGGGATATTTGTGTCCCCGGGATTTACATAGTTCCCATAATCAGGCTGCTTAGGCTGTGGTGATTGGAGTATACAAACAGGGTAAGAACAGAATTCATGGTCATTAGCTCCCTTAGAGACCTCAGTCACTGCCCCTGTTCGGCCTGGGGCGGGGAGCGGGGGAGGGGATGGGAGGGCGGGGTTGGGTTCATCCCTATCCTGAACTCTTTGGGTATCTGCTGAAATAGCTCAGTTCCCTCTTAGCATTAAGTAGCCGCAAATCTGCCTCCTTCCCCCTGGTTCATGCTAGACAGACTCCGCTGCCACTGACATACTTCTCCGTCGTGGGCTCTGCGGTATTCCCACCATTCGCGGGGCCGAGCAGCTTTAAAGGCAGGTGGATGCTCTTTGATTCCTACAGATTCCTAGAGACTGACCCCCATGTGGTCGGTGTCGCCTGATTAAGGTGAGCACCGGAGCGGTGGCTGGACCGCTTCGGGCCGGGATGATGCGAAAAAGAACACAGCGCTGGATACATTCTCTTGTTTTCCATTTTAAAACCTGTTATTCACTCAGCTAGTGGCATGGAACCTGTCCTTAGAAGCTGTGGAATACTCCAGTCAGCGAAGGGTTAAACGAAATAAAACCTCCGCAGGACAAATTGAATGCTTTGTCATTAACAAAACTGTTATAAATTCCCTTTCTCTGAACATTTTCTTGCTTGTCTTTTTTCCCACCTCCAGGCAGCCTCGGGCCTTTTCACAGGCCTGATGCAGCTTGTATGCTGTTGCTGCTTAGATTACCACTGGTAATTATCTCCTCAGCACCTCTGCCTCTTTGTTCAGAGCTCCAAGCCTCAGAGATGGGCTCCATTTTGAACTCCCCCCCGCCCACCCCAAGTAGCTCTGAACTTCTTTCTAAAAGAGGTACCCTTGCCAGTATCTTCCCTTGGTTCCTTCTAAGTTGCTCACTAGGGTTCCTTCCTTCCAGTGAGAGAAATCTTCATTTCATCTGTCTGACTTCTAAGGGAATCGGGCCTTTATTCCTTCTGAACAGCCATCAAACAAAACAGAACATGAGTTAAGTGAGCCTCTCCTCACACTGAAGAAGGAGCTGTGCGTTGTAATTTCTATATAGAAATTTAGAATATAACACTTGAAAGAAAAATTTAAAACGTAGTCGAGCTCCAAGTTAAGGGAGAAAAAATCCCCAGGGCTAGATTAACCAAGAGGAGACTCAAGGTCAAGGTGGTTAACAGGTGCCAAACCAAAATGGCTCCTGGAATTATAAAATCAGCTGGGGGCTGGAATTCTGTTACCTGTCTGGGGAGAGGAGTCTGGGCTATAGGCCCCATGGAGTAGAATTTAGAGCTGTCATAAAGGTAGGGATTATGAAGAGTTGGTCTATCCATGAAACAAGATAAGGAAAACTTCACCAGCCACCTCGGAAACTCATGATGAAAGGTTGATGTCCACTCTGGCCATGGGTGTACAAAGAGTTGCTCTCAAGCAATTGGCATCCCAAAACAATTTGACAGGTTTCGGTTCTAAGTTCCCTGTCACAAGGTACAGGGGCCTCACGTGAGAAATTAACATGAAAACAAGCCAGAAACTGACACCTGTGGGATTATTGCGATACCCTGTGAGGAAGGATGCGTCCACAGCCCAGGGCACATGGCAATCCCATGGGAAGTGATTCCCATGGACGAGAGGCTCAAAGTCAAAGAGTATAAGCACATAAGAAAACAATCATCATAGAGGATAGTTAGATACATCAAGTCAAAGAAACTTGTACCTCAATATCTGGATAAAATAAAACAATTTGAAAGAAACTTTGATAAGTACTTTTATTTTTAAAAATATTAAAGATGGACTAAACATTGAGTTGATATCCATAAGACCATATAACAAAAAATGCAATTGTCAAAAAGAATCCAGAAAAATCCAGAAATAAAAATATAGTCAAGCTTAACAATTGAACTGAAGCTTGAATAATAGCCTTTTCAAGGCCAAGAAGAGAATTAGTAAAATTTTTAAAAATATTTTCTTAATGTGGGGCGCCTGAGTGGCTCGGTCAGTTAAGCGTCTGATTTCAGCTCAGGACATGATCTCAGGGTTCGTGAGTTCGAGCCCCCCGCCGGGCTCTGTGTTGACAGCTCAGAGCCTGGAGCCTGCTTTGGATTCTGTGTCTCCCTCGCTCTCTTCCCCTCCCCCACTCATGCTCTGTCTCTCTTTGTCTCTCAAAAATAAATAGATGTTTAAAAAAAAAGAGAAAAATTTTTTTAATGTTTATTTATTTTGAGAGTGAGAGAAAGAGTGAGCAAGGGGGAGGGCAGAGAGAGAGAGGGAGAGAGAGAGAATCCTAAGCAGGCTCCTTGCTGTCAGTGCAGAGCCCGATGTGGGGCTCAGTCCCACAACCCTGGGATTATGACCTGAGCGGAAATCAAGAGTCGGACACTTAACTGACTGAACTACCCAGGTGCACGAGAGAATTAGTGAATTTTATTTATTTTTTTTTAACGTTTATTTATTATTAAGAGACAGAGCATGAACAGGGGAGGGGCAGAGAGAGAGGGAGACACAGAATCTGAAGCAGGCTCCGGGCTCTGAGCGGTCAGCACAGAGCCTGACGCGGGGCTCGAACTCATGGACCTCGAGATCATGACCTGAGCCAAAGTCGGATGCTTAACTGACTGAGCCACCCAGGCTCCCCGAGAATTAGTGAATTTTTAAAAAGCTGGATCTGAGGTGATTCCCTAGGATGCAGTTTGGAGAGATAAAGAGATGAAAACCAACCTAAGAGGCAAAAAGGGTACAAGGAGGAGGTTGGACATACCTTTAACAAGAGTCACGAAAGAGGAAGAGACAAGATGCTTAGGATAAGAAACTTGTCAGCCTCAAGTTCTAGACTAGCTCAACTGTCACGTGAGAAGAATGTGAAATAAAAATGCTTTTAGACAAAGACTGAGATTACTACTCATAGACCTACCCTGAAAAAAAAAAAAACCCTTTTAATGAAACTGAACATAAGGAAGAAGGGGGTCCTAACAACTAACAGTAACACTGAAACAACTCAGGTGACTCTTCTGTAAACCCTTGGCTGAGATTCTTAGATTCAGACCCAAACCTTAGTTTTACTTAAGTGAAAACAGATTCTGAGCAGTAAAAATGTCTTACCGAAGGTCAAATCCAGACAAATTGCGAGCATCAAATTGTGGGGAAGAGGCAGCGATGTTCTTAGGGAATTTTCCGACCATGTGTCCCAGAGATTGTTTAGCTTTGGTGGAAGAGGCCATGGAACCAAAGCCTCTTCAGAAAGAAGAGAGAGAAGACAGGGTGTGTTGCTTTAGCACAGATTTGTTCAGTTCTGTCCGGTACGATATTTACTTGGCTGATTCCCACTGTTTCTGTGGGGTTTTGTGATTAAATAAATACATTCTGTATTTAAAAAGCAAAACAAGGGGTTCCTGGTTGGCTCAGTTGGCTAAGTGTCTGACTCTTTTTTTAAGGTTTTTTTAGTATTTATTTATTTTTGAGAGAGAGAGAGAAAGAAAGCGAGCACACGAGTGGGGGAGGGGCAGAGAGAAAGAGGGAGACCCAGAATCTGAAGCAGGCTCCAGGCTCTGAGCTGTCAGCACAGAGCCCGAGGCGGGGCTTGAACCCATGACCCCGAGATCATGACCCAAGCTGGAGTTGGACGCTTAACCGACTGAGCCACTCAGGCACCCCACTAAGTGTCCAACTCTTGATCCCAGCTCAGGTCTTGATCTCAGGGTCATGAGTTTAAGCCCCATGTTTAAGTCCACATTGGTGTGGAGACCACTAAAAACTAAATAAAATAAATAAAAAGCAAAACAAAAAAAACAATAGTGAGTAAGGAAATTGGTTTATATGTTGGTAAATCCAAGTGTCAAATATTTCAACTGGCCAATTTGGGGGAGTTTAAATATAAGATGTAACAAAAATGTTTTATCAAAAGCATTGTTTGCATGAATTGCTATTTTTATAGGTTAATAATTGTTAAATATTGACGGTTTCATGTAGCTCAACCCAATAGATAGCAGTAGCTGGAAAAATGGGTGGGAGAAATCAGATGTACAGCACTGTAAAGACCTTGTACAGCTCAGGAGAAAGGTAGAGATAAATCATGTTAGACTTTGTGAAGTACGTATGTTAAATGTTAAACGTAGGAGCACCTGGGTGGCTCAGTTGGTTAAGCACGCAATTCTTGATTTCGGTTCATGTCATGATCTCCTGGTTTGTGAGTTCGAGCCCACATCAGGCTCTGCACTGACAGCGTAAAGCCTGCTTAGGATTCTGTCTCCCTTTCTCTCTGTCTCTCCCCTGCTTGCTCTCTCTCTCTCAAAATAAATAAAAATAAACTTTAAAAAAATGTTAAAGATACATAATTCAATATAAAAGTATTTTAAAAATGAAGTGTAATTTCTAAAAGGAAAAGAAAAATAGAATGCATGACTACCAAACCAAAGAAAAAAAGAAAAACAAATTTTAAAATCCTGGATCCAGGGACACCTGGGTGGCTCAGTCAGTTGAGCATCCGACTTCGATCCAGGTCATGATCTCAGGTCTGCGAGTTCGAGCCCCCTGTCGAACTCTGTGCTGACAGCCCTGAGCCTGGAGCCTGCTTCAGATCCTGTGTCTCCCTCACTTTCTGCCCCTCCCTGGCTTGTGCTCTGTCTCTATCTCTTTAAAATAAGTAAATGTTAAAAAAAAATTTTTTTTTTAAATCCTGGATCCAATGGTAGGTAAGAAGGGGAAAAAAGGTGACAAAGAGAAGCTTAGTAAATGGGTTTTTGAATTTGGTCAGACTTGAGTTCAAAACATGGCCTTGCCACTTCCTGCCTTTGTGGCCAATATCACGGACAAGTTATTGACCTGTCTTCCTTTCTGATCCTCATTTGCCTGTTATAAAATGGGCAATGAAATCTTTGCAGCGTGGTTGTGAGCATTCCGTGAGATAATACATAGGAAGTGGATGGCTATGGCACACAGTAGCTGCTCAATAAATGTCAGCTCTGCCCCCTCCCCCTGTCCTGCACGGCCCTCACCGTCACCAGTCTGCCCTAACACGTGAACATGCAGCTCATGGTGGTGTCATTCAAGTCCAATGTCCTCATCCTGTCCTTGATGAGAATGGTAGCAGCCAAGACACTGTATGATGGTCTGGCCTGGAGCTCTTTGTCAAAGGACCCGTCATGTCTCTGTCCCCTATTAGCTGCATGATATTGGGCAAATGATGAATAAGTCTCTGAACCTCAATATTTTTTTTTTCACGTGTAAAATTCGTTAACAAGCGTGATGTCTAGCTTAGGGGGTTTTTTCATCAGGACTCAAACAGGAAGGAAGACGAAAGCTTTGTAAAGTACAAAGTGCTGTATAGCATTGAAGGAGAATGTGGCCCTGCTGGAACCCTTTGAACCCATTTCCGGGTCCCATAAACCCTGGCCCTCGTTCTAGTCACCTCTGCTACTTCCTGGCTCACTGAGAATGAGCCTTCTCCCCCTCGCCCCCACATTCATTTATGCATTCAGTCTTTCAACACATTTTTACTGAGTGTTTAGTTTGCCAGACACAGACAGTGGTCCCAGCCTTCAAAGAGAGCATATGGTTTTTAACACTATGGGGCATAGGAATTATTCCGAGTAGCTTGCTAAAAAAATAATGTCCGTGCCCCCAAAGATTCAAATTCAGTGGTACAGAGGGCCAGGAATACGCCCTTTTAAATGAGCATGCCACGTTATTCGGATAGGAAAGGTTCTCCGCTCACGCTTTGAGACACTGGCCTGGTTCTTCCGGGGAGCCAGAGGGGCTCGCCATTGATCCCCTCTGTGCCTGCCAAAGACCTCACCCGGCGCCGTCTTCCTGTTGAAATTTCAGAGCCAGGAGGGGGCGGCGTGCAGAGCTGCTGGGTGGCTTCATC
Source organism: Prionailurus viverrinus (assembly GCF_022837055.1). NCBI lineage: Eukaryota > Metazoa > Chordata > Mammalia > Carnivora > Felidae > Prionailurus > Prionailurus viverrinus. Next base: position 40,749,362 of record NC_062577.1, read on the forward strand.
CTCAGGAATGTATACCTCCTTTACCCCATCCACCCACCCCCCACCTTCCTCCTCAGAGCAGATCAACCTAACAGCAAAACCCTTAGGCCTGACAGACCCTGGGTGAAGTGCCCGGGAAGGGTATGCGTGTAAGGGTTGCACCCCAAGACTTCCTTTCTACAGGGCTACCAACCACCCTTGTTCTTTGAGCCCGTTGTGCTAACGGACTCCGACCGTCTTTTCTACCCTGTTCAGATGTAATGTCTCCAGCCGTGTTAACTCAGCATCTGGCCCTGGGCTGCCCGGGCTGTGATGTTCCGCCTTCACCGTCCTCAGAGGCATCGGTAACTCCATCTTGGTTTCACTGGACTCAGAGAGAGGAGGCAGCCAGGCTCTCCCGGTACACGAAACCCCACTGGAGTACGTGCACAAGCACGTGACACGTCTACCTGTTCGCAGGGAGGCCAGCACCAGTGTAACACACAGACGCCTGAAGTCCAAGGCCGAGGCCCTTCTGATGGAGTCGCCTCATTCCTGATGCTACCCTGCAGAGGACAGTGCGTTCTTCGTTCTTTGTTCTGGGCCTTTCTCACCTGTTTGGGAGTCCGAGTCCTTTCCCTTCTCCACACATCTTGCTCTTCCTAAACATCCTGCCCACTCTTCTGTGCCCACCTGGCCCTTGGCTTGTCACAGGCATGGCCCCCAACACGCAAGTTCCTCTTTAGGGAGACGGTTTTCAATCCATTGAACTGTTGGACCATAAAGCGCTTTAGAAATCATCTAATAGAATGGACCACCCCACCTCTACCACCCCGACTCCATTCTACAGTTGTAAAAACTGATGTGCGGAGAAAACAGTGACTCCTTATGTTCGTTCAGGTCACAGTCAGACGTTCACGTGCGCCTCATCCCCAGCCCCAGTTAGACCTGAGGCAGAAATGCATGAGGTAACACACAGTCAGATGCAGCCAGGGGCAGAAATCTCGGGAAACCGGGAGGCAGCCTCTGAAATCTGCAGACGGCCTGTGCCCTGGGTCTCCGAGAGTGACTTGGTCATTAGTTCTCCTGTTTCTAAAAAGAACAGAACGTCCTTCTTTCTATACGATCTCGTTTACTTCCAGAATGGCCTTAGAATTCAAGAGGGACCTGGATATTGTCCCCTCCTGTGTGCACGGGAAATCAGCACAGCACGCGGGAGAAAGCTCATTTGATTTGCCCACGGCTGTATTGCCAGGACTTTGAACCCAGGCCCCTAACTACCCACTCCTCACTCTGTATCCCTGGTTGCTGTTCTATGAAGAGCCACGTCGTCAGCCCAGAAGGGCAGTACCCCTCCTTTGGGGAAGAAGCGAGAAGCAAAAGCACATCCCCTCGGGCAGAACCCTTCTTCCAAGGTGGAGGCATCCCCTGATTTTTTCCCCAAGGTAGATGCCCGAGATCTGGCAGAGAATGTCAGGGTTACGGCAGGAGACTACCCCCGTAGGAGGAGAATGGCCCTTGTGCTGTGCTGCCTGGGTTCTGACCATGTGGCGGGGACATGCCCTTTTTAGTTCCACTCACAGGAATTGGGGGACAAATCCCTCGACCGCCCATCTACTCTTCTCATTCTATCCAGCGTTTCATTGCAATGTGACCCCCTGCATCGAGTTTTCTTCTTCTTTTTTCATTTCCTTCAAGATCCATGAAAATGTCATCTTCTTCCCATTATCTACCCTAAGAAAATATTCCAGGACAAAAACCAAATAAATGGAGAGGAACGGGTCTAGGTATTTGGGCCCTAGTCTACCACTACCCTATCTGTGCCTCAGTTGTTCCAAAAGTTCAGTGAGAATTTCAAAACATGCCCTTGCCACCTCGAAGGGCCAATGTCAGATTCAAATGTGAGCATAAATATGAGAGAGGATGAAAATATAGCATGCCATGTAAACACGAGCATCACAGGTTAACAGCCATGATCATTACAACAATAAATCCTCGGCTCCCAGAAGCTTCCTACTAACCAGAGTTCCTTCAGAACTCTTCTTCCAGAAGGCAAATGATGGCAAATCAAGCTGATATCATGAATTTATCTTGTGATAAAGTAACTTCAGTCCTGTGCAGTTCATTCAGCCCCATCACCTTCCCTTTCTTTATCTACATTATCACCTTGAGACTTGGTCTTCTGGAAAAAATCACCTTGAGGGCCTTTAAAATCCCTGTTCATCAAAGAAAGCATCAACCATGCTTACCAAGCTGCACTTATGGTGGGGAGAAAGTAGAAGCAGACATTTCAGAAAGATATTGAACAAGAGTTTTCAGAATAAAACTTAGTTACTTAGAAAGCTCAATTTACCAGAACAATTCGTTTCATGAATGTTCATGAACGCTCTGGTTAGTCAGTTATGCTGCACTGTTACTGCCAAAAGCTCTCCAGTAAATGTTTGTGGGATTGTATTGGACTCCACAATCCCTGTCTTCTCACTCACTAGGGCTGGAGAAGGATGAAGAATGAAGCCCAGCCATGGCCCTCTAGCCTGTGCCAGCTGGAGGTTCCCCTCTGCCACTGGCAAGGTCCTGGTGGCAGCATGCTAGAGCCTCTCCCCATGGAGCCCTGAAAACAACAGTGATCTTGGGGTATAGCAACAGCCTAATTTCTTCTTGGTAACTGGAACCAATCACCTTAGCTAGCTAGTTATGGAAACTCGCCTGCTTGTCGGTTTAGTGACAAAAGAAGCCCCAAATGGCTGGGGGCAGGGAGGAGCCTCAGCTTCCAATTTAATAATTCATTGGGACCATGGCCATGTATCTTCCCTTGTGGAAGTGTTTCCTCCCTTGGAAACTAGGACCTCAGAACCTGCCAACCCCAAGAGAATGTGCACATCAAGAAAAAATTTTATTAATGTATTTAGAAATGTATCTATAAATTTTATAAATGTAATTTATAAATGTACATTTTTATGCATGTATTTTAAATGTACAAATGTAATCATGAGAGGTATCGTTTCTGTCTCTTTCATTTGATTCTGGGGTCTTCATATTTTGGCTTTGAGAGAAAAGGCACCATCATTTGGCCACAGACTCAAAGCATATATGGCGTCTTACCAGATAAAACCTCAATCTCTCAGGGTGGTGTCACCCCTCTAGAATCATGAGTGAGCCTCTCTTGGCCATTTTACTCCTTTATTAGACCAGCTGCCTGTAGGTGATGGGGTACATGGTAGAATCACAGAATTCCGTAGGCATGAGCCTATCACTGCACAAGTTTTGTATTAATGTGAGTCCCTTTGTCAGAGGCAATGTTGTATAAGATACCAAGACCATGAATAAGGGATTCTGTGGGTCCCCTGATGATAGCTTTGGCAGAAGAGTTTCAGGCAAAGAAGGTAAATCTGCATACAGAATATGTATCTATTCCCATGAAGTCAAAGCATTGCCCCCTCCAAGGTAGTAGGAATTCAATAAAATTAGGGATAGGCTGGGTCCCAAAGGATTAGTACCCTTTCCAGGGCCCCGTGTTGCCCTCTGCTGATGACAAAGTGGGCACTCACAGTGGTGATCTCCAGAGTAATTGTAGCGAGGGGAAGTCCCCATTGTTGTGACCAGTTCTGCCACTGTGGCCTCTCTATACGTGGGCCCATGGAGCAAACAGCAGGGTGTCTGAGAAAGGAAGTTGAATATAGCCACAAGGTGGGTCAACTTGTCTACCTTATTTTTGGAAGCTTTCTGTGCAGTGAGTGGTCTCTGGTGATCATTCCCTTAAGTTATAAATATCTTCACAGTGTTCATTCAATCTAAGAGTTCCATCCACATCTCTTTTCCTCAGCTGTCTTTGTCATACCAATTTTCCACTCTCAGTCTTTTCCAAAGTCCCTGACCGATCAAACGAAAGTGTCAGGCACTGTCCATGAGACCATATAGATTTTTACTTCAGCCCATTTTCTTTCCAAGCGAATCAGACATTTTGTCCAAGTTTCTGGGAGAATGTTCTTTATCACTGTCTTTCAGGGCCATCCCTGTAATGCACCAGACATTCACTTCTGGCTGGTGCCAGCATGCAAACAGACTTATCTCTAAACCAGGCCTATAGTTTTTCCTTCTTCTGTTAACAGGGGGAAGTTCCCATGAGACCATTTATATGAGTTGAGGAAGAGATGGTAAAACGGCAGAAGTGGATGCCACGGGAGTCTCAATTCACCTGTGCCTACGCAGGTCTCCACCACCTCCGTAAGATGATGGAGTGATTTCACAGATGCCTAACTTTATGATTTGGTGGATAACACTCAGTTCATAATGAACAGCTTAGGTCACATCAGTACTTGGTACCCGTTAATTAAATGTCCAGATACGTCTAGTGTCATTGAAATTTCTGGGTCCGCCTAAGTGGCAGAGCAACCACAGCCTGGGCTTGGTACCCAGTCCCCTATTGCTCTGGGACTCACCCTAAAATGACAGCCTTATGAGTTGCTGAGCAAACGGGCCAGAGTAGAACGCCCAAATATTGCTTTTAAACTTCAAAGAGACCCACCAAGCACTGGGTCTTTTTCTTTGTGGTGCATCGTGCAGGGTAGAGAGATTTAACTTTAACTTTGGAAGGGCTATTCCAAGATATTTGAGACCACTGGATTCCTAGGCATTTCATCAATGTGTCAGGCTTCTAAATTTGGTGAGGTTTTTCTCCCAATCCTCTGTCATGCCTGTATCTTAGAGAGGCTTCAAGGTCCTGGCTGCATCCTGCTCGCCAGGTCCAAGTGATGTGATGTCATCAATATAATGGGCCAGCGTGAAGTGCTGTGAGGTATAAAAGCTCCTTTGGATTATATGAAAGCAGGAGAGTTGACATAACCCTGAAGACCATGATTGTATACCAACCATGCCAGCCAGGTGAAAGCAGGCTGCTGCTGATTGTTCTTACTAGTTAAGAGAGAGAGAAAAAATTGTCAAGTCACTGGCTGTATCCCAGGTGCCCTTGCTCTAGTAAAGATACTACATCAGCAGCAACTACCTACCTGCGTGTAGCACAATCCGTAGTTACTCTCCATAACCTGTATGGCATTTTCCCTGACCAAATAGGTATTGAGCAGGGATATGATTGGAACCATCCTCTCGCCATCTTTCACAGCTTTGACGGTGAGTCTAATCACTGGAGTACCCCTGGGGAATGTGGCATTGCCTTTTCGTTTAGTCTTCTGGCGGGTAGGAGGATGGGTGCTGTTGGCTTTCCAGCGACTTCCTCTTGGCCTTGCTCCCCTAGTGGTTCTCATTTCATGGATCAGGGAACCCATGTGGTTCCAGTTGTCATTTATGTCTGTTACATGGGTCTGGTAGAATAATTGTAAGACAGTTCAAGCCAAGATTTCATACAACACCAGACCTTCATAGATCCCCACTCTGATCGATGGACCATGGTGGTTTTAGGGTCCTCAGAAATTAGTATCAGTTGAGAGCTAGTATCCAAGGTCTATGTGTTGTTTTTTTTTCTCTTGTGCTCAGTCACCCCAGCAAATGGCCCCTCAGGCACCTCTTGGGAAACTTTGAAGAAATGCACAGAATTTACTCATAGTCATTTTTCAGGCTTCTTCCTTAAAGGGACCTGACCTCTTCCTCAGTCAAAGGGCTCTGAGTTTGTGCACTACCTTATCTCAGCAAACTGGGTGGAAAAGTAGAAACTATCACTCTGGCCTCTTGAATCAGGTTTCTACCTGACACAACAATAATTTTCTCATTATATAGTTCCATGCTGTCTAATGTGGTAGCTACTAGTCATATGTGGTTATTGAGCCCTTGGAACGTGGCTAGTCCTGATTGAGCCATGCTCGCATGCGAAATACACTCTGGATTTCAAAGACAGTACCCCCAAAAAAAGTCAAATATCACATCGGAAATGCTTTATATTGATTACATGTTAAAGTGACACGAGTTAAATCAAACATTTAAAACTATTATCATGGTTTCTTTTTACTTTTTAAATAGGTGGCTACTAGAAAATTTAAACTTACAAATGCAGCTCACATTATATTTATTGGATTGTGGCAGATATGGATTAAGCAATATCATAAAGTTGCACATCTGTGTTTTTCCTTTCCATCCTATGATCAATTAGCCACCACGATAAATCCACGTGGAGCAATCTGATTATCATTCTATCCTGTGGCTTATTACAGTAATTGAGCCCACCTTGTCTCTGACAGTCTGTCACTGGGGATTCCAATTTTTACAATTAGTATTAGAGATATCAATTCAATGGCGGCATCATTCACTGTTATCTGACCTATAGAGAACAGGCATACAGCTTCTCAAGGATGCTGGTGTTCTTACTGATGAACTTTTTAATGTTTTTGTAAGGGGAGTATCCTCTGGGCCTGTAGAAAAGAGATGAAGTGTGTTACATATAATAGATATATTTCAATTTCCCATCACCCTAAGCTTTGGATTCCTTTTATAATGCTAGGGAAGTTCTGGCATTATCAGCTTCATTAGATATAAGGTGCTATATATATATATATATATATTTTTTTTTTTTTTATAGATAGAGAGAGAGAGAGAGAGAAAGGGGGGGTGAGTGGGGGAGAGGAACAAAGGGAGAGAGAGAGAGAATCTCAAGAACACATGGGGTGTGATTGCACAACCTTGGGATCACTACCTGAGCCAAAATCAAGAGTTGAGCACTCAACAGACTGAGCCACCCAGGGACTCTGAGAGAGAGAATCTGAAGCAGGCTCCACACTCAGCACAGAGGCTGATGAAGGGCTCAATTCCACGACTCTGGGGTCACGACCTGAGCTGAAATCAAGAGCCAGATCCTCAGCTGACTGAGCCACCCAGGTGCCCCATGGCACTATTAAACCTAGGATTTAATTACTCAACCAAGCAAACTATTAAGGCCACTCCCAACTGCTTGAGCTACCATATTACATCTTGAATCCCAGGTAGATTCACCCCTCTTGACAAATTTGATCCAACCCAACTATATTTCATCTTTCTTGGCCTAATACTCTTGGAGTCTATTTGCATATACATGTTCCCAAGGTTCCTGACAGTACAAATGAAAAGATACTGCAATTCCTTTGGAGTATAACTGTCTCTTCCTGGGGAAGATCTTTCACATTTTTCTTTGGGCTGTGGTGAGATATGACTCTCATTATGAGCCTTGAGACAATGAGATAAGGTGGGGCTAGGTCTACAAGATAATAGGTATACCTCTTACAAGGCAACTGCACTGTGTAAGACCATAGGGAAGTCTTTATGCAAGGGACTGCTTTCTCTAGCAATGGAGTTTCAGGGGGACTAGTGGTTGGCCAATCTCTAGTTTCATTTGTGTCATTCCAATATCCTCATCCAAACCTTAGCATTCAACTCGTTCATGGCCAGTACCCTAGCATTAGCATAGGAGCTTGGTAAGGTTGTACATCTCATAGGCCTTGCAAATATTCAACTCACATAATTAGACTTTAGGCCTAATGCACAGCTATGTCTCCTCTGAAGCTGCATGCAATAAGGGATTCCTTTAAGGCCTCCATAGAACCTTTCTGGTTCTACACTTGTGTCTTGAGTTGGAAGTTCAAAGCTCCAAGCTCCTCTCTCTCTCTCTTTCTCTCTGTCTCTCTGTCTCTGTCTCTGTCTCTCTCTCTCTCTCTCTCTCTCACACACACACACACACACACACACTCACATACTCTCCAGAATAGTCAGATGATGTCAGCAGTTCTTCTAATTACCACTGTTGTCATAGTAATCATGTGAAGTGGTCACTTGATCACTTAAAACCTCGTCTTCCACTGGGACTCCATCCTATGTTACTATCAGTGATGATTTGAATAATCTTAGTGCCACTTTATGCCATAGATTACCAGTGCCCCATTTCCCCAAACATCAAGGTCATTTATGCATTCATTAAATAAATGAGAAACCTGGTGCCAGAATCTGATTTTGAAGTTGTTTCCTGGGAGCACCTGAGTTGAACGTCCAACTCTTGATTTTGGCTCAGGCCATGATCCCAGGGTTGTGGCATTGAACCCTGCATTGGGCTCTGTGCTGAGCATGGAGCCTGCTTAAGATTCTCTCTCTCTCTCTCTCTCTCTCTCTCTCTCTCTCTCTCTCTTTCTCAAATAAAATAAAATAAATAAATAAAATAATTTTTTTTTTAAAAAAATGAAGGTTGTTTCCTGGAACCATTCCTGTTACCAACTATTGTATTCGTCAGGGTCTGAGGAAAGAACACCTATGCCAGGTGGTATAGATAAGGATATCTTAATGAAGAGGCATGACAGATGTATGAGCAGGGTTAAAGGACCACATGAGAGATGCTAAGAAATGCAGGACATAGCAATGGTGGAAAGACATCACTATCCAAGGCTGAAAAGACAATGGAAACACATAATGTCAACAAAAGAAAAAACGAAAGGTGGAGTCATGGAGGAGGGAACATGTGGAGGGAGTTGCAGTCCACGGAGGATCATAGCCAAGGCCAGACATGTGATCCAAGTGTAGGGAAGGGGCAGGTAAGAAACAATTTGAGCCTCGCTGTCAAACGCAATTGGAAGCCAGAGGACAAAGGAGTCTAGCTGATGCAGAGTGCAAAACAGGGATGCATATTCTGGGCCTTGAGCAGGGTAAAGAAGGGCTTGTGATGGATCTGAGAGAGGAGGTCCAAAGGAGGATTACCAGCCCTCCGGGGGTTAAATTTACCTGAAGAATCTCTTTTCTTCCCTTTAACTTAGTGTCAGTAAGGTATGTACTATGATCTCCATTCTACAGGAGAGGAAGCAGACTTGCCCAAGGTTATAAAAATAGTAAGTGGTGGGGCTTCAGCTTTAACCCAGGCCATTTGAATTGGAGTTTTTATATCATGCTAAATGAGATTAGTCAGGCTGGAGTAGATGGTTGAAGTGAAGTGGAGAGAAAGGCTGGGGCCAAAGCATGGACGGCTTTGAACGCTGGTCTCAGGAATCCCTTCCCGATCTTTCTGAGTGCTGGTGGTACCACATTTGCTGTTGCCATGCTTTTTCAAGCCCTGTAGGAATTAGGAAATCCACTGACCTTTGCTTCCTCTTCTAAGTGGCCTGAGCCAGATAGTCAGCCTCGAAGAACCTGCTTAACGCTCCTAATTGTGGTTGACATGGGTTGTTTGGGCCTCTTATCACTCATTTTCTTGCATGGATTAGTTATCCTGCCACATTGCTTTGGGGGAGCCTTTCTTCCACTCCTCTCAGTGCACCTGTTTTGGGTTGTCCTCAGCAAGCCAGCCTATTGCATTTCCCTGGTGACAATGATTGGTTCAAGATGGACGTATGACCCAAGTCAGGCCAAAAGGAGCCAAGAAAAGTCAGTTCCTAGCATTCCTCGTTAGAGGAATGACAGCCCGAGAGGAATGGGGGGTACAGATTTTGTTGCCAGATTTCTCCAAAGGGGGCCAAGACCAAAGCCAACATAGAGGAAGGCAACAGAGATGACCAAAATCATGCTCTTGTGACAGGTGTTGAGCCCTGAATGCAACCATAACCACAGCCAGCCCATCCCTAGACTTTTCATTACATAAGCCATACATTCAAGAAGTTTCTGCCCTTTGTCATCATAAGGCAGACATGGCAAGATGAGGAGCTGGTCTACCTTCTCCAGAAAGTGCTCCAACCTTTGCCCCTTATCCCACAGCTGTTAGGAGCCTGGGGAGGGGGGCCCAAGGTGGAAGAGGCTTGTGTGAAGGCAGAGGGTGAGAAGGCCTGGGGCAGAGGAATGTATCCTCTGGGATCAAAGACAAGATAAATGCTTGAATCAACACACACCCCCACAGAGGTATATTTAGTAAACTTTTTTCCTCTCAGGGCTTGAAAGATCAAAATTGCTTTTTAAAAAATAATAAAAAGGAAACAGCCACTGTGGTTTCTTTTGACACCAGCCCAATTTCTTGGCTGTCACAATACTTCCAAATAACATGTGTAAGACTTCGCTGGGCTGTCTCTTTTTCCCTAAAACCCAAGGCAAACAACAACAACAAAAGTCTGCACTTCCAGCTGCATGATAATGTTTGGTCAGAAGCTTCCTGAGATCTCGAACACTCCTGGATGGTTCATAGGACCTGATGTTTCCCTTGTAACTGTGAAATGGCTTTATGCAAATGTATCCTGAGCCGAGATGTAAACCCAGGCTTGCAGCCTGACCTCCTGGGTTCACTATGTAGTATCAGCATCACCTTTGAATCCCACATGGCCAACCTTTGCAACTACAAAAAATACTGGCCATCATAGTCTTCCTCATGGGAGATAGAGCTTTGGGGCTGTTGAAGTTACAAGGCTATGTGGTGCTAAGAGATTTCTCGCTCCCCCCAACTACCTGCTCCTCCCCCCTTACACATACTCCCCCCAAACTTCTCTGTTCTCCTGCACTGTCACTTTCTTTCTTCCAGATACAGCTCAGAGGAAAAAGTCTGTCATGTTTTGTTCAAGATTAGCCCTCCCCTCTGTCTTTTTTTTTCTCATTTCAAGTAGACTCCATGCCCAGCATGGACCCCAAACTGGGGCTTGAACTCAAGTTCACCCTGAGATCAAGACCCAATCTGAGGTCAAGAGTGGGACACTCAAATGACTGAGCCACCCAGGCGCCCCTGGACTCCATCTAAATTTAAAGTTTGTGCTCTTTAAAAGACACTGTTAAGAAACAAAAAGACAAATATATATGTGTGTATATATCTACATATATAATATTTCCATATAAAGATATACATATATCTTATATATATTTTAATGTTTATTTATTTACTTATTTATTTTATTATTTTTTTTAATTTTTTTTTTCAACGTTTATTTATTTTTGGGACAGAGAGAGACAGAGCATGAACGGGGGAGGGGCAGAGAGAGAGGGAGACACAGAATCGGAAACAGGCTCCAGGCTCTGAGCCATCAGCCCAGAGCCCGACGCGGGGCTCGAACTCACGGACCGCGAGATCGTGACCTGGCTGAAGTCGGACGCTTAACCGACTGCGCCACCCAGGCACCCCTATTTTATTATTTTTTAATGTTTATTTATTTTTGAGAGAGAGAGCATGAGCAGGGGAGGGGCAGGGAGAGAGGGAGACACAGAATCCACAGCAGGCTTCAGGCTCTGAAGCCATCAGCACAGAGACCGACGTGAGGCTCAAACTCACAAACCATGAGATCATGACCTGAGCCGAAGTCAGATACTTAACCAACCGACTGAGCCACCCATGCCCCTAATATTTATTTATTTTTTGAGAGATAGAAAGACAGAGTGCAAGCAGGGGAGGGGCAGAGAGAGAGGGAGACACAGAATCTGAAGCAGGCTCCAGGCTCGGAGCTGTCAGCACAGAGCACGACACAGGGCTCGAACTCACAAATGGCAAGATGATGACCTGAGCCAAAGTCGGACGCTTAACTGACTGAGCCACCCAGGCGCCCAAGACATACAAATATTTTTAGGAGTTATAAGAGCATTATACCCAATAGCAACAGAAACAAAAAATGGGCAAAACATTTGAATGGACACTTCACAGAAGAATATACAAATGGCCAACAAGCACATGAAAAGATGTTCAACATCTTTAGTCATCAGAGAAGTAAAAATTAAAACCACAACAAGGCACCACTACACACTCACTAAAATGGCCAAAATTAAAAAGATTGATGATACCAAGTGTTCATAAGGATACGAAATTGGTAGACCTTCCACATATTCTGAGTGTCTGACTTTGGTTCAAGTCATGATTTCATGTTTCGTGAGTTCAAGCCCTACGTCAGGCTCTGTGTGCACAGATCAAAGCCTGGAGCTTACTTTGGATTCTGTGTGTGTGTCTCTCTCTCTGCCCCTCCCCGCTCTATCAAAAGTAAAGAAACATTTAAAAAAACTTAAATTTTGATGGCGTCCAATGATCTGTCTTATAATTTCAACCTTGGCTGGCTCCTTCCCTTCATCATATACATATGCTTAAGTCTCTCCAATAACTGTAAAATCCAACTAAACAAAAACAAGACAACCACCACCTCTCCTACCACCTCCAAAAGCCCTTTGTTAAATTCATATCCCTTTTGAGCTTTTGAATCAATCCTTTTCCTCTTCACAGCCAAGCACTTTGAAAGAACAGTTTTCAAAGCCCAGCCCTATACTTGCTGTATCTACATCTTCTGAAACCCAAAGCCTCTTTTTTAAAAATTTAATTTACTTTTTATTTTTTAATGCTTATTTATTTATTTTGAGAGATAGAGCGCACAAGCGGGGAGGGACAGAGAGAGGGAAAGAGAGAATCCCAAGCAGGCTCCACACTGTCAATGTAGAGCCTGGTGTGGTGCTAGAATCCATGAACTATGAGATCATGACCTGAGCTGAAATCAAGAGTTGGATGTCTAACTGACTGAGCCACCCAGGCACCCCCCCCCACCCTTTTTTAAATTTTAGAGCGAGAGAGAGAGAGAGAGAGAGAGCATGAGTGGGGGAGAAGGCAGAGGGAGGGAAAGAGAGAATCTCAAGTAGGCTCCATTCTCTATCCCAAGACTCTGGGATCACAACTGGAGCTGAAATCATCCAGGCACCCTACCACTGCACTGAGAAATCCCTGGCAGACTCGTGGACCCAGAGGCACAGCCAGGTTCTAACATCTAGGGAAGCAAGAGCCTACAGATTTTACCACCCCTGTTTGCAAGGGCAGGGCTAGAAAGCCAGACCTGGATGGAGGTAGGGTCTGTCCAGTAGATTGGGGGGGGGGGGACTGGGAAGCCCTTTGACTACCTTCTCTTGGTGTTTTGGAGCCTTGCTTCCTCTTGGTTTCCTCTACTGTCTTTGTGTTACTGTCCAAATAATCATCCCATCAACACTTTACCTTAAAAATGATTGATAAGGAGTTACCTGTGGAAGATGTTTGGTGAGACTGCCCTTTACCTGATCTCCACTCTTGAGTTATGGTACTTCCCTCAGCCCAGCCCTGTACTTCTGCACCACACCACTCTCTTCCCATGGGCTCCATCGAGTGGACTCCTGGGGCTTATCTTTCTTGATCAGCACCAACACTGATTTTTCCCTTCCTATTCCCTATCTTGCTTAGCAAGTATACTGAGTACTATTGCAATAGAACTCAACAATGAGAATTACTGATTTCTGGGGGGGTGTCAGATGATGCATTAAAGAAGTTCATGGTCTGGCTGTCGAGACCACTGAGTCATCTATCACCACAGTATGATGTGGGAGTACAGCGAGTAACACCCAAGGCAGCTTAGGGGGCTTAGGGCTGGTAAAGGAGCTCTAAGCTCTGGGACAGCACCTGCAAAGGGGCATGAATGCATGTGTAAACTAAATGAGATGTGGGAGAGCAAGGTGTTATAGCAAACAGGTCAGATGGGGAAGCTTAGGGAAATATCACAGGACATAAGTGTCATAGGATACATTGCCTAAGTCCCTAGCTGTCTACCAAAATCCATTGTCATTCTTTTTTTTTTTAATTTTATTTATTTATTTTGAGAGAGTGTGTGTGAGAGAGTAGGGGAGGGGCAGAGAGGGAGAGGGAGAGAATCCCAAGTAGGCTCCACACTGACAGCGCAGAGCCCAAAGTGGGGCTAGAACTCATGAACCGTGAGATCTTGACCTGAGCCAAAACGAAGAGTTGGGCACTTAACCAACTGAGCCACCTAGGTGACCCTTCATTGTCTCCTTTAACAGAAAGGGGGCTGTAGCCAGGGGTATGGCTGGACTACATTACCCAGCCTCCTCTGCTGTCAGGTGAGCACACATGACTAAGTTATCACCAATGGACTGTGAGCAGAAGGGTGCGTCCCCTTTGAGCCAGGGCTTTTGAAGATGGTTGTGCCTCCTTCCTGTGCTCTTTCCCTTTATGAGAACTGGATGGGGACATAATGAGGCCCTAAGGAGATAGTGGACCCATAAAACGGGAGCTCAGGTCTTTGAATGTCTTTGTGGAGTAAAGCTGCCCTGCAAACCTGAATAATTGGCCAAGATTGTTTCATGAGCAACAAATAAACTTCTACTGTGTTAAGCCCTGGCAAATTTTTGAGTCTTTATGGCCGCAGTAAGACCTCTCCTACATAATACATTCTGATTATGGTGCATTTATGAAAACTTTATAAAATATACATACAGGTACAGGGGAAAAAATGGAATGAAATGTACCAAGATGTTAGTTAGCGGTGGTTATCTTTGGGTGGCGGAATCATGGGTGGGTTTCATTTTCTTTCCAATTTTCTGCCTTTTCCAAATCTCTACAAAGAGCATGTGTTATTTTATAGTCATGACAAACATAAATTCTCTAGATTCAGGTAGTTACAGAGATAATAACAAGTTGAGAAAGAACCTCATTCGCAGGAGGCATGTAGAAAGTCTATGAAAGTAGTAGAAGTTTGGGTGGGAAAAAAGCAGAGGAAAAAGAAAAAAAAAGAAAAGAAAAATTTAATCCCACATTTATTGAAGCTCTGGTCATATAAGGGAAAGAGAAGGGCCCAACAGAGGAAAGGCCTGTCCATGCCTTGCCTGCATTCTTACCCCCCCGGTCGGGACCTCGGTCCACCCCATGCAGACCTCGTGCTGCTGGAGGAGGGGGGCCGTGTGGCTTCTTTTTGTATCTTCCTTCATACAGTTTAGGGAGGCTGAGGCTGTACATGATGCTAACAGAGAGGTTCTAGCACCAGAAGATGGGGAAAGGAAGAGTCAGATGTTCACGCAAGAGGCACTAGCGGGATGTAGATGCTGCACACACTTTCTGTTCCTCCCAATCCCTTCCTGAAATTCACTCCTCTGGCTTCCATGAGAACACAAATTCCTGATCATCTTTCTACATCTCTGGCCCCTCTGTGGCCCCTCTGGCCACTGAGACGTAGGAAGATAATAAACCTTAGTTCCTCAAGGGTCCACCTGTGGGCCTTGGCTCACGCCACAGTCCCTTCTGAAGTGGTCACATCTTCTCCAATGTCCCCCCAGGGCTACCCTCCAGCGTAGCTCCAAACCCAGCCGGACAACTATCTCTGAGCTCTCTCCGTCGGGCACTATCACTTCCCACCGCTTTCCAGGCACCCAAATCACTGCCATTCAGCCAAAGAAACCTGGGGGTTAGCCTCATTTCCCATGCCCTGCCCACTTCTCTAATATCTTTCCAAAGCATCTAGTTCCCTTTGTCACTGCTGCTATGGCCTCTGTTCAAGCTACCATATCTGTCCCGTACTTCTGTATCCTTCCCTAATTCACATCCAGAACCTCAGGACCCTTCATTTTCCACACAGCCCCAAGAATACATTTTTTGCTAACTTAAAAAATTTATGAAATACTTCTTCTATACAGGAAAGGACACTGGGAATGCATAATAACAATAAATAGTTGCATTACCCACGCCCATCCAGGATTGACCGATGAGAGCATTTTCTGCCTGTTTTTTCACAGATAAGTATTTCTGAACCAGAGGTTTAAAATTTTTGCAATGTCACCTTTTTTTTTTTTTTACAATGTCGCTTTCTTCATTAAAAATCTCAGTGGATCTAAATTGCACTCAACATAACTTCCAAACTCCTTGACCAATCTCCTGAGAATGTCCGTGGTGGTTAGGAGTGTGGGCTGAGTCTACCGCTCATCAGCTTATGCAAGTTTATCAGTTATTTAACTTCTCTGAGCCTCAGTTTCCACACCTGTAAAACAGGGATAGCCATGTAGGGCTGTTTGGGGATTAACTAAGATGTGCAAATTGCCTAGCTCAGTACGTGGCACATAACACGCATGTTAGATTTCTAAGTCTTCTGCCCTGAATTCCAAAGCAAGAGAAACATGGAAGGAAGAGAAGGGAGGGAAGTTTCAAAGGAAGGGAGAGGGAAAGAAAGAGAAAAGGATCAATGGAGGTTAAGCAAAGAGTTGGGTAAGAGAAAAAAGGACTGAGAATATGAGAGGAGGGACATCTAAACGCAGGACAAAAAAATAATGAGGAGGAAAAATGGCAAAGGAGGAGGTACCCTCCCAGGATGAAAGGGGACTGTGGTGCCTGGGAGGATTTGGTATGAAATCACGGATGCGGAGGCAGGAGTCACTGTCAGTGAGGGCTCTGCTGGCGTGGGTCCCGGAGCAGCTCCACCAGGGGGCAGTGTGGAGCCTTTTTCCCTTTGCCTATAATTCACCTCCTCCCCGGAGCTGCTCCGGGGAAGGAGGATTCCATTGATGCCAAGTCCCTTGGATAGATTCTGCTACTTGTTATGTGAGGGATAGGACAGGTATCGAGCTTTCTGGAGATTAATTTTTGATTTATTGGTGGTAACAATGATTTATTCTGATATACCCCCAGGGCAAAGCAAGGGCTGTAAATATTTTAAATGCTGTTAGCCAGTGACAAGAAACATCGCTGGTCGGGGAGCAGGGCAGATGGGAATTTCAAATGCCTTCTCTAAATTACTTAAAGGCAAACTGTGAACACTTGCTAGCTTGTTTAAGACATAGACCGGGGGTAGGGGAGAGAAGCATATTAAATTGTTATCTTATTAACTCAGACAACATCTTATGTTTTCTCCATAGAGTTCATTTGCTGTTCCTACAGGTTGGATTGGATCGGTTTTCACAGCAACGCACAGAGACATCTTTCAGACTCCCGGAGAGGGGAGTGGTCAGGGACGGGAGCCACCTGGCCCGTGCTCCTGAGGCGCCCAGGACCGAGAAGCAGGGTGGGGCGGTGGGCTCAGCCTGGGACCAAGAACCTACCCAGGTTGTGTGACCCCCCAATGAGACAATTTGCCCTTGCCTTTCAGTGCCCGCCCCACCCCACTCTGTAAAATGGGATGATAATCCTGGCTGGTGGGGCAGGGTGGAGGCTGTGAAGCCTGGGACGATTTGGTATCATCATTGGGAAAAAAAAAAAAAAAACCCAGCTCCGTGGGATTTGCTTTCCCAGCCTCCTCCCCCTCTTGGTTCTTAAATCCGCCCTGATTGTCAGGCGGCTGGGTCGGGGGCTGGGGGTGGGGGTGGGGGTGGGGCAAGCCTATTTCCTCTCACATGACAAGGAAGCCGTGGCTGAGGAGCGAGCAGAAAGCCAGGAGTACGCAGTCAGTGTTAGGCTCTCTGGAAGCTGGGACTAGGGACAAGTGAGCAAGGCCCTCACGTCTGGCGTGCAAACTTTCGGGGACGGCCAAAGAGGAACTGAGGTGAACAATATTTTAATGCAGTAGTTTTAAAAATCAAAATTAATGCAGGCCTCCATAAGGAACAATATATCTAAGTGTTAATTAAAGACGAGATCAGTCTTCATCTTACAAAGCAAATTCTTTCTTCTCCCTGAGCACAGAGGCAGGGACTCCCTGAAGTGGAAGAAATACCGCCCGGGACCCCGTATGACGATTTTGTTCCTCTTGACTCCTTTTCTTCTATGACCTCCAGCTTCCCCACTAGAGGCAGAGGAGTCATGCATGGACATCCAGGTAACACTGGATTTCAGTCCCTGCTCCGTTATTTACTAGCTATGGGATATGGGTTAGTTGCTTCACTTTTTAGAAGACTCGGTTTCCTATCTGTAAACCTCAGTTTTCTCACCTGTGCCTGCCTCGTCGGGTTATTGCCGAGATCGAGATGACGTGCGTGAAGCACTTAATGGTGGGCCTGGTCTGTACTAAGTGCTCAATAAATATTAGTTATTACTTTTATCTGTAAACTGGGTATCATGTCCTCAGTCCCCAAGTGAGACAACTGTATGCTAAAGAGACACCGTAAAACCCAGAAAGAAGGAGAAAAAGCCCGAGCACAGCGCTCCATTCCATTCCTGGAAGCCACCAGAAGGACAGCGCTCTCTGCTCATCCCTTCGGCTCCCGAAACAATTCTGGGCATGGCCTGGGCATCTCAGCCAGTTCCCACCAAGGGAGGTTCAAGGCTGAACCCCAGCCTGCCGGATCACCTGCCACAGTAAGACTGCTAATCCGACCGCATGCCGCCTGGGGCAGGCGCTGGGGCCCAGAGACCGGTCACTGTGGGAAAGCAGGCATCAGGCTGGCTGAGCTCCGAGGGTCCGGGTGATGAAGAGCTCCCCGCCGATACTATAGCTGGTCGTGCTTCCCTTTTTGACTTGGATACCAAGAGTATGGAGCTAAATTTATGGCCCATCTTTAGCAAGCGCACAATCCTTCATTGTATATGTTTGGTTACGAACCTCCATCTAAAATGCACACTCTTATTATCCCTTTGTCTCATTTCCCTTCACTTGTTTTAATTTACTTTAAGTGCCTTAAATCCATTTTGAAACAAGGTGGGGATAAATAAATACATCCTATCTGTATTTAAACAGCTTCCCATTGTATATGTATATATTCTTATGTATCTCTTTTCCAAAAATTACAGCCTGCTGCTTCTTGCAAACGGCTGTGTTTGTGCGTGCTAATTGTGTAACTGACTGGATTTAACACTGAGAGCTCTGATGAGTACCCAGGAAACAAGGAAACGGAGTGTTTTCATTTTCAGTATAAAAGGCAGGGGCGGGCCCAGGTGTCTGCCCTAGGAAGAGTCCATTTAAGGCACTGGTTCTCAACAGGAGCCGATTTTGCCTCCCAAGGGGCACTTGGCCATATCTGGGGATGTTTTTGGCTGTCACAACTGGGGGCCGGGGGGCAGCGTGGGCATCTAGTGGGTCGAGGCCATAGAAGCTGCTAGGCATCCTACAAAGCAGCCCCACAACAAGAATGATCCAGTCCCAAATGTCCACCGTGCTCAGCTTGTGAAACCCTGACTGAAGGGTAGGCTAGTTCTAGAAGGGAGGAGGAGGGGAGGCTTGTAGATACTAAGAGTGAAAACGGGGAGGGGGGGGTCAGGGGGCGGCCTTCTGGAACCCGGCCAGGGAGAGGGAGCAGCTGAGCGAGCCTGTCTCCTCAATAAGCAGGAGAACCTGGGTCTCCCACTGGGGTCACGGGAGCAGGAAGGGAAAAGAAAAAGACTGGGCCAGTGTCCCCGGGGCGGGCCAGGTTTGGGTTGGCTGGGATGGGGAACCCTTCGTTCAGCACTGGATTTCTTCCAGTAGCCCCTCTGCCCTTCTGTACTGAGATCTCTGCCCCCATGAAGCTTCCAACTCGGCCAAGGGGACCCCCAGCAGAGGGTCAGAGAGCAGGGGAAGCACGGGGGGCACTGGTCCCAGCCCCTCCCTGGGGGCCAGCCGCAGCCTGGCTGCGTTCCTTAACCAAAGGCACGGCTCCTCTCTGGGCAGCACCCCACATCGTCCCCTTTTGCCCCTTCTAGGCTAGGGGGTGTCATGGCCCCACCGTGCCGGTGCCGGGGTACCACCCCGGGGTCTCCCCATAGCCCGCCCTGCCTTTGCAAATAGCCCCTCGATTCAACCTTCCTCAAATTCCCCTGGTCGGAGTGTGTCTCCTGTTTCCTTCAGGGAGCCGAGCCATCAGAGCCACTCGTTTGTTTATGGAATGTTCATTGAACACCTCCTGTGTACGTAGACACTGTATTAGGTGTTTGGGCCACACAGGTAAACACCCACCACCTACCGTCCTCACAGCTGGCACCGAGGAGGCCCGTGGGGGGGCGGGGAGCACATTCCCGGTTGGACAGTGTCAGTGTCAGTGTGTCTGGCCCCACTTTCGAGCCTGCAGTGGGTGTGGCCTGAGTGAGGGCGGCTGCTCTGGGGGATGGGCAGCTTCCTGAACCGGCGCCCCTCCCCCAGGGCCCGAGGCAGAGGCAACTGGCTGTCACCCACCGCAGCTCTGCCACCAGCCGGCTTATGTACCTGGGACAGTCGCTCAGCCCCCCTGGCTTTCACTTGCCTCGTGGATAGATCAGATAACCAACCTGTAGATTTTCCGTGTTCGGAATTAAAATTTCCTGGCCTGGTGGCTGCCCAGATCCTGGATTGGTGGCAGCAGGAGCAGGCATCCTGTGACAGGTGTGACTGTGCTAGGCCTTCCAGAGGGAGCCCTGCTGAGGGCCCGAGAGGGCGGGACTCCAGGTGCTGCTGTTGGCTGTCCCGCCCACCTTCTGGGGGTGTGGACGAGAGGCTAGCTTCTCTGGGTCCCCCGCGGCCCCCTGATCCCTCACACCTCCCTGCCGACCACACTTTCTCTCAGGGCTGTGTCTGTTCCGGGGCTGGTGCTGCAGGCCAGGAGGCCCCGGGCCCCTCAGCACATCCAGTGTGGACCTGTTGGCTCCAGCTGGCAGGCCCGGTAGCTTCCTAGGCAAATGCACCCAAAGCTTTCTGAATGCCATTGGCTGGGAGGGCCTGCCCAGGACAAAAGAGTCCATTCCACCCCCCCCACCCCAAGGCAATGTGGCACCTGCCAGCCCAGACTTACGGGGTGTCTCTCCTGCTCTGACACACCTTCAGGGCTAGACCCCAGCAACCTCGCTTTGCAGAGGGGCACCTGGGTGGCTCCGTCGCTTGAGCGTCCGACTTCGGCTCAGGTCATGATCTCGAGGTTCCTGAGTTCGAGCCCCGCGTCGGGCTCTGTGCAGACAGCTCCGAGCCTGGAGCCTGCTTCGGATTCTGCGTCTCCCTCTCTCTGTGCCCCTCCCCTGCTCACGCTCTCTCTCTCAAAAATAAATAAACATTAAAAAAATTTTTAGAATGCTGGCAGAGATCGAAGGATGGGCCAGCGGGTCACAGGCAGTGAGCAGTGCCCTCGCTGGGCAAGAATAAACGGACATTCGCTGAGTGTGCAAGGAGCCCGGTGTTGTGTGCCAGGCGCCTTCACGGACAGCCTCTTATTTAACCTCCCAACTCCTTGGCAAAATGTAACCATACAGCCCTTTCTTGATGAAGACCCTAAGTTTATTTATTTAAAAAAAATTTTTTTTAATGTTTATTGTTGAGACAGAGAGAGACAGAGCACGAACAGGGGAGGGTCAGAGAGAGAGGGAGACACAGAATCCGAAACAGGCTCCAGGCTCCGAGCTGTCAGCACAGAGCCCGATGCGGGGCTGGAACCCATGGCCCGTGAGATCGTGACCTGAGCCGAAGTCGGACGCTTAACCGACGGAGCCACCCAGGCGCCCTGAAGACCCTACGTTTAGAGAGGGGAAGTGACTGTCCCAGGGTCACACAGCCAGCAAATAGATCAGCAAGGATTTGAACCCAGGACTATGAACTCTAGATCCTGAGAGCTTCCCATTACACCGCGTGCTTCCTGCTCCCTCCCCTACCCACTCCCCACACCCCCCCTGCTGGATCCGGCCTCCAGTGTCGCTTCTTGGCTCCAAGGGAAAAGGCAGGGCTATGTGGGAGCTGCCACTTGCCCCCATCTAGTCTGTTGGGGCCCGCCAGACTCCTAAGGGCCATCAAGTCAGTCCCTTCAAGAGGGCTGAGAGTGCCCCGGGGGCAGAGAGGCCACTCCAGGAGAGCAAGACCCCTGAGCTGCCACCCCTCGACACATAGCTTTCTGGCTAGGGTGTACCCCATCCAATGCTGGGCAGATCAGGTCCTGGGGGGCATCTTTCCATGACGTTTTCCAATAGGGAGAGGGAAAGGCTTGCAGGGGCCAGGGTCGAAGGAACCTCTCACCAGCCTCGCCTCAGCCTGGGCTGCAGCTGTATAGGAGGCGAATTTTGCTAACCCATCAATCAGGGACAAAGCATCTTTGTCCCCTTTGAGTCTGCAGGAGGCAAAGGTGAGAAAACGGCCTTTTCTCTCCATCAAACTTCCTTTTTCTGCCTGGGATGAAGATTTTCTTCCTCTCTCCCTCCCTTCTTCCTTCCCCTTTCTCTCCCATCCAATTTCTACCCTTTTCGCCCAATACAGACTTAATTATCAACTTCCTCTGTGCTTCCAAAACCCGGTGCATACCTTTGCACAGCCTTTTTTTTTTTTTAATATGAAATTTATTGTCAAATTGGTTTCCATACAACACCCAGTGCTCATCCCAACAAGTGCCCTCCTCCATGCCCATCACCCACTCTCCCCTCCCTCCCACCCCCCATCAACCCTCAGTTTATTCTCAGTTTTTAAGAGCCTCTTATGGTTTGGCTCTCTCCCTCTCTAACCTTTTTTTTCCCCTTGCCCTCCCCCATGGTCTTCTGTTAAGTTTCTCAGGATCCACATAAGAGTGAAAACATATGGTGTCTGTCTTTCTCTGTATGACTTATTGCACTTGGCATAACACTCTCCAGTTCCATCCATGTTGCTACAAAAGGCCAGATTTCATTCTTTCTCATTGCACAGGCTTATTATGTGGCCTTATACTTGTTTTTGCCTCCCCCAGCCTCTTTGAGCTGCTATCCTGCCCTGGCCCAACGCCTGGTAGGGGAAGGGTCCCCTCCAGAGGGCCCTGGGGAGAGCCCAGCACCTCCATTTGCTTTCTTCTCAGGTGTATGCACTGCCTACGAGTTCAGAACTAGATGACTCGTCCCTGTCTTCAGGACTCCTGGACTGTATGTAAGGAGATCAAGACAGGGCGTAATCAAGCAAGGACTGGACGGTCACTTCAAAAATATTATTAGGACTTTTAAGAGGAGGAGATGAGGGAGGACAGAAGTTGTCAGAGAAACCACCAAGGAAAAGGTGGGACCTTCAAGGATGTGCAGAGCTGGGTTGGTGGAGATGTGGAGGAAGGCTATCCAGGGCAGGGAGGGAAGGGAAGGGCACAGTGTGGGCAGGGTACATGGTGGAGACAGCCCTGGCCACATCTGAGGGTCAGCCCTGGGGAGAGGTGGGGGAGGACATAAGGCCAATGCCTGTCCAGTCGCTGTTTGCTGAGCACCTCCTCTGTGTCACACACTGAGGCAGCTCAGACGCATGCTTCTACTTAGTCCTCACAACAGCCCATGTGGGAGGCAGGACAGCTTCTTGCTCCATTTCACGGGTCGACAGCATGACATATGGAAACCCCCAGAGGTTCAGCAAACCGTTCGAGGTCAAGAGACAAAGAGGTGGAATCAGTCTCCACCAAGGCCTTCTGGTTCTAAAGTAGGGGGCGCTCAATGGATGGTGGCAGGGGCAGGGCAGGAGTTGGGTGCTCATTCATTCCTTCATTCATTCAACAGGTATTTCTTTTTTTTTTTTTTTCAACGTTTATTTATTTTTGGGACAGAGAGAGACAGAGCATGAACGGGGGAGGGGCAGAGAGAGAGGGAGACACCGAATCGGAAACAGGCTCCAGGCTCCGAGCCATCAGCCCAGAGCCTGACGCGGGGCTCGAACTCCCGGACCGCGAGATCGTGACCTGGCTGAAGTCGGACGCTTAACCGACTGCGCCACCCAGGCGCCCCCAAAAGGTATTTCTTAAACACCTAAAGCTGGATGCTGGGGTTATGCCAGTGAGCAAAGTAAGCACAGCGTCTGCCTTCATGGAGCCCGCAGACTAGTGAGAGGACGGATTTGCAAGCTTTAAAAAAATCATATAAATATTTATATGTATGTAAGTAAAATATGTAATTTATTTTAAATATAAACTTCATTTTAATACAGACATATGTAGATGCATTTTGGACAAAAAGCGCAGGGCGCTATGAAAACAAGTAACTATACCAGTAGGTCCAGATTTCTTCCAAGAAGGTACTTAAAGTTGACCATCGGGAATTTCTCTTAAAGCTTTGCTGGACTTTGTTCTCACATGCAGTGATGTGCTGGTCCGTGGCTAACCACCAGCTGGGGGATGGGCTGCCTTGGTTCATTGTGATGCGATGTCCACAGAGTGAACATCCCCGCCACGGCCCGTTTTGTGCTACCAGTGTGAAGTCCTTGAAGGCAGAGCTAAGAAGAGGTGCATACAGTGGGTTTCGTGAGCTCACGCCAGTGGCCCCAGCCCAGCACTGAATTCTGCTTATTGGGGGATTGGGCTTTGAAGGACCTGTTGGGGCTCTGAAGTACCCCCAAGTGACCTCTTCATGTCGCCCTGAGCAATCCTACGGCAGAGAGACAAGAGAGGATTGCTCCTGGCCCCGTCTGGACCATATTTGGGCCCTCCATATGGGGCACCAGTTGACCACAACAGGTGAACATCCGGTCCGGCCGTGCCACCCTCCCACCCCTCGTGTTCCCAGTTGGGGCGTCAGATTGGGTGAGCCTCCTTCCAGGTGCCTGTGCGGTGCACACAACTCACAGTGCCCCCAGCCCATCTTCAAAGCCCCCCCATAGCAGATGGCCGGGATGAGTGGCAAGCTCCCTGCAGACAGGATGGTGATGTGGCCAAAGTCTGTGCTGTAAGGGGTCGACTGGGCAAGGTAGTCGCATCGCAGAGAAAAGAGCTGTGGTCTTGGAGCCAAGAACTTGAATTTGAGCAGCAGCTGTGTGGCTCACAGATGAGCCACATCACCTTTCTGGGCCTCGTTCTCCTCCGCTGTGCGGTGGGAAATGGTGGGGATGACCCTCTGGGCATTGTGGAGGGTGGAACGAGATGGCCTCTGTGAAAGCCAGGCACCTGGAGCGTGAAGCCCGGGCCTCCCTCCATGTGTAACTCACTAAGTCACAGTGAACATTTATGTTCTACAGAATCACAGAAGCTGGGCCTGGAGGGGGCTGAGGGGGTTGTAGATTTCTCCTTCCTGCCCTATTAAGAATTCTTCTTACAGTATCCCTGATGGTGGCCACCCCATCTCTGCGTGGTCCAGTCTAGACGCCCAAGTTCAGCACATGTTGGAGCCCCAGACGGTGCTCTGGGGTAGAGCATTCTTCCTGTCCCTGACCTGAAACCCGCCTTCTCTGTGCCTGTCAGCAGGCCCTACCCTGCACACACACATACAGTCTGACACACGTCAGCAGGAGCATAAATATTTATGACATGTAGCTAATGCAGTCGGCTTATAGGATTTCCAACGCTTCAGAAGGGAGCTTTTTGCACAAGAAGACTTTTATCTGGGGAGGGGTCCCGGACAGAGAGTGGAGGATGCAGGCAGCAGAGAGGAGCCTCTTGGCCTCTCTGAGCATTCCGGAAGCTTGCCCTTCACTGCGGCACCCCAGGATCTAAATTTGAAGGGAAGGTCAGCTGGAAGCTGCCACCTTGGGCTCTGGGCACTGAGACTCAATCAGCCTTTGAAGGTATTTACTCAGGAAGCCCCTCCCTGGCTCTGCAAGGCCCAGCCTCAAAATGGATGGGTCCCTAATCAGAGGGCTCTGAAGTACTCCTCACCTGCTGCTCTGAGAGGGCCGAAGAGAGGGTTCTCACTCCCTCCCCCATTGGCTTCCAGATTTTCTCCAGAGGTGACCCCAGGGAGGAAGTCCTAGATGACTGCCTCCAACCTCCGAAAGACCCCCAGTAACGTCACCCCCAACATCCCCAGCACAAAGCCCACATGTCAGGAAATGCACATACTTCAAGGACTTCAAATGAGGTTGCCAAGAGCTCATACACATGTGGGATCAGTCCCTCCCATGGCTGGCCAGCTAATGCCCTCAGCATGGTGGGGCTGCTAAGCACCCTGGGACAGAAGGTATATCACCTCTCGGACTCTGAGGGGCAGAAGATGTGAGGTGTGGTGGGAAACAGAGCACGAGAGAGGGACAGGGGAATGGTCAGCTCGGGTCTGCGCCCCCAGCCTGGAGTGCACCTGCCCCCTGGGCCCTTGTTTGGGAGCATCCACCGGGGCAGAGCCTAAACTCGAGAGGGGAGTGTTCCCTGGAAGGGAGTAGGATAAATCCCAGTAGGACCCTTGATAAGGCAAGGTTTAATCACCCCAGATTAATTTTGTCCCCTTCCAAACCTACACCCTCAGGCACCACCTCTCCCAGCAGTGTCTTAGAGTCTGAACCACAGTCCCACCAGCATCAAACTTCCCTCCATCTGACCTTTTCCCCTACTTCGGACAGCTCCTCTGCGGAGGAGGAAAGGGAGAAAGGGTGATGAGGACTATGAAGGACAAAAGCCCTAGCTAGCTATAAAAGCTGAGCGGGACACCCCAGACTCTCATGTATCATTAAGGCTGGGCCATAGAACCTTCTCCACCAGGAAAACGTCCCTCTTTTCACCCACCCCACGACCAGGGCAACTTCCTTCCTCTGCGTCCTCATAACACCCCGGGCATCTCCCTATCACTGTGCTAACAACATGATGTTTGTTTTGCTCATGTGACTATTTTCCCCAAGAGGCGGTACGCTCCTTGAGAGCAGGAGCTGTGTACTGCTGAACTAGCTTTGAATTCGGAGTGCCCACCGCAGTGTCCAACACATAATAGACACTTCATCAAGATTTGGTGAAAGCTTCCCTGAGCTTGTGAAATTCACCAGAGAAAATGCAAGAAGCTTCGGGACACACATATCAATGGTCAGGGCAGGGGTGGAGTTGAAACGCAGTCACAGAGAAACCCGGGTGCATTTGCATGTGTTTTCCAGGGCGCAGGGGAGGTGGAGCCGAGAAGCATGGCTGCAGCAGTGACAGAAGGTGCAGGGTCTGAACTCCCAGGACTGAGGCCAGCTGCAGGCTGCCCTCTCTGCTGGTTTTCTATTTCGACGGCAGGAAAGGACCACAGTGCTTGCAGCATAGAAAGCGACCAGGCCTCTGGGGCACCTGGGTGGCTCAGTCGGTTAGGCGCCTGACTTTGGATCAGGTCATGATCTCACGATTTGTGAGTTTGAGCCCCGCGTTGGGCTCTGTGCTGACAGCTCAGAGCCTGGATCCTGCTTGGGATTCTCTGTCTCCTTCTCTCTCTGCCCTCCCTGACTTGTGCTCTGTCTCTCTCTGTCCCTCAAAAATAAATAAATGTAAAAAAGAAAAAATTTTAAAGAAAGGGACCAAGGCCTCTAGCCAACCCAGGACCAAGTGCCAGTGTCAAGCTGAGTGAGAAGTAAAGACAGGTGTTACCTATGTGGAAGGTCTATTTCAGATCCTACAGAGTTGCCGTATTATTTTTGGTGGCTTCATTGCACTCTTTCGCATGCATGCGACCAATTGACTTAACCAGATCTATATTAATGCTCAGGTTATTTCCAATCTTTTGCTACGGTAACTTGTATTTAAATAATAGTCTTGAGGGGCGCCTGGGTGGCTCAGTCGGTTGGGCGTCCGACTTCAGCTCAGGTCACGATTTCGCGGTCCGTGAGTTCGAGCCCCGCGTCGGGCTCTGGGCTGATGGCTCAGAGCCTGGAGCCTGCTTCCGATTTTGTGTCTCCCTCTCTCTCTGCCCCTCCCCCGTTCATGCTCTGTCTCTCTCTGTCTGAAAAAAAAATAATAATCTTGAATAGATGTCATTTGATGCATGTGTATCTAAAGGACTAGCTGGGTCAAGACGTATGTACATTTTAAATTTGACAGATTACTAATAGTCCACCATAGAGGTGCCATCGTATGAGAGTATCTGTTTCCTTCTCACCACAATGTGAAACTCCCTCGATCTTTGTCAACCCGAGTAATGGTATCTCATCACATTGCTAATGTGCATTCTGCATGAGTTACATTGAGCATACTTTCACCTGTTTAAAAAAGGCATTGTATTTGCATTTCTTTTGCTATGAAATGTTTACATCCTTTCTCCATTTTTTTTCCCTGTGAAATTCTTGGTCTTTCCTTTTTCATTTGTAAGAACTCTTTATTAAACAATGTTTACTGTTCGTTTATTTTTAGGAGAGAGAGAGAGAGAGAGAGCATGAGCAAGTGGGGGAGGGGCAGAGAAAGAGGGAGACAGAGAATCTGACGAGGGCTCTGTGCTGACAGCAGAAAGTCCGCTGTGGGGCTCGAACTTAGAACCTCGAGATCATGAGCTGAGCCAAAGTCAGACACTTAACTGACTGAGCCACCCAGGCATCCCAAGAACTTTTTATTTATTAAAGCAACCTCTTGTTTGGGGCGCCTAGGTGGCTCAATTGGTTAAACATCCTACTCCTGATTTCAGCTCAGGTCATGATCTCACGGTTCATGACCATGGGTTCAAGTCCTACATCTGGCTCCACACTGTACGGAACCTGCTTGAGATTCTCTCTCTCCCTGTCTCTGCCTCTCCTCTGCTCATTGTATCTCTCTTTCTCAAAATAAATAAGCTTTAAAGTAACCTCTTGTTTATGATGTTGCAAATACTTTCCCCATCTGTCATGTGTGTTTTTACCTTTTTATAGTGTTGTGGGGTTTTTTTTGGTCATAGAAACATGTGGCTTTTATATGTCTGAGTCTATCAGTACTTTCCTTAATGACTTCTAAGTTTGGGACATGCTTAGATCTTACACACTTCAAGATTAGAAAAATATGTTCCCATATATTCTTCTGTTACTCAAAGAGTTTCCTTTCTCCCTCTTTCTCTTTCTTTCTTTTTCTTCTCTCTTCTTTCTAGATTTGACTTTTAAGTAATCTTTACACTCAGTGTGGGGCTCAACCCCACAACCCCAAGATCAAGAGTCCCTTACTCCACCAACTGAGCCAGCCAGGCGCCCCTCATTTTATTTTTAAATATTTGATTGTTGGGTGGCTCCGTTGGTTAAGCTTCCGACTCTTGACTTTGGCCCTGGTCGTGATCTCACAGTTTGTGGGACTGAGCCCTGAGTCGGTCTCCACACTGATAGTGTGGAACCTGCTTGGGACTCTCTCTCCCTCTCTCTCCGCCTTTCCTCTTCCTCTCTTTCTCTCTCAAAATAAATAAACATTTAAAAAGATATAAATGTTTGATTAATGGCCCAGAGCAAATTTTGATGTTAGGAATGGCTTTGGTTTTCTCACGTAACAAGGTGGTTTATATTCGGTCCTCCCCAGCACGGGGAAAAGTCATCTTGTTAAGATGTGGGTTCTGATTCAGTAGGTCTGAGTGGGGGCCTGACAGCCTGCGTTTCTAACACGGCCCCAAGAGATGCCATGATGCTCGTCTGCGGACCACATACGAGTAGCAAGTTATAGCTGACCTCTTGTATGATTCTTAAATTCTGTCCTACGCAGTCCATTCCCTAGGGAGGGAGAAGCACGATTGAGCCATCTCATTACATCTTTGAAGGCTCCGGCTGACATTCTCCTTCATAGTAAGTCATATCTGTATTTCTTGGCCCTAGTTTTATATCCTGGATCTAGATGGATCAAGTCAGAACCGTCACTCACATGCCAGCCCTTCAAATTTTCGCTAGACGGCTTTCTTTCATGTGTCCTTTCTTCAGACTGAACGTCTCCTCTTCCTCACCTGCTCCCCCCACGGCAGGGGGGAGGGGTGGGGAGGAAGATGGAGAAGTGGGTTTGTTGCTCTGCCCCAGCTTTCTCCTTCTAAACTCCAGTCAAGGTTGTAAGTTCTCTGTTGTCTGCTTGTCCCTGTAAGGTCATTAAGTCGTCTCACGGTCTCACGGGCGGGCGGGAAAGGTCACAGCCTCCCTCCTCTGGCATCTCCCTACCTCCTGAGAGGAGTCGCTCAGACGCAGCCGGTGGCGGGAGGGGTGGACTGTGGCAGGAGAGGGGGCCCGGAAGGGACCCAGGAACTGGATGGAGATAGTGGCCCCAGTGGTGTGCTGGTAAATGCTTGACAACTGGCTCTCCCAGAGAAGAAGCCGCCCTGATTTGTAGTGTTTGCTGATTTCCATGATATAAATCTCCCACGGAGACAGTTCAGGCTGGCAGGGCGAAGGCACCGCGTGCAGCAGCCCAATGCTGTAAGGCGTTTTTACCGCACAGAATAAATGCAAGTCGCCTGAAGAACGTAACAGATTGCAGTATGACAGAAAGTGATGCGTCTTGAGTGTTTACTACTTTTCTTTTGAATGGAACTTATTGCATTGGAAGTTTTTAAAGACGGCTATGTTTAACAACTGGCTTGTAAACGTTTTCAAAATTTAACCATGGGCTCTTGTGAGTCTGGCTGAGCCAGATCCGGCACACCCCCGGTGGGCGTCTATCTTGCAGGTCTGAGTCTCCCCCGTTCCTGAGGCCTCTGAGAGAGAGAGAGAGAGAGAGAGAGAGAGAGAGAGAATGAGAGAGAGCACGCAAGCAAGGTCACTCTGCTCTGCAGGCTCTTTGCTTCTGGCCCCTTTGGAACCTCTCCTACCGCTCCCGTCCCCAGCCTTGAAGCCAGCCCCCCACATTTCCAACACCAGTGTTCTGCTGCCCCCTAGTGGCAGCTCCTGCCCTCTGCGGCCGCCCGAGAGCTTTATCTCACCGCAGGACCCACCCGCAACCTGGCAGGATCAGAAGCTCGCGGGCAAGTTAAACAATCTCCCCCTCCCACACCGGTCTTCTGGAACACAGAGGGGGGCCGAGTCAGAGAAGGGGGGGGGGGGGGGCGAGTCAGAGCACCCAGGCCTCCTGCCCTGCCGTTCCCTCCCGATCCCGGATTCGTAGGTTCTCACTGCCCTCTGCAGTTTCCTCGAGGTATTGAAAAATAGAGCAAGCTTCTGCCGGGTCAGTGGCGTCTGTATCTGCACAGTCAGCCGGAAACTGGGCGGCCCGAGAAGAGCTGCTGTAAGAGGATGCTGACTCAAGAGTGTGGTTTGCTGTCGTTTTTGCCTTGGGGCCGCATGGGAAACTCTCAGCAGTCATCTGCTTTAGAGCCGGGCTTCCGGTTATCTCAGAGCAGCCGAGAAGGGGAAGGTGTCAGCACGGCACCAACACTTCCTCCAATAGTGGGGCCAGCAGTCACGCCAACAGCGTCCCTGCCCCTGGTCCCAAGTAGAATGGAAAGCTCCAGCTTGGGAGAACTCTGGGATCCCCTAAGGATGTCGTCCTCAAAGCTCATTGACTGAGCCCCTCCAGTAAGAACTGTGTTACAACTAACTGCTGACATTTCCATGATTTTCTATTCTGCCTTTTCCATTAAAAACAAAAGCAGGGGCTCCTGGTTGGTTCAGTGGGTGAAGCCACAGACACTTGATTTCTGCTCAGATCACGATCTCACGTGTGCCGTGAGATTAGGCTCCGCCTCCGGGTCTGTGATGATAGTGCAGAGCCTACTTGGGATTCTCTCTCTCTCTCTCTCTCTCTCTCTCTTTGCTACTCCCCCCACAAATTAACAAAAAAGCTTGCCACACTCAATAAGTAGAATTCACAGCTCGTTAATGGGTTATCACCTGCAGTTTGCAAAAACGCCGGCTTAAGGCAACCCCTCATTTCAGAGAAGAAACGGAGGGCAGAGAAAGAACAAGCTTGCTTAATAGCAAATCAGGGGTAGATCCCGTTCTAGATCCAGTTCTAGAATTCTCTGGGCTCTTCTGCCATCACTCCAGGGCCTCCTCTGGGCCCTGTCCCAGGGCTCTCTTTGCACTGAAGCCCGGAGGCCTCACTCTGCGGCCCTGATCCATTTAGGACAGACTACCAGGATCTGACCGCGGGCTCCTTCCTGCCGAAGTCAAGGGTTGTCAGCTGGTATGTCTCAGGTCCTCCCAGATGAACTTCCCCTTTTCCAGCGCAAGGCGGCAGCAAAGAGAAGCAAACAGACTGGCTGGTTGAAAAAGGGTGTGGTAGGTTCCCGACAGGACGGGTGCTTTAACCTAGGAGGTAAGTCAATACCGTCTGCATGTTCGCTTGAAGTCAGAGGCTTGAGGGCAGTAGTTTACCAAAGACCTGTGGAATTTACTTACTTACAAAGGTTCAAGGGTGTAGGGGATATGCTTATGACCCAATAATGCCCGATGCAATATTTGTTGAATGAGCGCTTGATGGAAATACCAATCTGTGCAACCTTCCTGAAAAGTATTTTGTCATTATGTTTTAAAAAAATTTTAATATTCAAGCCCACCGATCCAGAAATTCCACCAGTAGGAGTTCAATGCAAGGTGCCAATTATATATATAAAGATGCTTGCTACAAAATGATATAACTTTAGTGGAAAATATTAAATAACATCAACGTGGAATTCGTTTTTAACTTCTGCTGCAACAAAAAATGTGTACTGTGCAACCATTGAGACATAGTGGTGCAGAGTGGAAAAGGAAGTGTACAAAAGAATATGCGTGCAATGAGCCATTTGTGTTCAGTGTTCAGAGATTCTCTTTGTAGTGGGGTTAAGGTGGGGTGCCTCCCTAAGAAGCGTGGACATTCAGCATCACCTGGGGAGTTTGTCACACCACACAGCCTTCCCCAAGCCCTCACGCCCAGTGGACTGTGATGTGCCCCTCTGCGAGCGACAGCTTCCCTTTGAGAATCATTGCTCGGTGGGGGGTGGGGGGGTAGGGGGGTGGGGAAATGCTGTAGGTGTACACATCCCTCTTTGTGTGCAGGATGTGTGTTCATGTGGGATGTTGGTGGCGGGGGTCACTAGTGTGGCAGCAGGAATTGTTTCTGGGTGGTGAGATTTTCAAGTGATTTTCAATAACAAAAACAATACTTTGAATGATCATGGTAAAAATACAGTTTGTTTCATCATTCATCTGTTGAAGGACCTCTGGCTGCTTCAGGTTTTTTGTTATCACAAACAAAGTTGCTGCGAGTGTTCACATCCAGGTTGTTGTGTGAGCATGCTATCGTTTCTCTGACATAAATGCCCAAGAGTGCAGTTGAGGCTTGTTTTATGGTCTAGCATATGGTCTATCCTGGAGAGTGTCTGTGTGCACTGGAGAAGAAAGTATATTCCGTTGTTGGCGAGAGAGTTCCATAGATGCGTGTCAGGTCTAGTTGGTTTATAGTGCTGTTGAAGTTTTCATGTCCTAGTTGGTCTTCTGTCTAGTTGTTCTAGCTATTCTTGAAAGCGGGGTATGGAGATCTTCAGTAGTCTCCAGATTGTTGACTTGTCTGTTTCTTCGTTTTTGTTGGATTTTGCTTCATGTATTTGGTGCTCTGTCATCAGGTGCATATATGTTTATAATTGTTATGTCTTCCTGATGGATTGACCCTTTTGTCATTATGAAGTATCCTACTTGATGTCTGTTAACATTTTTTATTTTAAGATCTATTTTGTCTGAGAGGCATCTGGGTGGCTCCGTCAGTTAAGCATCTGACGTCAGCTCCCCTCATGATGTCACAGTTCATGAGTTTGAGCCCCATATCAGACTCTGTGGACAGCATGGAGCCTGCTTTAGATTGTCTCTCTCTCTCTCTCTCTCTCTCTCTCTCTCTCTCTCTCTTTCTCTCTCTCAAATATAAATAAGTAAACATTAACAAATATAAATATATATCTGGGGCACCTGGGTGGCTCAGTCAGTTAAGCGTCCAACTTCAGCTCCAGTCATGATCTCACGGTTCATGAGTTCAGCTTTCCACCATCAGCTTGGAGCCCACTTTGGATCCTCTGTCTCTCTCTCTCTCTGCCCTTTTCCTGCCTTCGCACGTGCACGTGCGCACATGCACTCTCTCTTCCCAAAATAAATATCTTTTCAAAATAAAAAAATTACTAAAATTAATAAAAAATCTATTTTGCCTCATATCACTCTGCCCGTTCTAGCTTTCACATGATTGCTGTTTGCATGATGTGTCTGTTTCCTTTCTTCCACCTTCTGTCCATTTGTACCTTTCAATATGAAGTGGGCCTCCTGTAACCAGAATATAGCTGGATTGTGTGGGGGTTTTTTTTATCCATTCCGACAATCTCTATCTTTGTTGAGATTGTTCGATCTACTCGTGTTTAATGGTTCATTAATATTGTTGGAGTTCCATCTGTCATTTTACATTTCATTTTCTCTATGTTTCATGAATCTGTGTGATGTGGTATTTTAATTTTTTAATGATTTTTCACTGATTTTTTTAGCTATTATTTTAATGGTTGCCCTAGGCCTTACCATATACACCTTAACTCATCAGAATCAGCTTCGGACTTATACTAGCTTAATCCCAGTGATATACAGAAATGTTACTCTCCCATAGCTCTATTTCATCCTTTCTCCCTTCTTTTTGTGGTATTACTGTCATATAAGGAGGTTTTTCTTTAATTTAATTTTTATTTTTTTAATGTTTATTTTTATTTTTGTGAGCAGGGGAAGGGCGGAGAGAGAAGGGGACAGAGGATCCAAAGCGAGCTCCACACTGACAGCAGCAAGCCCAATGCCGGGCTCAAACTCATGAACGGCAAGATCATGACCTGAGCTGAAGTCATGCTCAACTGACAGTTTCCTAGGCACCCCAGGAGCTTTTTTTAAGGTACAGATTTCTACATCAGATATCACATATCTGATAAGGGGTTGATATCCAAAATATATAAAGAACTCATACAACTCGATAACAAAAACCCCAAACAATTTGATTTAAAAATGGGCAGAGGAGGGGCACCTGGATGGCTCAGTTGGTTAAGCATCTGACTTCAGCTCAGGTCATGGTCTCATGGTTCATAGGTTCAAGCCCCGCATTGGGCTCTGTGCTGATAGCTCAGAGCCTGGTGCCTGCTTTGGATTCTGTGTCTCCCTCTCTCTCTCTGTCTCTCCCCCACTTGTGCTCTCTGTCTCTCAGAAGTAAATAAATAAACATTAAAGAGAATGTTTTTAATGGGCAGGGGATCTTCCAGACAGCTTTCCAAAAGATATATAGATGGCCAACAGGTACATGAAATGGTGCTCAACATCACTAATCACCAGGGAAATGCAAGTCAAATCACAATGAAATATCACCTCATACATGTTTGAATGGCCGTACCAAAAAGACAAGAAATTAACAAGTGTTGGTGAGGATGTGGAGAAAAAGGAACCCTTGTGCACTGTTGGTGGAAACTTAAACTGATGCAGCTCCTGTGGAAAACAGTATGGCAGTTCCTCAAAAAATTAAAAATAGAGCTACTATGTGATCCAGCAATCCCACTTCTGGGTATTTATCTGAAGGAAATGGAAAACTAACTTGAAAAGGTGTCTGCAGCCCCATGTTCACTGCAGCCTTACCTACAATCGCCAGGATAAGGAAACTAAGTGCCCACCAGTGGATGAATGGATAAAGAAAATGTGGTGTCTGTATTTAATAGAATATTCACCATAAAAAGAAAGGAAATCCTGCCATTTGCAACAACATGGATAGACCTTGAGGGTGTTATGCTGAGTGAACTAAGTCAGACAGAAAGATAAATACTATATGATCTCACTTACGTGTGGAAACTCAAATCACGAAAAACAGGAAACAAAAACACTGAACCCACAGATAGAGAAAACAAATTGGTGGTTGCTAGATGCAGGACATGGGAGGGTGGGAGAAATGGGTAAATGTGGTCAAGAGGTACAAGCTTCCAGGGCACCTGGGTGGCTCCGTTGGTTGAGCGTCCAACTTCAGCTCAGATCATGATCTTACGGCTCATGAGTTCGAATCCTGTGTTGGGCTCTGTGCTGACAGTTCAGAGCCTGGAACCTGCTTCAGATTCTGTGTCTCTCTGCCCCTCCCCTGCTCGTGCTCTGTCTCTCTCTCGAAAATAAATAAACATTAAAAAAAAAAAGACGTACAAGCTTCTAATTATAAAATAAATAAGTCCTGGCGATGTAATGTACAACATAGCGACTGAAGTTAATAATACTTTCTTATATATTTGAACTTTGCAGGTGGGTAGATCATAAAAGTTCTTATCCCAAGAAAAATATTTTGTAACATATTTGAAAAATATTTATCTATGGTGATGAACGTTAGCTAGACTTGTAGTAGTGATCATTTTGCAATCTATATGTAATTATGTTATATATATATGTTATTATATATAATAATTATGTTACACACCTGAAACTAATATAATGTTACATATAAAATATATTTCAATTCTAAAAATTAAAAAACAATAAGGGCGGGGCGCCTGGGTGGCGCAGTCGGTTAAGCGTCCGACTTCAGCCAGGTCATGATCTCGCAGTCCGTGAGTTCGAGCCCCGCATCGGGCTCTGGGCTGACTGCTCAGAGCCTGGAGACTGTTTCCGATTCTGTGTCTCCCTCTCTCTCTGCCCCTCCCCCGTTCATGCTCTGTCTCTCTCTGTCCCAAAAAATAAAAACGTTGAAAAAAAAAATTTTTTTTTTTAAATAAAAAAAAAAAAAAAAAAAAAACAATAAGGGCTTCTGCCTAGCTCTGTCAATGGAATATGCGACTCTTGGTCTCAGGGCTGTGGGTTCGAGCCCCAAGTTAGGTATAGAGATCACTTAAAAATAAAATCTTTAAAAAATTTAAAAATGGGATGCCTGGGTGGCTCAGTTGGTTGGGAGTCTGACTCTTGATTTTGGCTCAGGTCATGATCTCAGGGTCGTGAGATCAGGCCCAACATCGAGCTCTACACCGGACATGGAGCCTGCTTAAGATTCTCTCTCTTCCTCTCCCTCTGCCCCTTCCCCACGGCCCAGCCCCCACTCACTCTCTCTCCTTAAAAAAAAAAATTAAAAAACAATAAATAAATGAGTAGTTACACATGAAAAAAAAAAACACAAAAACCAGCCCTATTAACTGTTTTAAAAAGTCAGTGGTAGTACAGTAAAACCTTGGTTTGCAAGCATGATTCGTTCCGGAAACATGCTTGTCATCCAAAGCACTTGTATATCAAAGCAAATTTCCCCATAAGAAATAATGGAAACTCAGATGATTCGTTCCACACCCCAAAAATATTCATATAAAAATAATTACACTACTGTAATATACTACAAAATAAAGAAATACAAAAGAACAAAATATAAAGAAAAATAAACAAATTAACCTGCACTTATACCTTTGTAAACCTTTGTGGCTGGTGTAAGAGAGACAGGAGAGAAGGGGTTTATTGTGTAGGACGACTTTCACTAACAGAATCACTGATATCTATTGGCTCAATGGAATCTTTTTCTGCATGGGGGCCATTGTATACGCTCACACGGATGTTGACTACAGTACAGTATTAATAAACTCTTGTCATATACTGTATTTAATGTAACTGGCAATAAGGCAGCAGAGGAAAGGGTCTGTATCTGCAGGCAGCTTGACCTAGAGTGAAGCAAAACATTCCTAGGCTCACTCTTGTAGGAAAAAGCAAAGGACTGTCCATAGGTGCTTTGAAGTGATGAAAAATACACAAGTGCCAGTTGTGGGCACCTTCCAACATTGTGAAACATCACTGATTTCTGCCGAACACCACGGCCTGAGACTGAGCGTCTGAGCGTGGGAGAGAATAACCCACAATCCAGCAGTGCACGCAAGAGAACCATTGGCTCAGTTGTGATCATGTGACATTCAGCATCACCTACCACTCGTATTGCAAGACATTGCTCGTTTTATTTAAATTTAAAATAAATTTAAAATTTATTAGAAATGTTTGCTCGTCTTGTGGAACACTCACAGAAGTTACTCACAATCCAAGGTTTTACTGTAGTATTATTAATACTAGTATTAAAATCCAGTTCATTCTGACCTTCTCCCTTGTTGCCGATAAAGTAAAATCTAACATTAAAATGCATGAAGCATAATACCTATATTTCTAAGTATTTATTCTATCACAAACATAGCTATATTCCTCTATTACCTATCACTATCTTTAAAATTCTGAAAATGCTTTTTAAATTAAAAAAAAATTTTTAATGTTTATTTATTTTTGAGAGACAGACAGAGACAGAGAGAGAGAGACAGAGTGTGAGCAGAGGAGGGGCAGAGAGAGAGGGAGACACAGAGACTCCAGGCTCTGCGCTCCCAGCACAGAACCCGATGGGGGGGCTCAAACTCACAAACTGTGAGATCATGACCTGAGCCGAACTCGGACACTTAACTGACTGAGCCACCCAGGTGCCCCTGAAAAAAATTTTTTAAAGGTAAGATTTCTGCCCTCCACCCCAGACCTACAGAATCAGAACCTGTATTTTTTTAAAGCTTCCTGGGTGATTATGATGATTGGCAAGTTTGGGGATTACTT
Source organism: Prionailurus viverrinus (assembly GCF_022837055.1). Taxonomy (NCBI): domain Eukaryota; kingdom Metazoa; phylum Chordata; class Mammalia; order Carnivora; family Felidae; genus Prionailurus; species Prionailurus viverrinus. Next base: position 40,786,849 of record NC_062577.1, read on the forward strand.
TTCTAGCAGGCGGCAAACAGATCCAGACGTAGCAACAGACACCCAGGGAATGATAGGCCTGTGTGCATAGCCTACGTCTTACAGCTTCCACCCAGGGCTCTTTCTCCACATGTTCTGCTGCTTCCTCAAATGGCCTCTGTAGAAGTTTCTCTCTCGGTTTGAGGCTCTTAGCTCTTGCTTGCTTTCAGACAAAGAAGAGGAAAAATGTTTGGTAAATCATTGCGACCCCATGGGAATTTGAGGGGACAGTTGGGAGCCCTGCAGATTTGTCCAGGATGTCCAACCAAGGATTGGTCACAAGTCATTCCAGGAAGGGCTTCCTTGTCCTTGGGCTACCCACGAGGAAGTAATCTGGTAAACCAAAGGACGTTTTGCCTATTCCTTTAGCATTTATGAAGTGTCCAGTGTGTGCCAGGAACTGGGGTAGGCATTAGGGATAAAAAGATAAGACACCATGGGGCGCCTGGGTGGCGCAATCGGTTAAGCGTCCGACTTCAGCCAGGTCACGATCTCGCGGTCCGTGAGTTCGAGCCCCGCGTCAGGCTCTGGGCTGATGGCTCAGAGCCTGGAGCCTGTTTCCGATTCTGTGTCTCCCTCTCTCTCTGCCCCTCCCCCATTCATGCTCTGTCTCTCTCTGTCCCAAAAATAAATAAACGTTGAAAAAAAAATTAAAAAAAAAAAAAGATAAGACACCATTCCTGTTCTCAAGGTGCTTATGAAATATATAAAGTATATATGGGAAATCTTTAACTTACTCAAAAAGCTTTATGAAATGATTTTTTTCCATAATTTATATGGTAGCAGCACCTAATTTAACCTGAAATCATTTGGTAGCAAAACCTGACCTGAACTGTCCTAAGGCGATGAATTCATCTCGCTTAGTGTGACTATTCATACACTTCACTGCGGAAGTATCGACGTGGTTTGACTTACAGCATGCTGCCCCAGACGTCACTGGGGTTATTATATACAGTATCTGCACAAAATTATCTTTCTAAAATTGAAACAATTCTGAATTCTAAAACACATCTGGCCTAAGGGGTTTTACTCTCCCTAGGGCTTCTGATAAGAGATTGTGCACTTGTATTTCTTCAAGTCCTTTTTGTCCAGCAGGAATTCCAGAGATTTGAAGTTCATGGCCATGGTGAAGCCAGAACTCCCCATAAAGAGCCCCTGCATGACCACGGAGACACAAATGTGAGAGCACCAGCATTTTTATGTGAGGCAGTCTTTGAACTTCTCCTGTTGCAGAGCACTGGACCCAGCTTGGCTGGGGAACCTTCCAGAGCATCATGATATAATCTGGGATATGGTATGACCAACTTTGACAACGGCGGCCAAGGGGGACAATCGGACTGCATTGACCTGCAAAGCAAGATAGTCCTTGTTGCAGCTGCTGGGCTGTGACCCTGAGCCTCTGTCCAGCTGTCAGTGCCCAAGTCAGGTCAGGGTCTGACAGGAGGGAACAATTCTCCCAGCAGCTGGGGGCAACCCAGGAATGGGAAATCCAGGGTGAGGACACGCAGAGTCCAGGCCAAGAGGTGGGCAACAAGGTCCAAACTTTAGCCAGAGGGTTCAGAGAGGGACCCAGTCCCGGAGAAAGGCACAGCAAAGAGCAAGCACAGTCTCAGTCTGAGAAGCTTCAGAAAGGACATTTCCAGAGGGTTCTGTCCTCACTAGTGCTGGACAGAAGTAATAATTTTTGCGTATGTTTCCCGAGTCTCCATTTTCCTTAGAAAAGAAATATGTTGTTGTTAGCAAAGAAACAACTTGAAGAAAGTTTGGAACATAGAATGAATGCTCCACATCATGTGTCATCGGGGAAATGCAAATTAAATCAACCATGAGATCTCACTGCCTCCTACTAGAGTAACCCAAATCCAGAATGCTGTCACCAAACCACTAAACGCCAGGTGTGGGGGACGATGTGGAACAAGAGGGACCCTCACTCGCTGCTGGTGGGAATGCAAAATGGTGCAACCACTTTGGAAGACCGGTGGCGGTTTCTTAGAAGACTGAACCTACTCTTATCATATGATCCAGCAACTGTGCGTCTTGGTATTTACCCAAAGGAGCGGAAATATGCGTCCGTACAAAAACTTCCACGCAGACGTGTATAGCAGACTTAGTCATAATTGCCAAACCTTGGAAGGAACCGAGATGGCCTTCGGTAGGCGAATGGACAAACTGTGGTCCAGCCACCCGACGGAATGTTATTCAGCACTAGAAAGAAATGAGCTGGGAAGCCATGAAAAGGCATGGAGGAAACTCAAACGTGAATTGCTGAGTGGAGATAGCCAAGCTAAGAAGGCTACGTACTGTGTGGTTCCAACTATATGACATTCTGGAAAAGGCAAAACTGTGGAGATGGTGAAAAGGTCAGTGGTTGCCAAGGGGTGCAGCGGGAGTGGGATAAATTGGTGGAGCACAGAGGATTTGGGGGACGGTGAAAACACTCTGTCAGATACCGTCGTGATGGACACATATCATTATACATTTGTTCAAATCCATACAAATCTACAACACCATGAAGGAACTGAAATGTAAACTGTAGACTCTGGGTCTATGGACTTAGTGTAGTTTCCTCATTTATAACAAAAGCACCCCTCTGGTGGGGTGGTGATAACGGGCGAGGCTGTGCATGGGTGGAACAGGGGGGTTATGGGAAATCTCTGTACTTTCCTCTCGATTTTGAACCTAAAACTTCTCTAAAACATAGCCTTAAATAGAATGTAGGGGTTCCTGGGTGGCTCAGTCAGTTAAGCATCCAGCTCTTGGGCTCTTGATTTCGGCTCAGGTCATGATCTCACAGTTCATGAGTTCAAGCCCCATGTTGGGCTCTGTGCTGACAGCATGGAGCCTGCTTGGGATTCTCTGTCTCCCTCTCTCTCTCTGCCCCTCCCCCACATGCATACACATGCTCTCAAAATAAATAAACAAACAGTAAAAACATAGAATGTGGAGGAACACATTCACTCATACTTTTCTGAGTTCCCTGCCTCTCTTTCTTTATAAGCATGTTTTTAATTGGCATAGCATAGAGAAATGCTCTTTTCCCTTCACATTAAACATAACCCACTTCTCTCCTTTTCACCAAAGCAAGTCAGGCTTGACCACCGGCTCCACTTTCACTGTGATCCCTGCCCCTTCCCCCATCATTCTAGGGGCTTTCCTGTCCCTTTGTCCCTTTCTGTGGTCGCCCCAGCTGATCCCTGCATAGCACAGATACAGCACTCTCATTGGTGGAGGGTTTTTCCAGAACAACCACAGCCCAGGTGGTGAGATAGCCCAGGTGGTGACTGCAGCAGGTGCCCCAGCTTGATCCCCCCGCCCTCAATGTCTCTAATGAGCCGGAAAACAGAAGGAAATTAACTTCACAAAATGCAGACGGCATTCTCACGATTGGGGTCTGTCCTTTTTCTCAAGACATCCTTAATCCCTCCTCCATTTGTTCCCTCATCTTATTCCACACCCGGCAGAATGGACACCAGAAGGATGAAAAAACCTTTGTGCCTACCACCCTTAGGTCATAGCAAGGTGACCACGTCCCCACACCACCCCACCTTTAGGAAAGGAAGCAGCTCACAAAAAGCTAAAAACCTGAAGTTTTAGCTGAAATAAGCATCAGCTTTTGCTTTCTGCTTTAAAACAAGTCTGCATTTGCTCGAAAACTTCTAGTTTGGGTTAAAGGCACAGGCTCTGGGGGCGCCTGGGTGGGTCAGTCGGTTTAGCGTCTGACTCTTGATTTGGCTCAAGTCACAATCTCACAGTTTGAGCCCCTTGTCGGGGTCAGCGCTGACAGCAAGGAGCCTGCTTGGGATTCTTTCTCTCTCCCTCTTTCTCTGCCCCTCCCCCACTTGCACGCTCTAAATAAATAAATAAATAAATAAATAAATAAAGTTTATAAAAAAGAGGGTACCTGGGTGTCTCAGTCTGACTTCGGCTCAGGTCATGATCTTGTGGTTTCTAGGTTCAGGCCCTGCGTCAGGCTCTGAGCTGACAGCTTGGAGCCTGGAGCCTGCTTCGAATTCTCTGTCTCCCTCTCTCTCTGTCTCATTCCCACTCGTGCTCTGTCTCTGTCTCTCTCAAAAATAAATAAATATTTTTAAAAAAAAAACCTTAAAAATAAAAGGCAGAGGCTTTGGAGCCATAGCACAGGGGTTTGCATCTGGCTCTTCGGTTTGCCAGCTGGGACCCTGGACAAGGTACTTCGCTCGGTTCTCAGCCTTGGTTTCCTCACAGCCTTGATGTAATGATTCCATGCATTTAATAGAAATCAAGTTCTTAGACCAGGGACAGGCACCCAGTAAGCACTACTGTGTTAGCTCTTATTACTTTAATATGAAAATGCATAAAATTAGTTTCTTGCTAGGTTACTAAACTTCCCGAATCCCTTGTCTATCCTGATCAGATCCGAGCAAAAGAACGATGATCCCTAGAGATATACCATGTTCTAGAACCCTTCATACAATACTGATGACCCCATGTTATAGAGCATGGAGGTAGAGAAAAGTTGACCCCAGAGCAGCTCCAGCCCAATCCCTGCAGCTGGGTGTTCAGTGCCAACCGGCCCTGTTTCCTCCTGCACCCACTGAGGCTGCAACCCTTTTGCCTGGCACCAAAGCCCAGGCCAACCTTGCCTGACCGCGGGTTCTTACCATGGTTTCTCACTGCTCCAGAACACCCTAAGGGTAATCGTGCCTTGACTTATCACTAAGGGAGCCTTCCACAAAACTGATATTTTGAAACCTCCCTTTCAATGCACCATAGTAAAAGGGAGACTTTCCTTTCTTTTGCAAGGTGGGAGGAGGACTATTTTGAAGGCAAGCCCCTTCTTAGACAATTTTAAGAAAGTGCAAATATGGAATTTGAGGACCTAGATACCAGTTCCCCTAAAACTAGGCTTGTGCACATACTTCTTGAAGTCTTCTGCTACCTACAAGGGTAGATATACTCTGTTTTGTTTTGTTTTTAAAATTTTTTAATGTTTATTTTTGAGAGAAACAGAGAGTGAGAGTAGGGGAGAGGCAGAGAGAGCAGGAGACACAGAATCTGAAGCAGGCTCCAGGCTCTGAGCTGTCAGCATGAGCCATCAGCACAGAGCCCGATGCAGGGCTCGAACTACAAACCATGAGATGACCTGAGCTGAAGTTGGACACTTAGCTGACTGAGCCACCCAGGCGCCCCAGATATACTCCATTTTGAAGACTGCTGTTCTCGAGTACAATGCCCTGAATGCAGTAGGCATTTACAACATGTACCTTTATTTGTCTTGAAGAAGAAACAACAGAATCAAAAGTTCAGACACAAGAAACCCAGGGCAGGTTTGAGGGACAGAAGGCAGTTGGCTGTGGTTGAAGTCACAGGTATAAGCAGAGAGAATCCTAGGACGCAAGGCTGGAAGAGAAGGGGAGGGGGCAAAGTGCTAGGGCCCTGAATGCCACACTAGGGTGTTTGGGCGTCAGTCTTTCCGTAGTCGCTGAGGAGTCTTAATTAAAGTAGAAGCAGCAGCTGTGGGATGACTGTAAGAACACTTGGTTAGGAATCAGGAGTCTTGGGTTCGTTTTGCCTTGGTCACTGTGGGACATCAGGGAAGTCCCTCTGAGGCTTCATGTCTTTGGCCAAGTGGCCTAGAAGCAGAGCCTGAGACACGAATTCAGATGCCTATGACGTGCGTGCGTGGGGGGAGGGCTCTCGGAGGAAGGGAATGTGGGAAGCATGCTGAAGAGGAAGTTGCCAAACCAGGCTGTGTCTCAGGCGACGACCTTGGCCTCATCCACAGATGCTCTGGGTGTAACTCCCACCACAGCAGAGCCCTCCCTGAGGAAGGGGCCGGGCTTTGGAGCCTGCATGAGCTGTTGGCCACCATAACCTGCAGGCATCTCAGGGAGAGGTGCTCCCGTCAGCCAAAGCTGGCCTCCAGAGGACACAGGCAGGAGCCTTCGTCACTGCTGCCATCATCACGGTGGCGGGGGTGGGTACGCGCGGTTATTTCCAGTATCTACCGTATAAAACAGGCATAACACGCTGACCTCACTGAGGTTGCGGTGGGAGCCAGAAAATAGAAATTCTAAGCTGGGAAGTGACAACAGTGGGGTCGCAGAAGTGTGGCTAAGTGGCTGCAGGGCGGTAGTGTGCTGGGGGGGCCAGCCCGGGTCGGTTCACAGTTCACGAGAGCCGACTGCCGAGTCTTTAAGGATCTCGGCAAGCTGGTGGTAAAACACAGCCATTAAGACCAAATTAAATTATGTAAGCTTACGATTAAATGACGGTATTAAACGCAATGGTAAAAAATAATTCAAAACTCATTTTAGTGCTGTGATCTTGAGGTCATTTGCCTCCACTGTATTGGTCCCGTGGAAATATTATGTAATAGTGAGCTACTGCACATCGTTTCTCACCCCCGTGTTCAACGACCGAGTTGGAAAACGCCACAGATCAGGGCTTCTCTTTTTTCTCAGCGAGCGAACCAATTATTAAACATTTACCAGCGAGCGCATTGTGGCTTCAGAGCAACTCGTTCTCCCCCAGCCCACAAAGATATGCACACAATGGCCTGTTTAAGAGAAGGTTCTCTCTGCAGCCAGGAGAGGGGTGGGTGTTTCTTCTGGGAATTTTAAAGCCGGGTGTTAGTAAGGGAGGAAACACTATGGAGGGAGGTTGGGGTAGGGGGTGGCTCTTCTCCTCTCCCAAGCACACACCTTTGCAGGTAGGATCTACCTGGTCGTGACACTTCGTCCCTCTGAAGCCAAAAGAGCTCATGGCCCGGGAAAATTTCTCAGGTGCTTGGAACAATGTTAAATTATGACCATTTATCAATTCACTGAAAACGCGCTCGTGTGTCTGATAGGGTGTGGTACTGCTTATATGGGCCCCGGCTTCAAAGAGGGGGTGAATGATAAGACTCTTTCCAAGCCGGGAAACCCCTAGCGGGAAGATAGCATTTTCCCCAGCTCCTAACCCTTAAAGAACCGAAGGAGTTAGTCCCTTTGGAGCCCTGAGGAGTAAGATTTAATTATTAAGGCTATTGTATTTGTAAAGCCATTGTTATTTAACAGACAAATTCTTTGTTGTAGATGAGTTCTTAGAGAACCCTTAAAAGGACGCCTGCGCAAACACTTATGAAGCTGTGACAAATCTTCTTGTGTTTAGAAGCACACACTATCCCCTCTGTCCAGGCAGATCCACTCTCCTGGGTCCACCGTCCGGAGGAAGTAGGGAGGTGGGAGGCCACCCGTCGAGCACTGAGCTCAGGTGTAAAGCTTACAGACAGGAAATGCAGATGCTTATTTAAAACATCCTCCTGCTCACCTCCCAGGGGTTCTGTGCTAATAAATTGGCATTAATAAGATAAACTAATTGGGGGTGGCCTGGCTCACAGGCCAGGTTCTCAGCTGCTACCTCCTGGCTCCCGGCGCTGGCTGCCCGCGGGAATTGTGCTGGGGGGGAGGGGCGGGGTGGGGGATGGGGCAGAAACAGAGGAGCCTGGTGTCTGGGGCACAGGGCCCCTGGCTTGCTACAAAGAGCAAGCAAAGCCTCCTCTGCCGTTCCCCAGCCTGCTGAGTCTGGTCCGGTGCAGAAGGAGGCACTCTTAACCACTTGGAGGTGTAGTTCCCTCAGGAGAGTAAAATCATAGCCCGTAGGCAAAGTAACGTCTATTTCAAATGTAAGTGAGGAAACATATTCGTTTTCAGGCTGTAAGGACAACCAAACCTCTCTCTCTATTTTTTCCTTTGGTCGGTTTAATTTTTATATATTTGACAATACCTAATCCTAATCTATTTCATTCAGACCCTATTTATTCAAGGGGGCGTTCTTTATAGTTGCTAGATGGTCGCACGTCTGCCTTACACTATAAATATCTGTGTGATTCTTTGGCCAGCAAGTAGCACAGCACCGCATTGAGGGAGGTCCTCTGAATGACACACGCTGAACAGTTTTTTATTTTAGTTCATTTAAATTTAAATGGTCACATGTGGCCGGTGGCTGCCCTCATTACACAGTACGATCTGTGTTCGTAACAGCTCTGCTTTGATTCGGACATTCATTCACCCATTCAAACAACTATTTACGGAGCTTCAGCCCTGAGCAGTGTGCTGTGCTAGGCTCTTGGACACAGGATTCCCTGCTCCGAGGAAACTTCCAGTCTAGCAGGGGAGGTACGCTTATAAGGAAACACTGCGTGTTAAGTGCCGGGGAGGAGCACTTTTGGGGGTGCGCTCACTGCTGCCCGGATGAGAGGCTGGGTCCAGCGGAAGAATGGGGTTTTTCCCACAGGAGTGATGTTTAGGCTGGATCTTAAAATAGGAGTACACCACAAAAATGAGCGAGAGGGTTCAGGAAGAGAAGTTGTTTAAAATCTTACCCGTTTGATCATGATGACACAGATACCTTTGGGGTTAGCAGTGCCTGGGCACTCTGGAGACCACTCACACAAATAAGTTTGCAAGACAACTGCAAAAGGAAAAGCTTTTTTGACAGGGGTTTTCTGAATGCCAAGATTCCCGGCTGGGGAGGGATTGTGTTCATTCTCCCGTCTGGGGACAAGATCAGGAAGCAACCTGCCGCGAAGATTCGTTCCTAAAGGCTTCTGGAAAACCTGTGTGGCTCATTCGGTTAAGCGCCCGACTTCTGCTCATGTCATGATCTCATGGTTTGTGAGTCTGAGCCCCGTGTCGGGCTTTCTGCTGTCAGCATGGAGCCCGCTCGAGATCCTCCACCGCCCCCCTCTCTGCCCTTCCCCCCTCTGAAAAAAAAATGAACATTAAAAAAACAACCCGAGGTTTCATACATTTGGAGAGAGAAAGAGTCTGAACCTGAGGCTGCCTTCTTGCCAGTTGGCTGGCAGGAAGTAGGAGAGAGAAATGTTGTCTGCCTTCCCTACTATTACTGGTAGACAGGTGCAGGAGAGAATAGCTTCAAAAAATCCTTACCTCTCTGATACATTGATGCAGGTGAAATTTGCCCCAAGTGATCATTGCAGATAGTCTGTACAGGGGGAAATATGCCCTGTGTAAAAGCAGGCACCAGAGTGGCTCCACTTGGCCTTGCCCTCAGAGCAGGGACAGGGCTAAGATGTGCCTAAACGCAGGCTGGTTACCTGCTGTTCCAGGGCCTCTCCTCCTCCCCACCTGCCTCCTCGTTCACTGCCCAGTCTACTGGGAATGGAGTTTCCCCTGCGTGGGGTAGAGACTAATTCCATGTACTTGGGAAGGGCTCTGCATCTGGGAGCCCACAGCTTGAATGTGTGTATGTCTTCTCAAGTGATCTCAGAGGCTCAGTTCTGCCCTCAGCACTATTGGGCAGGAAGCTAATCCAAGGGAGATATTATTTTTATTTATTTAATTTAATTTTTTTTTAAAGAGAGAGAAAACAAGAGTGGGGGAGAGGGCAGAGGGAGACAGAGAGAGAGAGAGAGAGAGAGAGAGAGAGAGAGAGAATCCCAAGCAAGCTCTATGCTCAGCCCAGAGCCTAACGGAGGGCCAGATCTCATGACAGTGAGATCATGACCTGAGCCCAAATCAAGAGTCAGATGCTTAACCCACTGAGCCACCCAGGTGTCCCTATTTTTTATTTTTTAATTCCAAAGTAGGAAGTGGGAAAGCAGGTGGAAAGATGCTCTCAAGCCTGGAACTGGGTGGGGGCAGAAAAGGCTAGGTACTTAAGAATGTGCTGGATGTGGGGGCAATAAAGGGATTGTGGAAACATGAGGTCTCCGTACATGCCACTGTGGAGGACCACCAGCACTGTGGAGTGGCCAAAAGGGAGAAGGATCAAAGCTAGTCTCCTGGTTCCTTCCCTCCTTCCCTTAATTCTGTGTATAAATTGAAATGTGATCTTCCCTCCTGGCCTACAGTGAGCAGGGAGGAGATGCTGGGTAGGAGACAAGGGAAGAGTCTTGTCTATCAGGGATCCTAGCTTCTTGGAGGACCTATAAGAAACTGGGGCTTCTGGTAGCTTCTCCCCTCAGCTTTCTCTGCACTTGCTTTCTTGCCATCTTGTGTCGTGAGGGTCAGAGATTCCTGGGACTTTCTAAAATGTGTTCCTTCTATTTTCCCTCTGAGCATGCTACTCAGCTTGCTTTTCTATGTCCTCATTCAACCACCTTGCTATCGCTGAGTGTGGCCATCGCTCTGTTCTTGTTCTTCCTCATGGTGCCAGAATTTCTTCCCTTCGGCACTTGTCCACGGTGGATCAGTGTAAGAGAAGAATGAACTGGGAAGAGGCCACATGCTGGAGTCTCTGAGATCTTTGAGCAAATCCCAATACACCCCTTACCGTCTTCAAAGTTAGGGAGAAACCCTCAAGACCACCCTCATTTCTGACAGTGATCGCAGGCTTGGGCATCTTCAAAACCATGTTCAGGTTCAATAATTATCTAGTGGGACATACAGAACTCACTGGAAGCTAGAGTCCCCACAGTTATGCTTTATTGCAGCAAAAGGATACAGATTAAAGTCAGCCCAGAGGAGAGGTGCATGGGACAGCATTCAGGAGGGCTCCACTGCGGAGTTTCCAGTTGTCTGCCCCCCGAGATGTGTAGACAGCAGTACATTCCAGGAAAGATGTCTGGCGATATGCACAGAGTGTTGCCAACCAAGGAAGCTCACCCAAGCCTTAGTGTTCAGAGTCTTTACCAAGACTAACCAAGCTACACCCATGTAGCTACACTTAGTTTCTAGCCTCCCTGGAGGCTGAGTTGATACATGCCCAAAGCCCCCACCACAAATCACATTGTTAGCATAGACTGTTGAGTGTGGCCTCAGGCCCCCAGGTAAAGACACTTTTATTAGCATATCCCAAGGGTTCAGAGATGACATCCCAGAAACCAAACGGCTAAGCTAGACTTCCCTTTGGGCAAGGTTAAGCTTTTGCCACATCTCATCTGTGTGATGTTGAAATTTTACTAACCTCACTGGGCCTCTATTTCTTTATCAGCAAACTGGAGACAATGACCACCAATCTTATTGGGCTTTTGTGAGGACTAAGTGATATGACAGATGTAAAAAGAGAGCTGGTATATGAAAGGGTTCAACAAAAATTAGGTCCCTCCTGGTTTCCTCCAGGTTCTCATCTCCTAAATCGGCCCAGGGCGTCATTCCCTCTTTCTTCTTCTTCCACCCCTTATACCAATTTGCTTTTATTTTTACCCCCAGAAAAGGGTACTACCCTACGTGTTGTTACTAAGCTGTTCTTTTAAAAGGGTGTGTGTGTGTGTGTGTGTGTGTGTGTGTTACTTTTTAAAAATGGCTCCATACTTCTCCATTGCACCAGCATACTGGATCATTGCCGTCTGCGTGGGCTGCACAACATCCCGATGCACATGCATCTTTGTGACTTGTGTTAGTGTTTCTGCAGGCTGCATTTTTGCACCTCTACCCAAAATGCATGAAGCAGCATGTGCAGGAGGGTGGCTTGGAGGGCATAACAGACACTGCTGCGGCCCAGTCCTGTCCCTTGTCTTTCATCATCCCTGCCCATGCCCAGTGTCCCACTGCATCTGAGATTCAGTGCGCGGGGGCTTTCTCTTGGCCTGAGTCTGGGGTTAGGCAAGGCTTGTGCCATTGCTTGGGAGCAGTGAGACGCTGGGGAATGTGAAAGTCATTGGTGACTTACCATTCACCATGAGAGAGGACACAGCGAGTGGGGTTTCAAGGCCAGGGTCAACAGAGTCCATGCCCGTTAGAGTTTCAGCCAGAACTCAAAAATACAAACCCAGGGAAGAAGAGGAAGCAGGAAGGCCAGATGAATGTCTGGAAAGAAAAAAGCAACCACTGTCTGCCCTTGGCACTGAGTAGCTTTGTTCCTGACACACTAGTAGAACAGCCTGCACCAGATCCAGGCCTGTCTCTGTCCCCAGAGTCCATCACCAGCAGGTGGTGTCCCTCCCCTGGTCAGGACAGGCCAGTGGCTGGGGACACTGAGGCCAAGGAAACACCTGCTTCTATCCTGTCGGGGCATCTGGCAGCCTTGGATGCCCATCAGGCCTGGACTTAATTTCTTTACACTAAGGCCATGAGATATGAGCTCCAGTTCCGTCTCAACCACCGAATCACTGCATGATTTCTATCTGCGTGATCTTCTTGCACGGACTTGGTTTTCTCAGCTGCTAAAAAAATGAAGCAAAGGAAGAGAAAGCTGGGCAGTAACTAACATTTGTGCAGAGCATTTAGTTTACAAAGTGCCTTATCTCCTTGGCGCTCACTTTATCCCCACTTTCCATAGGAGGAAATATGTCTTAGAGGGGTTAGGTGATCTGACCATGTTCACCCTGCTGGTCGGCCAGGACCTTCTTGGAAAATCCTATGTTTCTTCAACTGACCACACTGGAAGATTCTAACTTTGTAAGTCTAAGATTTTTAGGGCCTGCCCTAAAATAGCAAAACAGTTTTAAGTAGGAGTTTTCAGACACATCTGGGCTTTGAACCGTTACTTGGGCAGGTTACTTGGAGCTTTGGTTTTCTCCTCTCGAATCATAATAAGGCAATATTTATTAAGTGTTTATTATACGACAAACACTGTGCTACATGAACTATTTTGCTTATCCTCACAACACCTCTATGAGGTAATATAATTATCCCTGTTTTACAGATGAAGAAACTGAGGCTTGACGATACCAATAGCTGTGTAGTGGGAATAGAGAAACCAAGAGAGACTGGGACTTATCAGAAGGCTCTAGAGAGAATCTTCAAGTAGATAAAATTTATAGACTCTCTGAAAGTTCTGAACATATGGATATAGACAATTGATGAAGAATTTAGTGTTGAATTGTAACTGCTGTATGTAAGACAAGTAAACAAAACACGATAATTCTTAAGTCCAGAAAACATAAAAAGTTTGCAGGAAATGAAAAGGTCGGTTGTGAATAGGATTTGAGTAGTCATAATGAATACCTTTTTAAATGATTTTTTAAAAATGTTTATTTATTTTGAGAGAAAGAGAAAGCGTGAGCAGGGGAGGGGCAGAGAGAGAGGGAGAGAGAGAATCCCAAACAGGCTCTGCACTGTTGCAGAGCCTGACATGGGGCTCGAACTCACAAACCCCGAATCATGACTTGAGCTGAAAATCAAGAGTCAGATGCTTAACTGACTGAGCCACAAGTTCTTGGTTTGAGTTGGTTCTCAAACCAAGGACTAGTGATCCACTTTAACAACCCTAAAGTGCAGGCATCCCTGGCAGCAAATACTTTCACCATCACAGGCCATGCTGAGACAAAGCAGCTGACAGAAATGCTCCCCACTATCTCAAATGAGGCTTTAAGTATCTTTGGGCTGAAGCTCTGCCCAAACAATCTGTGGATGGAAAGGCACCACTTGCTACTGGAGAGGATAATGATGATGAAGGTCCAGATCTCGTGGAGAATTTGGATGAAGCTTCCAAGAATGAAGCACACTGAATGGAGTCAACTTCTGAAGAAGATAAAAGTTGGAGAAGTTACTGGGAGCTGCTATTGTATATGATGACTGCTTTTTAAAAATTTTGTTCATGGATCTGATAAAATCTGGATCTCTAATATTTTTTAAGCCCAAGACCCTTGGACACTGCAGCTCTTTTCAGTTTTTGCTTATATACAATTCATTCTTCGCAGCTAATTAAGCTGAAGAAGCCCGGGAATAAAGTTTGAAACAACATTAATAAAGTTCTTTGCCTAGTTAAAAAGAAAGAAAGAAAGAAAGAAATCTCATAGAATAATTTGACTCTGATTCAGCTACATGCTTGTATAGCTTTAATTATATATATATATTTTTTATAAAAAAATTTTTTTTACGTTTATTTATTTGTGAGACAGAGAGAGAGAGAGAGACAGAGCATGCGCGGGGGAGGGGCAGAGAAAGGGGGAGACACAGAAGCCGAAACAGGCTCCAGGCTCTGAGCTGTCGGCACAGAGCCCGACGCGGGGCTCGAACTCACGGACTGCGAGATCATGACCTGAGCTGAAGTCAGGCGCTCAACTGACTGAGCCACCCAGGCGCCCAACTGTAATTATATTTTTTAAAGAAATGAAAGGGAAATCAGCAAATTGCCCAAGTTGACCCAGATCCGATGTGGTGGAGGTAGGGTCTGAACCCTAGCCAGCTACCTCTAGAGCTGATCCCACAGCCACTATGCAATACGGCCTATAAAATATCTACCTGCTAGCACTGTAAAAAGCAAGTGACTGATATATACAAGAAATTGAGTGCTTAGAAAGGGAAAATTATCTTCTTTCTCCCACTGAGCCAGCCATGTGGACACTTCCAGTAGGGAAGGTAAGGGGGGATCTTGTCCTAGGTGCAGGCCTGAGGGGCCCTCGTGCTTTGAAGCACCTTCCTCCAAGTTTCCTAAGTGTCCCTCCAGTGCCTGGGACCAACTGGGGTCAGTAGTGTCATCTGGATGGGGCGCCTCAGTTTCCAGATTCTCCCCTTCGGAGAGTTTTCCAACCCTGTACATTCTCTCCCTCTCCACACAGGGGTTGACCAGAAGCCCCAGGTTGGCCAGGCCCCCAGAAGCTCTGGCTGCCCCAGGTCATCCCAGGGCCTTGTGGTCAGGCCCAGCTCCAGGAGGTAGACTACTTCATTCACAGGATTACATGAGGCCAGTCTGCCAGAAGAGTCCTGAGAAACAATTTTGAGTGAAATCAAATTGTGTGTATACACAGGGGCCCTGCAGAAACGTTTGCCCAGGGTCCCTGATGCCCATGGGCAGCTACGCTTTGAGGCCCCGCCATTTGGACCTTCCTCCGTTTCCCATTGTCTTTACCCAATAGCTCTGGTTGCAGATCTCAAAGCAGCCAACTGAAGAGTTCAACATTTTGTCAGTTACCTGGAGGATTCCATCTACCATTAGTGGTCACTCATCCTTTCTGCAAGCATTTATGGAGCACCTACTCTGTGCTAGGGCTGGGCAAGCATGGGGAACAGGATGAATTCCTGCTCTCCCACCTCCCACAAGCTGGAGAGGAGACAGGCAGGTAGGTGGGGACAGTGCAGTGAAGGTAGTGACAGGGCAGGAGCCGTGGGAGCAGAAAAGGCAGTTGCATGTGGCCTCGAATGAGACCTCAGAGGGTGTCTGTGGAGGGAACTGTGGTTCAGGTTGGGGGACGGGACTGGAAGCTACCAAAACTAAGGTTTTATGATTCCTCAGTTCAGATCTGTCCACTGTTTCAGGTAATAGCTGTGCTCACGTCTCCGCCTGTGTCCGACACATTCTCCCTGTCGGCCCCAGAAGGGACCCGAAGGGATCATCCAATCAACTTTTCATTGTTCGGTGGAGGACGGTGAGGAAGTGCCCTGCCCTTGTGAGAGAATTAGTCACGGCACCGGGACGAACACTGAGATCTTGGGCCTTCCAGTCATCGGACTTCTTCCACCCTATCTCAAGACTGGGACAGGGCCTGAGCCCCCAGAGCGCAGGACACAATCTCCTATTTTTAAACGACCACGCAACCCCCGGAAGGAGTCACAACTTTCTCACGTCCTCAATTCGGGATCCAACAATCCTTCTATCAACTAACGTCCCTGGAGAGGCTACCACAAGCAAGTCTCCCTGGGAACACAGGCTCTCAGGCCCATTTCCGCCTCCAAGAAGTCACAGCCCGATGGTGGAGGGGGCATATACAGGACAAAACGTGATATCTTGGGGGCTTCAGTTATGATCATTTTCAATGCCAGTGGGCATTTTTTTTTTTTTTTTTTTTTTTTACCGGCACGGGCCCTGCGAATCGCTCCGCGACGCTCCAGGCGGGGCCCCCCCGAGCATCTTGCCTCCTCCTCCGTCCAGGTCCCCGCTCGGCGCGCGAAGGGAGGGGCGCGAGGGCGCGCACGCAGGGTGTCGGGGGCGCGCCGGCCGTCCGGGGACGCGCACGGGCTGGTCTCTGCCCTAATGCGGCGGCTGGCGGCGAGAGGCGCTGCAGGGGACGCGGGGGAAGTGGCGGCGCCGGCGGCGGACAGCACCGACTGCGCCCGGGGCCGGCACCCGAGCCCTCGGAGGTAGGCGAGCGCGGATACCGGAGAGATGGGGGTGGGGTAGAACGGGGGTCATGGAAACCCAGCTAGCGACACCCCCTCGTTCCCGCCCTCCTCTGTCCGTCTCCATCCCCCGACCTGTCCCCATCCCCCTCTGCTCACATCCCCGTCCTTTCTCATCTCCACACCGTCACCTGCCCTGAATCCATCCTGTTCTGTGGATATCTGCACCCACCCCCGTTCAGCTCCCACCCCCCTGCCCACCCCAACAGCCTTTCTGTCTCATTGGCCGCCTCCCCTCCCCCTTTCTGCAT